>NC_085141.1:330276561-330876561 GCF_024139115.2 Armigeres subalbatus
CAAAACATTAAACTACGCCTTTGCACATAATAACGCAGTCATCCACACATGCAAATGTGAGACGCAGGCTCGAAAACGCGAAATATCAAAATAAAGCAAAGTGTCGCAGTTTTTCAGTAAGTTTCCGTATTTCGTTAAAAGCAATTATAACTGTTTTTTCTACCAAAATTTTTAGAATATTTGAAAATACCACACCTTCAGTTAGTTCATATTGAAAATTGGTATTCTTAGCCGGAAACGCTTAGAAGCAAACGCCCTCGCGACACTGTTGTGCGTCTGTAAAAACGGCAGCCATGGATCAGATGAGCCAGCCCGGATTCGATCCCGAGCATAGAACCGCTGCACCAACCGGAAGAGGACCACAAATTTTGCCCATGCCTATCAACAGCAGCAACAGTCAATGCCGCACATGACCCGATGGGGGACTCAGTGCGTACGGGTTGCCTTCCGGAATGAACACACCCGGCAAATCGATGCACACGTATGCACCCAGTTTCGCAGCGCCACAGAGTATGATCCAACACAGACACCGGTAAGACTTATCTCTATATTTTCTTAGCGACTTGATAGATTTCCTACAGGACCTTGCAAATTATGCAAAGTTCAACATCTGGTGATGGTAATAAATAAATCTTGCATCCTTCCCAAAACAGCAAAGCCTCATGTCCCGATGGTGCGATGACGGAGAGCAAAGATCGCTGACCCTAGTCACAACAACAGCGGGAACAGCGTGCGGGACCCGGACAATCGGTAGGTTAAATCCACGACGATGGCCCAGCCACGCAATGACCCCCATGACCCCCAGCGAACCGGCGATCCTGCCCCAGCTGCAGAACATTGTATCGACGGTGAACCTGAGTTGAGGTTGGATCTCAAGAAAATCGCCCCACGCCCGTAATGCCGAGTACAATCCGAAACGTTTCGCTGCGGTCATTATGCGAACTGAGAACCGCGAACAACGGCGCTGATTTTCTCCAGCGGCAAGATGGTATGCACGGGAGCTAAGAGTGAGGAAGACTCGGCTGGCAGCCAGAAAGTGCACGAATTATTTGAAACTTGGATTTACGGTGCGTGTCCATTTGTTAAACATCTGGATATCTAGGGAACTGCCTGAATTTATACCTATAAATCAATACCATTCGAAAACAAAGAATTGGTGCGCTATTTGTTTTGTTTCTCATTTTGTGATTTTTTCAGCAGTGAGCACGTCGGAAAACAACAAAACACGACACAAATTGAGCCTAAATTGCCTGTGTTGCGAATGTTATTGATATAGGAGCATGTTATTAATAATGGAACAGATACCCATATAATATACAGATACAGATATAGATATATGATGTAATCAAAATATTTAATATCTTTTCTCAGGCCAAATTTCTCGACTTCAAAGTACAAAATATGGTCGGCAGCTGCGACGTGCGGTTTGATTCGATTGAGGGTCTGGTCCTAACGCACGGTAAGTTCAGCTCCTACGAGCCAGAATTGTTCCCGGTTGATCTACCGTATGGTGAAGCCGAGGATTGTGCTGTTGATATTCGTGTCCGGAAAGGTGGTACTTACGGTGCAGTGCGGCAGGAGATCTACGATGCGTTCGATAATATTTATCCGATTTTGAAGAGTCAAGAAGCAGTAACTCGATGGTACTTTCCTATATCTTTACTTTCTTTGATTCTTTTGTTTGATATTTCTGCATTTTTTGTTCGTTCAATTATCACCTGAAACAGATAAGGTAGATTATTAATATACGAATTCGAATTCATTTCGGTTTATAAATGAGAAATTTAATACGATTTGGCGCTAATATGTTATTAGCCGATAACGTATTAGTCAAAAAGGTTTCTGAGCAAAATGTAATATTAATCTGTGAAATTTAATAAATTGACTTATGATTAAATTAATCAAATTTCATGTTTTAATTTTGATAAAAGGTAACTTTTATTTGTTCCATTGAATTCTATGTCCTTTATCAATTGTTGTGCTAGTTTGGTGGCTGTTTTGTTGTATGAATTATTGGCAGTGGCTGATTTTCAACCCCGCCGCCATATGGGTCTGTCTACAAATTACGTAACGCTTCTGGGAGGGGGAGGTCCAACTTCGTTATACTTTGTTACACAAAAGGTGGGGAGGGGTGGTATTACAAATGTTAGCATAACGCGAATAAAAGTTTATTTGAATGTCTTATTTTAAATCACTGATTGAAGATATGTTAGTTAGTTATTGGTTATCGAAATCAAGCATGCTGACATAGGGACCGATATGCATAAAAATACCAAGTGCATATTGTATTTCTCGACACACAGTTCCGCAAAACTATGTAAATGGTTATGATCAAATTATATTTTCATTTCTGCTAGCTGTATTTGATATCCTTGATTTTTGATCATGTGCCGTCCCCATTCTAACAGTGAAAAAATACCAAACCCAAATGCTCCAGAGAAGGGAAAAAAATCTGCCTTTAAAATTTTCACAGTTACGCGTTACATGGGGAGGGAGGGGTACCAAAATGTTACTTTTGTTACGAGGGGAGGAGGGGGCAATTCGGGATTTTGCGTTACGTAATTTGTGAACAGGCCCTATCCAGGCGCAGGAATCAATTTTTTGGAATGCGCTTAGAACAAACGACAAAAGAGAACCAACGACAAAGCTTTGTTTTTGTCGGAGATAATAATACAAAGATCCGAAAAATTTTGTCAGCAACAAAAAGAAGACAATCTTGGGGAAATGCTTATCTAATCTTCCGGTCAATGTCATCATAGTGCATATACTCCTGTATAATAGATTGTGATACATCACAGTGCTAGATGTACGTATTACCTGGCAATCTAACTGCATTGATTGTCTGCCTTTTCAGAATTCTCAAGATTCCGTTGAAATATCACAAATGATGGTAATTGCTTGTGAAAGGGAAAGAAAAGTGCTGGGTACCAAGTTCCCTGGCGGTGCTAAAATGATAAGCGAACAATACCTAATTCCATTTAAATGTTTAGTATCATTAGTGATTAGCAGTTATTATTTTATGTGGGGCACGCATGGATCATATTTTTCAACGCGGGTGTCAGGCGGTGACCCATGCTCGACCAAAATAGTAAAATTTAGCTAGAATATTTTAATTTTGTTTGATTATTTTATTTTCGCCATCAAATGATTAGGAGCTTATTTTCAACATCAAGCAAGGAGGGTAAAACTCTGCGTTGCATAGAACAGTTAAGGAGGTCCCCGATCTGGTGCATTGTTGCACTGTCGTGGATCATGTTGTCCCGTGTCGTTTATGGCGAGTCGTTCCGCATCTATGACGCCTTTGCTTGAACAAGTCATTTTATATAATGGCTGGACATGTTAATAATTCATTCTAGTTCTCAAATCTTGTGGTAGATACTTCTGGAGACTGTCAAGGTGGTGGGAGGACATTGCCATGAGTGGCAGAGGCCGCTCGGACGGCAGTATGGTGAAAGCAGTTTCTGGACAGTTAGTACAGTTTTCATTCTTAATTAAATATCTAGAATAATATTATATTTTGATGAGCAAAACAATGCCATCCTCCATTTTTAATCACGAGTTTATTAGTAGCATAGGATATCAGTACCCTAATATACTTAATTCGGTGGGCAGCTTGGACACATTTTTACTTAAGTTCGATCAAAATTGTAAAATTTAGTTGATTTATTTTAATTAAGTTTAATTATTTTAATCTTCTGCGTCAAATGGTTAGGTATTTGTGCCCCCACCCCTCCTGCTCCCTCCTTTTCTATTTTATGTTTCCAAACTTAAACCAACGTGATCACACTAATCCCAAACTACACGTACCTCTATCATATCAATCTACATACAACAAGCGAGAATCACCAGAAAACGGATTTCAATCATTTCCTTCTACCATAAGTAGATTCATACTATAATAAACTCATCGTAGCGATTCCGAACTGCAAATATCTATTATGAACATAACACAAACTTTCTATCTCACAAACATCTCTAATAAAAGGTTCCATAGCAGTCGTAGAGCCGGAAGCGGTCAACAAGCCGCTTCATACTCTCCTCTCTATCTTCTATTATCTCCTCAAGTTTACTACCCTGAAACTGAACTGTTTCGGACCCTTATGGGTCTGAAGCAGAGGACGGACGCTCGAGCCTACCAGTCAGTGGATGGAAAGGTCCGTTGTGATAAAGGGTCTATCACAAGCCTCGGATAACCGGAATAAGTTTTCCACGAGTCGAGTTCACATTGATTTCATGAGTTCTATAAATTAATCGTCACGTTGAAAATTTAAGCGCAGTGTAAACGTATTGCCTAGTCATACACAACGATTGACCACGGCCCGATACGTTGAGTATAACAAGAATAAAAGAACAAAAAGAAGACAATCTTGTTGCTAACTTTTCATCCCGTTATTTTGCATTATTTATAGTGAAAATTTCGGTTTTATGCTATCATAGCTTCTTCTTGGAATATCTGAGAATCGAACAATGATTACAAAATTAGCAGCGTATTTTCGGAGAATCAGAGCATGCAAGGCAAGGATTCTTGGCATATTGTGTTCGGGTTCTGATAAAGGTTTGTCGCTAGGTGCGTTTGTCAGTCAAACTCTGTTGATGACAAAGAGATGTTGCGTTGCTCGAATATTGATTCCCTGTCCAGGCGCTATAGTATATGCGAAAAAGCCAGATGAGAAATTTGTATGGCGAGAAGTATGGCGAGAAGAATCTAATTCGGGTTTCTCAAAAGGAACTTTTCATGAAAAATATATGGTACCGTTTGTACGAAGGTGTCCGCTACTACGCATACCAAATATTTGTTCGATGAAGGTGCTTAATTTTGAGAAATCGAGCTAGATGCATTTCGCCATACTGATTTCGGAAGTTAACTCCTAGTGTGCCGTGTAAGCACGCCCAGGGGCGATTCATAATTTATCAGCCTTCACCTGGCCGACACCGTCCGCCCATCTACACTTAAGTTAGGTGAAGACCTACCAAGCCTTCACCGTTAACATGGGCTAGACCGTATAATACACCGGTTTCCAACCACAAACAGGCGCTGGGCTAAACCAGTTTTAAACGACGATTCAACACACGCCAACTGGAAGATGCCACGGTGAAACGGTCCTTCGTTGAAGAACTGGAGACGCGTGCTGCAGATATTCCGGAAGGTGGCAGCGTGGAAGACCAATGGACCGTCATCAAGAATGCCTGCATCGCCACCAGCGAGAACAATCTGGGCGAACTGCCCACTCAGTGAAAACAATGGATCGCCGATGAGAACTGGAGGAAGATAGAGGAGCGAAGAGAAGCCGAAGCCGCGATAGTGCGATCAAAAAGCAGAGGAGCCAAAGTCTTAGTCCGTTAACGATACTCGGCTCTGGAGAAGGAAGTTGTAGTATCTTGTATTTCACATTATTCTAATTAATGTACTAAAAATTATAAACCTAAAAAAAGATCAAACCTTCTTCTGAGTGTATTATATACTTGTTACCAACACACATGTCGACAGTGGGCTCTGTTGAACTTCTATAAAAAGCTGCATGTGTCCCCAAGCAGGCCCTATCAAAGTCCTGGTGTTGAGTGGGACTTTAAACAAGCTTGACCCGACTGACCGAGCGTCTGTTCACCAGGAGGTGCGACTCACAGCGTCTGTTCTGGCATCCAGCGGCTGAGGGGTGCTATTCCCGGAAGCTATACCTAAGATGGCCCCATCCCGGTGGATAGGGAACCTTGGGTCACAACCCTGTTCCCGAAACATCATTGTTCGAGAACTGATAATGAAAGAATACGGACTGATTTTACGGCGACGACTCTTAGCGCGAAACAACGGACACGAATAGGAACATGGAACGTTTTAACCCTAGCACAGGGGAATTGGCACAACTTGCCAATGAGGCACGCCGCATGAAGTTTGAGATCCTGGGATGAGTGAAGTCCGTTGGCCAAACTTTGGAGAACACAGAACGCCGTCGGGATAGTTCTGTATACTCTGGTTTACGAGGTGAACACGCTCCCCGGCATCGCGGATTTGGCTTCCTACTGCGCTCAGGCACACTCTGCGCTTATGATGTGGGAACCTATAAGTGAAAGGATAATCGTTGCCAGATTTAGAACACGGGTCCGAAACCTTACTATAAATCGTTATGCGCCAACCGATGCTGCGACCTGCAAGACAAAGAGAACTTCTAGTCAACTCAATGCCCTCGTAGATAGAATTCCGAAGGGATATCAAGATCTGTTTGGGCGACTTCAATGCGAAGATCGGTTCCGAAACTCGAACCATGAGCGCATTATGGAACGCCATGGTCTCGGAGAATGAGGGAAAACGGAGAGCTGTTCGCAGAATTTTGTAATAACGACATGGTGATCGGGGATCGCTCTTTCCTCATCGACCGGTTCAAGGTCACGTGGGTCTCCCGTGACGGCTTTACAGAAAATCAATCTACCACATCTAGCCGAAAATGGAAACGGAGTTCTTGATGTACGGAATAAACGTAGTGCCGATATCGCATCTGATCATCACACCTCATCGGCGAAATACGCCTGCGTATTGCGCGGATCTGTCGGCAGGAGGAAAGAGTTGGAAGACGATTCAACACACGACTGAAAGATGCCACGGTGAAACGGTCCTTCGTTGAAGAACTGGAGACGCGTGCTGCAGATATTCCGGAAGGTGGGCGTGGAAGACCAATGGACCGTCATCAAGAATGCCTTCATCGCCAAGCGAGAACAATCTGGAACCCAGAGAAAACAATGGATCACGATGAGACCCGAGAAAGATAGAGGAGCGAAGAAGCCAAAGCCGCGATAGAGCGATCGAAAACCAGAGGAGTCAAAGTCTTAGCCCGTAAACGATACGCGGCTCTTGAGAAGAAGTAAAACGTTCATGTCGAGGACAAGCGAGCGTGGGCAGACTCTCTGGCGACGAATGAGAGAGAGCTGCGCAACGGGGACATCTGCCTCTACGATATCTCACGACGCCTAAGCGGGGCGAAGATGAATGCAACGATGCCTGTGAAAGACGCGAATGATCAGTTATTGACCGACCAACTGACCAGCTGAAACGCTGGTTCGAGCAATGCCATCCAAAGCATGAAATCGAATAAAGCCCCAGGGGTCAACGCATATCAGCCGAGATGCTCAAAGCTGACCCCATGACATCCGCTCAACTACTGCATCGTTTATTTCGTAATATCTGGGACACCGCAACTTTCCGGTCGACTGGATGCAAGGTATCTTAGTGAAGGTGCCCAAAAGGGTGACCTGACTGTATGCGATAACTGGCGAGGCATTATGTTCTTGCTCCTCAAAGTTCGTGCAAAATTATCCTAGCCCGGATTCAGGAGAAGATCGATGCGACTCTCCGGCGGGCAGCGGTTTCCGTGCCGGAAGATCCTGTGTGGACATATTGTCACGCTCCGCATCATTCTGGAGCAGGTCAACGAATTCAAGAGTCCCTTTACTTGGTATTCATTGAGTACGAAAAAGCTTTGACCGTCTCAATCACGAGAATACGTGGGGCGCCCTGAGACGCAAGGGGTTCCTGAGAAAATCATCGGCCTCATCGAAGCACAGTACGAGGCTTTTTCGTGAGAGTGCTGCACAATGGTCCTGTTCGACCCTATCCGGGTCGTAGCTGGTGTGAGGCAAGGATGTATTCTATCACGTTACTGTTCCTCATCGTAATCGATGAGATTCTGGTAGATGCGATTGACCGTGAACCAAACCGCGGGCGTTATGGCATATAATCATGGAGCACTTAAACGACTTCGAATTGGCTGATGACGTTGCACCTCGCGCAACGGCGCTCTGATATGCAGAGTAAGCTCAACGACCTTGCCGAGCGCCTCCTCGGCAGGTTTAGTCATCAACGTCAACAAAACCAAATCGTTGGAAAACACGGTGACTCCTTCCAGTTTCACAGAGCGGCAACCGGTGGAGAATGTTGAAAGATTCCAATATCTTGGTAGTCAAATGGCGTCAGACGGCGGTACCAAGATCGACATAGCGCACGGATCAAGAAAAGGGCTGCCTTTGCGAGTTTAAGAAATATCTGGAACAACAGGCAGATAAGTACGCACCAAAAACGAATTTTCAACTCTAACGTGAAATCTGTGCTGTTATACGCTAGCGAAACATGGTATGTATCAGTGGAGAACAATCAAGGTTGTTATTAAGGTCACTCTGACGAATCGTTTCAAAGTGCTCGCGTTTCGGGCACATCACTCGATACGGAAGCAACGTACAACTGTTGCGACGTAGCAAAGCTAAATCAACAAAATGACAGTTGTGCACCGCCTCGTATCGAGTGGGTGTGCCCGAAAACGCGAGCACTTTGAAACTTGGATTCCGTCAGGAGTGACCTTACAGATGCCTGCGGTGTATAATCTGGCCTGAGGCCCCACATCTGGATCTCAAAAACGAGCTCCATCGTCGTTGTCACCAGAGGCCGATAGCAACAGAAATTTGGGATCGGAAGGGGCTGTCGGCACACTCTACGTAAGGGAGAAACGAAATCTGTAAGCAAGAATTAGACTGGAACCCAGGTACATCGCAGCAGAGGCAGACCCAGAGGCTCATGGCGGCGAAGCCTCAATAAAGAAATAAAAGAAGTCGACCGAAATCTAACCTGGCAAAGGTTAAAGGATAGCCGGGCAACGCTCAGGATGGAGATCTTTCAAGTCGGCCCTTTGCACCACCGGAGGTGTACAGGATCCATAAGTAAGTAGAAAATGACCTATCTCAAGGCAGGGGTTATAGACGTTAACCAGGAGATTGAGAGCATTACGTCCAATATTCTTCAGGATGATGTTGAAGATTCCATCGAACCCTGAAGCCTTCATGTTCCGAGAAAGCTTGATTTGAGCCTTCAGCTCATCTAGTGTGATCCTCCGGTCATCATGGTAGAGTGGTAAGACGATTTACGCTGGCTGCCACCGACGCTTCCATCGAACTAACAATGTCTCGACCCAAATTATGAGATGCAATAAATTGTTTAGAGATTAGATTTTCTTTTTCACTAGCTCTTGCCCAGATTTTATCACCAGCTTTGAGGGAAGGGGAGGCACTGGTTTTGTTTCGTTTTGAGAACCTGAGACGCCAAAAGGGCTTAGAAGTTGAGGAGATTTTGATATACTTGATAAACTGCCTGTTTTAAGTTTTCTACTCTGTTTGCAATAATTTTGCGTTTTGTAGAGCACTTTTCTATTTTGGTGTTCTTTGATACTGTCTTCTAATACAATTACGAAGGGAGATGATACGTTTGGTTTCGGTATCTAGCTGAGTGAACTTAATTGTTACAGTTGCAGTCGGAATAAATCTGGTTTCTGCTTCGCCGATGGCTTCAGTGAGCTCCTGTAGAACACTGTCGGTGTCGTCGGTAATCGTCAACTCCGGATTCTCGTTTATCCGATCTTCGACGAAACGCTGAAATTGAGGCCAGTTTACACGATGGCAGATCTTCCTTCGATGCTGCTGCCGCTGGAATATCTCTTGATCGATCTCCAAAAAAGGGGGGTTGTTCGGACGACAGATCGGTTACCAAGTTGAGGTTAGAGCAAATATCGCCGATGTTTGATGACAATGTCGCGACTCCAATCAGCGAGTAGTAGGTTGGTGAAGCTGGGCAAAGGACGACGAGTGCGGTGCCTGAAGGTTGTCGGTAGCACACACCGTTCCGGTTGATTCTTGGTTACCCCAAAGGGAATTTCGGGCATTCAAATCGCCAGCAAGTATAAACAGGCAGGGTAACCACCGGGTCAATTTCTGGATGTCGTCCTTAAGCCGGACGGTAGAGCCGTCCGCGATGGACAATAAGCGGCGATTATTTCGATGGATCCTTCTGGTGTCTGCAGCTCAATGCCAACAGCTTCGATGGTGGTCAGATGATACTGCGGTAGGGTTTTGAGCCCCTTGCGAATAGCGATTGAAACACCTCCGGCACGGTCTAGTCTGTAGAGAGAGTGTTCCTGTAGAGAGAAGTTTACGGATGACTTCAGGTGAGTTTCCGTGAAGATTGCGATGTCGATTTGGTTGATTTGTAGAAACTCGATGGTTTCCAGCTTTTTCGCCGCCAGAGAGCGGGCATTCCAATTAAGGAATTTGGCGGTGAAGTTGCTGCTCATGAACATTTGCATCATCATCTTCTGCATCTCGGCAACGAGCTAGGAGGAGCAATTGTGCTGATATGGAGGCCAGAACGATTCCGGGTTTGGCTGTGAGCCATTGAGTTTGATGTAGAATGATTCCAACCAAAGCCCGGGGCACCACGGGCGGCTATTGGGGCAGGGGTCACCTTGCCGGTTGGGCTCGCGGGCTGGACGCCGCTGCCACTCAGGGAGAGGCAGCTCTAGAAATCGATCGAGATCGATGAGTTATTCCTTCTTCCTGTTTTGCTGCTGGTTGGGCTGGTTCCTCGTGTTAGCTTGCATCCAGATTCTTCGGTACTCCTCCCGCTTGGGGCATCCCTTGTCCGTCGACATATGTTTGCCAGCGCAGTTTGATATCAACTCACCAGCCCTTCGATTGGGCAGTTTTCAGTCCAGTGTCCTCGGAGCACCAGTTGCACTTTGGTTTCATGTTGCAGTTGCGGGTACGTGTCCGTGGTTGAGGCACGCATGAATGCGTGGCACTTCGGTTCGGTCCTTGTATCTTCCTACTTAATAATGACTTGGTGATCGAGGAAGCTTTTAGGGCGTCGAGTGACACCGCCCTTGACAAATAGACCAGATACAAACAGCCCCGATAACGATAGCCTGCCATTCGATTTCGCCTGCTGATGGGGAAAGCCGCCAGAGATTTCAGCTTGTAGTTGTCCCGCAGTTTGTTCACGATGTCATCCACTTCCGTTTTTGGCAAACCGCTTATCACTGCTTTGAACGGCTTCTCCGCCGCTACGTCATAAGTGAGAACTCGGTACCTACATTGGTTAGATACGCTGTAGTCCTTCTCCGATCGTTCTCCTTCTCGCGATCATTAGCTTGGTGCCCATTCCGGTGATCAGTTTGTTTCAAATATGTTGTATGGTGACTTTGTTTTCACAATTTCTTCAATGGTTCGTTGTTTGATTCCACTAGTAACGGAGTTATAGCTATAGTTTCAGTAACTTAGACAAATGATAACAAAATTCCATTTAGTTTGAGTTATGCAACTAGCGCTCTAACTCCGTTATTAGTGAATTCTATAACGAACCAATAGGCAAGTGTAGAAAACCTTCGCATTAGAAGTCCACCATACAACATATTTTGAAATTCAGCTTCTGGAATGTGTTATTGACAAACTACTAAATGATCGAACGCAAATTACTGAATGATCGTTAACATCCTTGGTTTGAAGGCTTTATATTGCTCCACATTGCGTCCTATACTACCAGAATTAAATTCATCCAATTAAAACTCTACAAAGGAAATACAGGGTGGACTCCCTGACCAACGAAGGGAAGAAAGCTGCAACAATTGGCAATGTTCGCCTCCTCTACGACATCGCACGACGGCTGAGTAGAGCGATGAATCAGAGGATGCGATGAAAGACGCAACAAGTCAGTTACTCAACGACCCAACTGATCAGCTGAAACGTTGGTTTAAACATTTCGAACAACTTCTTCAAGTTTCGACGCCCGACCAACCATCAACATCTCGGCATGAGCCGCCAGGGGTGCGACGCATTTCGTCAACTCCGAAGCTCCATCATTGTAGGAGATTGAAGCAGCCATCCGAAGCATGAAATCCAACAAAGTTCCGGGGTCGATCGCATTTCAACAGAGATGCTCAAAGCTGACCCATTCTGTCTGCACATGTCTGGAAATCTGGCTGTGTGCGACAATTGGCGAGGCATCATGTTACTGTGCGTTGCTCTCAAAGTTCTGTGCAAAGTTCAATCAAAGTTAATTACTCAATTCCGGGATTAAACCACCCGATTGGACGTTAATTTACAATGTTAGGAAACTCATATGTGAATATGTACGTTGTGGAAGATATTGATGAAAATGTATTGAGGTAACCACTTTCCCTTCGATGGGACTCGAACCCATGACCCTACAGTACGCTAGACTGGTGCTTTAACCAATCAAGCTAGAAGGACCTCCGTCGACCTTCGCAACCTAGCGGCTACTGAACGACTCCGAATCATTCTGGAGCAAGTCAATGAATTGCAAGAGTCCCTCTACCTGGTATTGATTGACCATGAAAAGCATTCGATTGTCTGAACCACGAAAATCGTGGGCGCCCCGGAAGTTCCGGATAAAATCAGCGGCGCGGTACGAAGCTTTTACGTGCAGAGTCCTGATAACGGAGAGTCGCTGGAGTAAGGCAAGGATGTATTCTCACACGCACCAAGATTATGGAGCGTGCGATTGACGTCACCAAACCGTGGGCTGCTCTTGCAGTCTATTACTATGGATCATTTAAACCACTTCGATTTGGCTGATGATATTCCTAGCACACGCGCGCTCTGATATGGAGTAAGCTGAACGACCTTCGAACATCCTCAACGGCGGGTCCATCATCAACGTCAACAAGACCAAATCAAATCGTTGGATGTAAACACAAGCAACCCTCCGACTATCAGGTAGCTGGGCAAGAGAGAGAAGGTCGAAACTTTCAATATGGCAGCCAGTTAGCGTCTGAGGTGGAACCAACATTGACATAGGAGCACGGATCAAGAAGGTCAGGGCTGCTTTTGCAAGTTTACGAAATGTATGAAGATCAATCAAAAGATATTTTAGTTACAGATTGTCGCTTCGGTTCCCTTTGTTCTGCTGTCCGGAACATATTGGGTATCAAGCTGTCAAATCGTATGGATTTTCCTTCTTTGACATTTAGCTCCCTATACTCGCCAGCAAAATATGTTCCGGACAGACGACAGCGACAATCTTTATCTGGTAACAAAATATTCTTTATCCAATCAGATAAATCAACGCACCAGATTTCGAATATTCAACTGAAACGAAAATTCGTGTTGTTATACACCAGTGAGACGTGGGTGTATCAGCAGAGATAACGGAGAAACTGCAAATTTATCAACCCTTACGTTTTATAATCGGCCTGGTGGCCCTCAATTGAATTTCGAATGTGAGCTCCATCGACGATGCCTCAAAAACCGATATCGACAGAAATTCGATGCCTCACATTACGAAGAGCGGAGCGCTGCAAGCGCTGAACTGGAATCCAGCAGGACATCGCAGCAGAGGCAGAATCAGGGGCTCGTGGCGGCGTAGCCTCAACAAGGAAATAAAGGAAGTCGACAGGAATCTGACCTGAGCCCAGGTCAAGGCTAAAGCGAGCAGCCGCCCAGGATAGAGATCTTTTACGTTGGCCTATGTACTACGGGTGGTCAGGATACAGAGTGAGTGAGTGAAACGAAATTCGAGCAATCGAAGACAGATCGAAAACAGTTTGTAAGAGAATATCCACGAAACAGTGACTACAGCAGCCAATAACGCCAATGAAATAGTGCCAGCGAGTGGTGAACAACAGAGGAAGACACTGTAGTAAAGGCAGTATATAAACATATCCACCACAGAAAAAGGCAGCACAAAGATGGTCTAATATGGATGGATCGAAACGGTTTGAAGGTTTTAAGTGACTGTCAATGGCGCACGGCACAAGATTGCGCATGTGCAATGACCAAGATGGTAACTCACTGACAGACAAAACTATTAATTCATCCAGGTGGAAGGAGCAATTCGAGGATTTTTGAACAATCGTCGACAACGTAAAAGGCCATCAATGGGCTGACATACGCTAAACATACAGCTTTGGCATTACACCATTGTCAGTTCCATTATTGTTTGCTTTCGAATGCACTTTGCACCGAATATTGATTGGTAACCATGGGCACGCCCACAAAATTAAATACAACAAAATTTGTATATTTAATATTTGAAGGATTTGTATAAAATCCGCTTAATACTATGAATGACTTTGTTCGGATACAATGACAAGCACAACACGAGCAGAATGTTTCTATAACGAAATAAAATATATTAAATTCTACAATCAATCGATCCTTTCCGTTCAATGGCTCGCCCTATGGCATAATTCGAAACATTGATATAAGTAATTTATTTTACTTATCTACAAATTAACTTTCCATTCCATGTTTTTTATCTAATCGGTAACGATCTGATTTGTCAGAATACACATTTCTCATCTTAATCGCGCCTAATCTGTTGTTTCATTTACTCTGGACTTTTGACTGCTTGATATACGTCTTAAATCATTGTTTCAATTAATTTAATTAAAAAGGACCAACCTCAACTACCATTTCCGTCTAGTATGTATTTGCTTAATTTCATTTCAATGTGCCAAGTGAAAGCATGTTTTCGAAAGCAGAAACGATCAATCGATAAATTGTTAGATTCATTCTTTTCGAACTGAGTTACATTAGTTAGTTAACTGCCTTTTCGCGGTCGGTTAGTGTCTTTTTCATCTCTCTCGCCTGTTTCTGCTTGTATTCAAGGTATTAGAGTAAACCTGTTTGGATAATGTCGTGTTGATTTGCGATATTGGAATGATGAACTAATTTTCCGTTTGGAGAAAATCTATTATTACAACCTCCGTTTTTCGTCACCGCTACTCCCAACAACCAAATCATTTAGTTGGAATGCGATTGAGTCCGAACAGGTTTCGCAGCGAAAATGGTGCTGTTCAAATATCTTTCCCCTCGTCGTTAAGTGTGTTTTGTAGCTCTCAAGCAGAAAATAAAAAGAAAAGGTGAAAGCTATCATCCCGGCCATCTGGGAATTCCCGAGAGTTGATCAAATACTTTGTTGCTGCTATTAGCGTTCGAGATAGCCCGTGGAGCAACGAAACACTAAACTACTTACAATTATCCTTGGTTGTGAAAGATTTTCACGAAGAACAAAAAGGTGCTATACTTACTGGACGGCTATCCAGCTATCCGATGGAGTTGCAAAGTGAACATTGAGACGATAAGTTCCAAGGGGCTTCGAACCTCCCCTAGGGGGCTTGGTTCAACCTTTTCGGAAATGTTCTGCACAAACTGTTCGGCTTGAGCCTTGAATGGTCCGAGGCATGCTTGGCGGCTTCCTTGATTTTCTGGGCTTGTAAGTGTTGAGTATGGACAGCGGCCAACGTTGATGGGTGGGCGGAAACATTGCTGCAAGACGTGGTTGAAGCCGTTTACCGTTTTGATGCAGTTCTTTTGAACCGATCCAACCCAAAGGCTCGAATGGCGGTAGCGAAACCACTGAGAGTCGATCCGCGACCGTGTTGCGATGGTGGCGGGTTGTCTGGTGACGATCGGTAGGTAATTTTCGACGACACTCTGGAAAACAAAATTATAGAAGAATTTGTTTGAAAAGAGATAATTGAAATGTCAATATCGTCTATTGCTCGTGTGTAAAAAGTTTATAAATAATATTTCATTTTCATTTAATTTCCTCCTCCTTCAAATGTTACAAAAAAACCCTCGGAAATTAAAAAAAGGACTGATTCTAATATCACAGGTTAAACAGCTAAGTGCTCAAGCAAAGGGTTTGCTGAAGTTATGCAACTATTCCAAAACTTAGGTAAAACTCGATGGAACCAGTCGTTTAGTTCTTCTGTTTTAGCCATCCTCGGTTGGATGATTTTTTGAATTTATTACCAGACTAGGGCCGGAGTGGCCTGTGCAATACATAGAAATCTTCTCCATTCAGCCTCGGTCCATGGCTGCACGTCGCCAACCACGCAGTCTGGAGGGCAACGTCCTCCACCTTATCGATCTACCTCCTGATGCACCTCGCTTTTTGTTCCCGTACGATCATTGTCGAGAACCATTTTCACCGGATACCCAACATTCTGGATACGTGCCCGGCCCACCGCAGTCTTCCGATTTTTGCGATGTGAACGCCGTTGACCATTACCAAGTCGGAAGTGGAAATATTGAACAGTATTGTACACTCCTAGCCCTCCTTAGCCGTGCGGTAAGACACGCGGCTACAAAACAAGACCATGCTGAGAATGGATGGGTTCGATTCCCGGAGCCAGGTGACCGATGCCAATAAGAAGAAGATTGTACTCTTAAAGGTGAATCGGTATGACCCCGGGAATTCTTGCTGTTCCGAAAGGGGACTAGCCCAGACCCCAAGCTGCTGGTCTGACCAACGGCCTCTTTTCTCCCGGATCCCAGGGCGTGCGAGCGTGGGGAGTTTTCGGATGGTGGGATCCTAACCTAAACGCGGTACATTACCTTTATGTTTTCTTACGCGATCAGCGACAGGCGATGGGTTACACCGTGGGTCGGTGGAGGCAACAAATTTAAATCTGTGGTGAATGGATGTCAGTGGGGAACGCTAGCGTAGATAACCAGGATCGCCAAGAAGCAGTACTGGACCCCATCGGCGAGTAGATGAGGTGAAATAGGTCAAATGTAGGTCCTCAGACCCGCGATACCACAGCCGGGAGCTACTTTCTGGGCGTTAGCTGGTACGGAAGGATGATAGGCTCCCAATATAGCGTTCGGGGATGTAATATGTTGCACGAGTACAACGATGCCTGTAAAAGACGCGAATGATCAGTTATTGACGACCCAACTGACCAGCTGAAACGCAGGTTCGAGCACTTCAAACAACTTTTCAAGTGCCATCTAACTATAGTTATTCATTTTGCTGAGACATCACCACCTCGGCATGATCCTGCCGGATCCGACGTATAACACGCCGTCAATACCGAAGCTCCATCACTGCTAGAGATTCAAACAGCCATCCAAAGCATGAAATCGAAGCCCCAGGGTCGATCGCATATTAGCCGAGATGCTCAAAGCTGACCCCATGACATCCGCTCAACTACTGCATCGTTTATTTCGTAATATCTGGGACACCGCAACTTTCCCGGTCGACTGGATGCAAGGTATCTTAGTGAAGGTGCCCAAAAGGGTGATGACTGTATGCGATAACTGGCAAGGCATTAGTTGCATTGCTCCTTCTAAAAGTTATATGCAAAGTTGTCCTAGCACGGATTCAGGAGAAGAACGATGCGACTCTCCGGTGGCAACAAGCCGGATTTCATGCCGGAAGATTTTGTGTGGACCATATTGCCACGCTCCGTATAATTCTGGAGCAGGTCAACGAATTCCAAGAGTCCTCACTTGGTATTCATTGACTACGAAAAAGCTTTCGACAGTCTAATCACGAGAATATGTGGGGCACCTAAGACGCAAGGGGTTCCTGGAAAATCATCGGCCTCATCGAAGCACAGTACGAGGCCTTTTCGTGTGGAGTGCTGCAACGAAGGTCTTGTCGGTTCCTATCCGGGTCGTAGCTGGTGTGAGGCAAGGATCGTATATCACCGTTATGTTCCTCATCGTCGACGGAGATTCTGTAGTGCGATTGACCGTGCACCAAACCGCGAGCTGCGCAGCCTATAACCATGGAGCACCTAAACGACTTTGAATTGGCTGATGACGTTGTATCTCGCAAGAGGCTCTGATATGCAGAGTAAGCTCAACAACCTTGCGAGCGCTCTCTTCGGCAGGTTTAGTCAACGTCAACTAAACCAAATCGTTGGATGTAAACACGGTGACTCCAGTTTCGCAGTTGCTGGGCAACCAATGGAGAATGCTTGAAAGCTTCCAATATCTTGGTAGCCAAATGGCGTCAGACGGCGCACAGTGATGCCACTCCATACAAAAACTCGGAAAAGTCTTTCAATCACTTTTGTCAACGATTTTCTCGCAAAGGTTGCATTCGAAGGGAATATTGTCCTTGCTTCCTATTGAAAATTGGATAGGACTAGGCTCAGAAGCTGGCCAAATATATTTTTCATACAAAACGCGTAAAACCCATCACACATTTTTTGGCACTTATCCTCAACCGACTCACTCGTAACAAACTGCATTCGAAGCAGAATCTGTTCCATTGTTTCTTATTGAAAATTGGTCAATCGGACAATGGGATCAGAGGTTGGCCAAAATATCAATTTCATTATTAAATACAAAATTACTTTTGGCACTTATGTCCATCGATTTGTCTTGCACAAGTTGCGTTCGGCGATAAATTTTATAATGCATACAAACAAATATGAAAAATAAGACCTATCCACATTTGTGTTATTTTAAACTATTCTTAGTATTTCTTAACCCGTTTGAACGAACGAAAAGGCACCATCACCGATAGGTGGATTAATTAGGGTTTTTGTGCTTGTATTGCTCAGCCTGAATGATCAGAGTTATTCAATATGATCCATATATGGTATTTGTGCTATTGTATGTACTGTGAACTGAGGTAAGCTCCCTCGAGGTAGAGCGCTTTTTCGAACTAAAATGTATAATACGGAATTGAGCAGGTATTTGCGTTTCCCATGAATTCAAATTTATCAAGGAATGTTTCTAGAAAAATGTGGACCTACTTATTCCCAAATTTGAAGGAATGTCTCATACTGAACTATTGTACAACTGAAATTTTCGCTTCAACACCTTTCTCCAATGATTGATTTGAAATATAAAGAACCGAATTTTAAAACCCAACTGACAAAAGTTTCTAAATTTTTCAACGATCATTTTGATGTAATAATAATTATATGCAACGCATGAAATTTTGCAGAAATGTCTTTTACTTCAATCAAGTTTTCGAATTGCATAAAAATTATCATTTTGGGACTTTGGGAGAGCGGCTAATCAGCACATTGTCCCTTGAACAGCAAGGAATGAGCCGAGAGCGGTGAATTTTTGAATGTAGGACACTATAAAACTGCGTATTTACATTTGCAAACATGCAATTGAATGAATTGAAAAATAAGTCAAATGTGGAAGATACAAACAAGTCAAATAAATGGAATAAGACAAAAAGACAAAAAGACAAAAAGACAAAAAGACAAAAGACAAATATGACAAAAGACAAATACGACAAATATAAAAAATAAAACAAATAAGACAAATAAGATAAAGACAAACAAGACAAAAACAAATAACACAAATAGAACTTTTTTCCAATTTTATAGAATTCTCCGGATATTCCTCCAGGAATTCCTCAGGCTATTCTTCTACAAGAATTTCTCCGATATTTCTCCAGGGTATCCTTCGAATATTCCTCCAAGAATCCTTTGGATATTCCTCTAGGAATTCTTCCGGATATTCCTACAAATCTTCCTCCAGGGATTCTCCGAAACTCCTACAGAATATTCCCCTGAGGGATTCAGAACTTCCGGAGGAATTGAGGAACTTCCGGAGGAATTCCTGAGGAACTTCGGAGGAATTCCGGAGGAACTCGAGGAATTCCCGGAGGAACTTCGGAGGTATTCCCGGAGGAATTCCGGAGGAATTCCGAGGAACTTCCGGAGGAATTCAGAGGAACTCCGGAGGAATTCCCGGAGGAATCCGGAGGAATCTGGAGGAATTCCGGAGGAATTCCGGAGGAACTTCCGGAGGAATTCGGAGGAACTTCCGGAGGAATTCCGGAGAACTTCCGGAGGAATTCGGAGGATCTGAGGAATTCCGGAGGAACTTCCGGAGGAATTCTGAGGAACTCTGGAGGAATTCGGAGGAACTTCCGAGGAACTTCGAGGAACTTCCGAGGAATTCCGAGAATTCCGGAGAGAACTTTCGGAGGAATTCTGAGGAACTTCCGAGGAACTTCGGAGGAATTAGAACTTCCGGAGGAATTCCCGTAGGAACTTCCGGAGGAATTCCCGAAGGAACTTCTAGAGGAATTGCTGAGGGAAATTCCAGAGGAATTCCTGGAGGAGTTTCTGGAGGAATTCCTGAAGGAAATTCCGGAGGATTTCCTGAAGGAACTCTTGGAGGAATTCCCGGAGGAAATTTCGGAGGACCTCCTGGAGGAATTTCCGAAGGAACTCCTGGAGTACTTCCGGAAGAATTTGAGAAGTTTCGAACACCTCGAGGAATATCCGGAGGAATTCCTGGAGGAGTATCCGAAGAATACCTGAAGGAACTTCCAAAGGAATTCCTGAGGAACTTGCAGAGAATTCCTGGAGGAACTTCCACAGAAAAGCCTGGAGGAACTCCAGAGTAAAGCCTGAGAAACTTCGAAGTAGTCCTAGAGAAGTTTTCGAAGGAATATCCGGAGGAATTACTGGAGGAATATCCAGAGGAATTCCTGGAGGAATATCCAGAGGAATCCTGGAGGAATCTACAGAGGAATTCCTGGAGGAATATTCAGAGGAACTCCTGGAGGAATATTTAGAGGAACTCTTGGAGGAATATTGGAGGAATATCCAGAGGAACTCCTGGAGGAATATCCAGAGGAACTCTTGAGCAATATCCAGAAGAACTCCTGGAAGAATATCCAGAGGAATTCTTGGAGGTCAGAGGAATTCCTGAGGAAATCCGGAGGAACTCCTGGAGGAATATTCGAGGAATGATGCACCTTGGGAAATATTGGAAGAATTATTGAAGGAATGGAAATTCCTGGGAAATATCGAAAGGCTTGAGGAATATCCGGAGAATTACTAAAGAAATTTCCGAAAAAAAATCCTGGAACAATAATCAACGCAATTCCTGGAGCAATATCCGGAGAAATTTCTGAATTTTCTCCAGAATTCTCTGAAATCTCTTCCATGAATTCTCCAGGTTCTTTCTGGAGTTCTTTGGAGATTCCTCCTGGAATTCCTCTGAAGTTCCTTTTGAATACCTTTGGAAGTACTTGAATATCTTGAGCAGTTCCTTCTGAATTCACCCGAAGTTCCTCTTGAGCTTCTCCGAAAGTTCTTTCTAGAACTCCTCCGGAAGTTTTTTTCGGAATTCTGGAAGCTGCATCGGAAAATCCGAAGTTCTTCCAGGAATCCCTCGGAAGTTCCTCTAGGAATTCATGTAGACCAATTGATACAAACTCCAACACAGTTTTGAAATTTTGAGCTTCTAGTTAAGATGAGGGTGAATCATATACACAAGCTCTACGGACGTGTAGGGCATGACCGGTCAATCAGATTTTATCGAGCGTAGTTGACCTGACCCTTTTCGGATTTGAAATTGTCCGACGTCCCTGGGCATAAAAGTATCATTGTGTTAGCCTCATGTTATAAGGATGCAAAAATGGTAACCTGGCTAACGCATAACATCTGGTTTGGATATAACTGAGTTACAAATGACACATATAGGCTCTACGAACTTGTATGGACATGACTGGTTGATGTCAAAGTTATATTGAGCGGGTTGACTTGATAGACTCCAGAGCAGTGTAGAGTATCGAACATGATATTGGTATAATTGAGTTGCAAATCGTATGCATGGGCTCTTGATCTGTATGGACATTTTATTGCTATCAGATTTGTACGAGCGCAGTTGACCTGGTGAAATTCATCCGAACTTCAGAACAGTTTTGGAGAACCTGTAACATCTGGTTGGGGTATAACTGAGTTGAAAACTATAACGTGGGTCTTCGGATGTGTGGAACGAATTGTCAATTTCAGATAGCTATCGACCGCAGTTGACCAGGTAGACCGATTGATTCAAATTCCAGAACAGTTTGGAGAACCTGAAACATCTGGTATGGGTCTAACTGTCCTGCAAATCATACGCGTGTACTAAGGACTTATGGACATGATTGGTCGATTTCAGATAGCTATCGAGCTCAGTTTACTTGTAGACTAATTGATCCAAACCCTAAACAGTTGGAGATCCTAGACAATCTGATTCGGGCAAAACTGAGTAGAATATCATTCCCCTGGCCTCTACCGACCTGCATGAACTTGACGGGTTTCAACGGGTTTCCGTAGTTTTCATCGTCAAAATTTACATCATCTTTCATCAGTATAGAGGTCATTTTGGAGTCGCTAGGGATGTCCAGAAGAAACATTTTATTGACACAAAGTATAGTCAATGCTAGAATAGTTATAGAAACATTTTTGAACCTGTGGTTGTTCCGACTAAAGAACGTCATGTAAATTGAAATTTACTATATTTTGAAAAAAATTCTGCTCACGCCCCTCTAGGGAAAAATGAGCACCCCTAGCAACATAACACAGGCTAGGTGAAACTAGATGAGATAGGTAAGACATCCGTAGAAAAAATGTGAAAATCGGTCAAAAGACACTTGAGATACAGCTGTTTGAAAATTTAGTTCCATGATTTTCTGATCACTGTGTTCGGCGTGTTAATGCTTATGTTTACTTCAAGAATGCATGCTATTTGCGCAGATTTGCGCAAAACAATCATCATAACCCCGAAAGTGAATAAATAAGCTTTGAAATAAGCCAATTCGGATGCGTGCGATTGCGTGCTCATAGTTAAAAATCAGGTTGAACAGCATCAAGCTCCGCCATACATGTTAGCAAATTTAAAACATCTTTGATTTCGCATTGGTGACATGATGCACCACGTGCAATTTTCATCAATCTTCGTGAAATTTTGAGGAAAGACATTTCAAACATTATGAAAATTATAAAAATACTTTTGAAGCAGACGCCAACTCAATTTTTTCACTTTTTCCGCCTTGGCATCACTGTGGCGGTACCAAGACTGATAAGGCGCACGGATCAAGAAAGAAAGGGCTGCCTTTGCGAGTTTAAGAAATATCTGGAAAAACAGGCTAATACTTTTATGCCCAGGAAGTCAAGGCAATTTCCAAACCGAAAATTGATTAGACCAGCACCGGGAATCGAACCCAGCTACCCTCAGCATGGTCCTGCTTTTTAGCCGCGCATCTTACCGCAAGGCTACGAAGGGCTCTTTTAAATCTCCCATGATGAATTTGACGTCGTGGCGTGGACTGCCAGATGCTTGTAGAACGCCTATCATCAGTGCTTCCGGAGTGTGGGGTATGGACGTTTATTATGCTTAAGATGAAGGCCTTTGATCTTGAACCTGCACATTCTTCCATTGATCAGCCACTATCCGATCACGCGTCTCTGCATATTGCCCATCCCTATGAAAGGTGTTTCCAGCTCGTGTGTGTTGTCGCAGCTCGGGCGAACCATTGATCCCTTCCAACAAATCTCTTGCAGCGCTAAGATGCTGAATCCAGCGAGCACATCGGTGAGTAAGCGTGTTCCCGATGAAACTGAAAGAATTGCAGTTCCACGAACCAAGCTTCCAAACGCTTTTTATCGCTGCGGTCCTCGTCGATTTTGTCGGTCCGTATTGTCTTGTTGATTATCCGTTGCTTGGTTTCCAACAGCTGGCTAGCAGGACCTGGCACCAATACCATACATTTGCGGAGAACCATTCCCCCTTAATTCCCGGTGGACCAGTTTTGTTTAGAGTCCCTCGCTGGCACTCGGACGATGATTGGCCGACTCTAACATAAAGAATAGATGGAGTTGCGAGCCATACCTCCTTGGTAAACAAACGCTTGGTGAATTGGGTTTAGGTTTTTAGTTTTCATTTAGGGTTACAAACGAGGTCGACACTTCGTTTGCAATGTTATATTTGAATTTTAGTCATCAAGTGTTGCACGTGTCAGCCTAATCAGTTTCGCCGGAAAACCATGCTCAGACATTATCTGCCATAGCTCATGTCTTTCAATTGAAAAGTATGCTGTGCTGCTTTGAAATCATGAACAGATGGTGAGTCTGGAAGTTGTAATCCCGGAATTTATCAAGAATCATCCGCAAGCTAAACATCTGATCCGAATGCAGAAGGATGATCCCTCTGCAATTGGCGCATTCTAACGCAAACTAATCACTTATTAGCGACGGCGTGAAGTAGGTGTAATTATCGGTCCGAGGATGTATGTATCCATCACTATGGTGGCTGTTTTCGGTGAAGAATAAAATCAACGAATTTCCACGTTTTGAATGAAACCAGTGGCATGAAAAATCAAAACAATTATTTATATTTAGTAAGCTTTCAATGATTTATTCGTTAGAACAAAGATTTTAACGATGATTTGACGAATTGATAGTCTCCACGCGAACCAACACCACCAATAGAGGTGAAGGTTTCGCTACATGTTGATGGTGCTGGTTTGCGTGGGAGAGGCATCAGATTCGTCAAATCGTCATTTGAATCTTTGTTTACAAAAGCAGATAAGTCGTTTTGAAAATTTTGTCTTGCATGCATAAAGGTAGTGTATTCCTCAGTGCATGAAAAGTTTTACGTGAACTGTTTTGCTATAGCAGGCGCTAAATGATATGCATAAGAAAAAAAAAATACCTACATTGGATTAGCCATATACATTCCAAAACTTTTAGTTTTCATTAACCTATGATTATTATTAGCTGTTTTGTATGGGATAATTTATTAGGTGACATAATGAAACGCTCAACGTCTGAGACGAGCAAACGTCGTTTGCGCTTAGAGATGTCTGTAAATTAATCGATTACTTCGATTAATCGATTAATCGTTGTAATCGATTAATTTTGAATCGATCATATCTCAACGATTAATCGATTCAATAATCGAGAGAGATCGAGAGTAATCGATTTACTAATCGATTAATCAGGATTTTATGACATCAGAAGGATGTCGCAAATTAATTGATTACTCGATTAATCGATTCATCGTTGTAATATTCGATTAATTTTGAATCTGATTATTATTCAACGATCAATCGATTCAATAATCGACAGGAATCGAGAGTAATCGATTAGTTACTAATCGATTAATCGGGATTTTAGACATCTCTATTTGCGCTCTGCAAAAGTCAAGCGATTTAATCTGGTGGTTTATCTGTCATCTGTCCATGCCGCGTCACGGGCTTTTATTGTTTCGCGATGAGGCGAGAAAATACTTTCTGACTATTCGCGCTTCCTAGCGAAGCCGTCTTTCGAGAAGGTGCATGGCTTTTGCCGAACAGTTCTAGGACTGCAGAAAGACGTTTTGGCGAGATATTTCAGTTACGCGGTGAAAAATGTGCGTTCGTCAAAAAATCATGGACGAACACGGCGAAAAGCATGAGGTGGATATTGCGGAAAAAAAAGCACAAGCTCCGTATGGAAGATGGAAGTGTGGCCGGCAAACCAATGTCGATCTTCCAACTGGGGGGAAGACGAAGAAAGAAAATCATAATTACACAGCTGCAGACGGGAGAGGACAAATTTGCCACCGTGCCTCAGGCGATAGAAATTACGCTGTTTGATTTCTTCTCGAGATTCTATGCATTCTGAGCCGACGGGATCTCAAGACAATTTTATCTCCGCATGTTGGCACTCACCGGCAATCTCAAAACCGACTAGAGCGCGTCATGCGAGCCCATCGTGTGATGAGCGACGGACAGAAATGTTCGAACCCAGAACGCAATATTTTACAAGCCACTCTCACTCTCAAAGACCAGATAGCCAGCCTCCGCCACCACCGTCGCACCGGTAAGCTCTTCAGTTTCAATCTGGAGAACGCCTTCGATCGGGTGCGTCATTCGTTCTTGATCGGCACCATGCGGTCGCTCGGTTTCAACGGGGAACTCATCGCTCTTCTCGCACGCATAGCCAGCCGGTCCACATCCAGGCTGCTTCCCTAGCGGCACACATGTTCCACCTAGGTTACTGCAACTCTTATGTGACCAGATTCAGTCACAATCAAGTTGCTGCAACCATTTTTGTCTGACCTGTGTTGCTCGAGGTTATTAATGGGTACCTCTCACGGTCGTTCGAGATCGCTCGGTCGATGCGGCAAGGGGACCTTTTGTCAATGCATCTCTTTATGCTGTATCTTCAGCCACTGATATGGCAGTCTGGCGTTGACCAGACATCTAAAAGAGATCGACTCCCTTCCCTACTATAGATCCCTTCTCTTCCACGCTAATCCTCGCCCTGCAATTTTAATAGATCATCCCGACATCAAAGCAATCCTATCATGCTTATCCCAAATCCCTCATCAAATCCAAAAAAAACTCCGCCGGTCATATCCACCAGCATTTCGTGCAGCAAACAGAACGGCCTAAAGTGGAACAAAATAGTCCGAATATCGACTAACCACCACGACTAGCCAATTGAGGGCAGCAGGGACTATGTCCAAGAGCTTGACGATCCCTCCCCAGGCCATCTGTGCCTGCCTAGGATGTGGTTGGGTTTGACAGTGGGCCCTGTTAAACCTCTGTAAAGCGCATGAATCCGCAAGAGGTCGCCAGCGACCGTGTGCCGCCCAAAGCGCACAAGCCCAAGTTCTGGTGTTAGTGGGACGCTAAACACCTGACACGACGGCCGACGAGACAGGAAGTTTGCGCAGGCCCAATAAGCCGCCTTTAAAAACAACTATTACGAACGACATAGAAGATAACTTCGCAACTTCGATGTCGTAGCGCTGCAGGAAATCTGCAGAAAGTGTGGAAAGTGGAAACAGGACAGAAAGTGTATCGAGCGGCTACCTTCTACCAAAGCTGTGGCACCACCAACGAGTTGGGAAAGATGCGCCAACGCGTGATTGGGTGGCATTCAATCAATGCAAGGATGTGCAGGATAAAGGCCGCTTCAACTATAGCATCATCAACGCACTGCCTTACGAAGGGAGATCCGACGACGAGAAAGAAGGGCTCTATGCGCAGCTGAGCAGATATACGATGGATGCCCACTGCGGGACGTCAAAATCGTCATCGGTATGAACGCCCGCGTAGGAAGGAAGGAATGCAGACCGGTCATCGGACCGGATAGTTGCATACGTCATCGAACGACAACGGCCAACGATGCATAAACTTTGCAGCCTCCCGAACGGTAGTCCGAGCACTTTCTTCCCCGCAAGAATATCCACAAGGCCATGGAAATCACCAATCAAGTAACGGAAAACCAAATCGACCACGTTCTAATCAACGGTAAATTTTCCGACATCATGAACGTACGCACTTACGCAGTGCGAATATTAATCCGACCACTACCTGTTGCAGTATGACTGCGCTCAAAACTCTTACGGTGATCAAACGCTAGGCGCAGCATCTCTGAAGATGGCTGAGAGATATTCGATCCGCATTGAAGCACGCAACCGCTGCACTAGGCACGGTGGCTCCGGATCAGAGAAACGACTGGTATGACGGCAAATGAGCAGTTAGTTGAGGAAAAGAATGCAGCATGGGCGAGATTGCTGGGACACCGCACGAGGGCGAACGAGGCACGATAAACGGGCGCGGAACAGACAAAACCTGATTTTCCGGAGGAAAAGCGCCAGGATGAAGATCGAGACCGTGAAGAGACGGAGGAACTGTACCGCGCTAATAACGCACGAAAGTTCTATGAGAAGTTGAACCGTTCACGTAAGGGCCACGTACCACCAGGAGAGCTGTTTAAACACGGTGGTGAGGCATCACAGAGCGCTGCACTGGGATTACCAAGGTTTGAGAGGATGAGGTTCTGCCGCAGGAGTGATGGAAGGTGTCGCGTCCATCTACAAAAGGGCGATAAGCTGGATTGTAGAACTACCGCAATACACATTGCTGAACGCCGCCTACAAGGTACTTCTCCCAAATTTTATGCCGCCGACTAACACCAATTGCAAGAGAGTTCGTGCAGTACCAGGCGGGATTTATGGGTGAACGCTCTACCACAGACCAGGTGTTCGCCATACGTCAGGTATTGCAGAAATGTCGCGAATACAACGTGCCCAACATTATCTATTTAACGACTTCAAAGCCGCATATGATACAATCGATCGGTACCAGCTATGGCAGCTAATGCACGAAAACGGTTTCCGAAAACTGATACGGTTGATCAAGGCGACGATGGATCGGTGATGTGCGTAGTCTGAGTTTCAGGGGCATTCGCGAGTCCTTCGAAACGCGTAGAGGGTTACGGCAAGGTGATGGTCTTTCGTGCCTGCTATTCAACATCGCTTTGAGGGAGTAATACGAAGGCAGGGATTGACACGAGTGGTAGATTTTTACGAAGTCCGTCCAGTTATTTGGTTTCGCTGACGACATTGATATCATGGCACGTAACTTTGAGAGGATGAGCAGTCACATCAGACTGAAAAGCAGTAAACGGATTGGACTAGTCATCAACACGTCGAAGAAGTACATGATAGGAAGAGGCTCAAGGAGGTCAACGTAGCCACCACCACGAGTTTCTATCGGTGGTGACGAAATCGATGTGGTTGAAGAATTCATGTATTTGGGCTCACTGGTGACCGCCGATAACGATACCAGCAAAGAAATTCGAGGCGCATAGTGGCTGGAAATCGTACGTACTTTGACTCCGTAAGACGTCTGATCGAATAGAGTTGCCGCCGTACCAAACTAACTATCTACAAAACGCTTATATGATCGGTAGTTCTCTACGACGATGCTCGTGAAGGATCGACACGCACTGGGAGCTTTTGAAAGGAAAGTGTTGCGTACCATCTATGGTGGGGTGCAGATGGCGGACGGTACGTGGAGTTGGCGAATGAACCACGAGTTGCATCAGCTGTTGGGAGAACATCATCCATCACACCGCGAAAATCGAAGACTGCGGTGGGCCGGCACGTAGCAGAATGTCGGACAGTAATCCGGTGAAAGTGGTTCTCGACAACGATCCGACGGGAACAAGAAGGCGAGGCACAGCGGCAAGATGGATCGATCAGTTGGAGGACGATCTGCGGACCTCGCAGACTGCGGTTGGCGAAATGCAGCCATGGACCGAGTTAAATGGAGAAGACTTTTATGTGCAGCACAGGCCACCCGGCCTTAGTCTGATAATCTTCTTCTCTATCTATATACATAATCTATATACATAAAATGAATTTCTGTCTGTCTGACCCTTATAGACTCGGAAACTACTGAACCGACTGGCGGAAAATTTACATGCAGAGGTTTTTGGGGTCGAAGGTTCTTAAGATGGTTTAGACCTTCCCTTTTGGAAAGGGGGCCCCATACAAATGGAACACACTTTTCTGCTTAACTCGAGAACTAATCAGAGAATAAATCAATTTTAGGTGAAACAAAGTTCGTCGGGTCTGCTAGTAAATAAATAAAATCGTCTAACCAAGCGCGTGAAAAAAAAATTGGATTCAAACAGCAGTCTTCAATCCATCGTTTGCAACTCTACCTGTTTGTAAATGGAAAGACCAAGCATCGGAAGCTGCTTCATATAATGCAGCGAAAAGCAGACGACAACTGCACTCATTGCGGGAACCATGTCCAGCACAAATTTTGCTCTTGTCCTCGTGTCGGCCCGGCTCGGACGGTCCAGAGAATAGCAAGGCTAATGAATGGATGGAGAAGATTCTCTTACGAAGAATTCTTTCAGCGATACCTACGCTGGTAGGGGTGAAAAAACGAAAACGAGTGGAGATTTTACGAATGCTAACAAACTGTACTGTTCGAGTTAGAAGTCAAAATCCTTTCAGTAATTTATACATACATGTATAAGAATGAATTGTAGACTTACGATGCGAACCCGAAGGTAGGGAATATGTTGCTAATAAATCGAGAGCTAGCCCTCTTTTGTCTAGGACTTAGTAACTGATCAGAGAGACAGTTGAATCGCATATTTGTCCCATATGAATAGGAAACCCAGCAAAGATGGGAATAAATATGCGATCTACGCAGTATATCAAAGTGACTTAGAATCCGAAAACCAATATTTAAAATATATCCTAAATTATTAAACAAACTACATCAACTTTGTTAATTTAAGTAATAATGCTATTATAGATGTAGACTCATTAGTCTTCCACCTGGATGTCAATATTTTAAAACTGCAATAACTTTTAATTGTAAATTAACTACAAATAAACTGAATTTTAAACCACAGCAAAAAACGTTACACCTATTTGAATAAAGTTCCTAGATCTTATATGCGAAATAGATAATGCTGGTTGCCATCCCTCTAGCAGCAGCAAAGGTCACAAGTCGCAGCCATTATCGTTGGTAAGGAATGAAACTTTCTCTCCCGATCTGCGCGTTGCTATCGATACATCGTGTTGGTCATTCTCGTAGGCCTTATCAAGGTCCTCATAGAACGCATCCTTCTCACGCTTATCGTTCGTTGAAAGACGCAAATGTTATCGCTTATCGGCTTTCACTCGGAAAACATGCTCTCATCTGTTTCGCGACGTTGCTAAGTAGATGTGGCACTGAGTTAGCGATGGGATCCACAGCTCGAAATTCATCCTGGAATATTTTCTGGATTGCTGCCACGCTCACAATCACGAGCCGAGAGCCCAACACGTGCGGGTTCATTCAAAGTTCTCACGTTCCAAGATCCGAATTTCCAATCCTTATCTTTGTCCAGACAGTCAGCAATGTAACCGAAACGCGTCGATTCAAACATAGCATTTGGCCTAAAGATTTCATTTCTGTAGAGTCGAATCCTTTATTGAAAGCCTTCTAAATTTAGTGTAGCTCACAGAACTCAAGACAGGAACATCTCACGGTAGGAGGATTTGTCCGATATTTTCTCTGCTGCGCTCGTCCACGACGAAACCCAGACACTATGGCACGGCCATAAAACGAATGGCTTTGTTGTGTCATCTTCCGGGGATCCTTCGGGATCTGGCAAATGGCCACTTTTTAAGCTTGCGATAACAAGATTTTGCACTCCGCTGCCCAGGCCACGACCGGACTGGGACGCGTCACTTCCGCCTTCGCCGTTGTTGGAACCGCTGAATCCACCGGCGATTGGCGGTAAACAATTTACAAAGGACAATGGCCCCGCATCGTGTGTCTGTCAAACGCTGGTTCTGGCGGTACACCATGTTGGTGTGATCCCGTTCGCGCACCACAATGACATCCCGTACTCCGCGCATTTATTCGATTAGAGGTTGTTTGAACGAATATGCTGGAAAATTGAAACACCCACGCCACAACGCGCGCGCGAGCGTTCATCCCATCAGGCGGATGGCAAAGTTTCGATGCCAGTGGAGTATTCGTAGGACAAACATACACACGTACACACACACATATAGGAGGTTTTTCAAAGTTCAATTCTTTGCGAGAAGTTCAGAAAATGTTCCAATGTTTATCAAGCACCAGTAGAGTAAATAGGCAATCAACCGATATGGTTTCGATTGCGATAAGGAAGGGGGAGAAGAGGTCCGTGGAAGGAATTTTGATTACAAAAACGGAAAGCAGGAGAAATGCTTTGGTTTGTTATGTAGATCCGAACTGGGGAGCTTGGGGAGTAGGAAATTGGGGTTGCTTGAAGAGAATTTGAAAACGTCATCAATTTCGGGCAAACTAAAATCCGTTTGATAATTTGCCAAGCAAATAAAACCGTACGGTTTGTTCTACGGGTTCTAAACTTTTATGGCTCTGCGCCTGATTGTGCCTGAGGGTATTTAGTTGATGACTTTAATGAATTAACTACTTTCGATTAGAAAATGTTTACCCTTTTGCAGTTTAGGGAGTCTGTGAAGCACTTTCAAATTTCGCACTTTCTAATTTCCGTCCAGTAACGCAAAATCAGCAATATGTGCATTGCTACATGAAACTGCTTTTGCAAAAAGAGAAATCAGTAATTACAAAACAACTATTTTACCATTTTTATAGTAGACAGTTCAATTAATTCTTTTTTTATAAAGTAAAACGATGATAAGAACTAGAGGCCTTGATAAGAAAAACGCGGATAGGAAATGTAACTTTGCCAACACTGCAGCCAATCTTCTTCATTAAAGAACATCACATGGAAAGAAAGAAATGGTTTATCCAGGTAAAATTTTACATACCGCTATTTAATGTGTTCACATTACATGACAATAGAATCCAATAAACAAAGCAATTGCATTTCATAATCTATCATTGATTTGCATATATTATTGATAACAAATGTAAAATTTGTTCATTCATTACTGGTATTAAATCGAATTTTGCCGTTTTCTGTATTTGAGCCGAAGCTGTGGCTGCTTGAGAGGTCTCTTACTCGATTGGGAGTAGCCATCGAGCGAGCGAGTATAGTGCGTGTTTTAGTTGTCGCGAAAATGATAAATTATCTATCTGGTTTTCGGTGGCTTATGTGCATGTATTGCGATCTTCAATAGCTTGCAGTAGCCATCGAGCAAGCGAGTGTTATAGTTGTCACGAAGTAATAAAGATATTGAATCAGTCTTCGTGAAAATACGTTAGACACGCGTTGCTTATCCGTCTTTGTATCATCATGAATAATGGCGTCGTTCAATAATTAGCCGCTTGCCAAGCAAGCGATTTCCAATAGATTTCCTTCTTAAGTAACATACTATTCCTTTCTCCAGTGCGCTCATGGAGATGCAGAGGATTCCTTCGGTCTCTTGTAGCAATGATCGTCATGAAATAATTTTCCTCCCCTTATCCTAATTCGACTGTGAGTGACGTGGCCGGCATCGTTATTGGCCTAGAAATAAAGAAACCTCGGTGAGAGCTATTCTCACAGCTTGAGTCCTGTAGAAAATTGGTGAGCTGTGCATTTTGTGTTGTTTCTCGGCCAATAACGACTAACAACTATGCCGATGTGTAAGCAGTTAATCAAGCTTCCAGCATGGTATATAACGGTGGGCCTTAAACGACTGAGAGCTTTGCAAGTAAGTTGGTGAGTGTTTTGCCGTTGACAATCATCGAAAAATTTGGCAAACAAGAAACTAAATCAGCTGCTGTTGTTTACTTCTTTTTGAAGTTAATCTATTGTTAATTTTTGTGGTTAAGTGGTTAATTTTGTAAATGAATCGATACGGTGCTGAAGCGGCATAATTTGTGGATAGCCTTGAAGATCTGTAACGAAGCGAATCAGATTTTTGCATCGTCATTAAAACAAAATGGTAAGCTTGAATACTTTTCTTTTGCAGTAAGGACGGCTTACTCTCTTCTACTTCTTCCTCTCTCTCTGTCACTTTTCTAGATCGAGATGCCATAGATGGCATCGATAATAAATCAGTCATCAGAGTTATTCTGCCCGTAGTATAACATGCCATGGAATCTGAAATGATGGAATTAGAAAACTTAACCCTAGCCTTAGCCACCAACCGTCATTCAATAAACACTAATAGCAGAATTTAAACATTTGACAACAATGATGTGATGGACTCTCGTATTCCTCCTTCATGATCCCGCAACGTGCGCTAGAAGATATGTCGGACGATAACCTCAAGAATGCAAGAAAGCAAGAACGAGCTGATTCCTCATCGCTCGTCAATGGATAAACGAAACGACTGACGGCGCCGAGAGAATCATCGAGTCTTTGGTCAGTTATTTTTTCAACGACTGGTAAGCGCGCTATGAAGACGTTTCCAAAGAAGGTGGAAGACACCTCGGACGATGCGGCATCCTAAGCTATCCTCGTGATCTCATGCTCGATGAAACGGTTTCCTAGCGCTCAAGAAGCTGTTCAGCTAGGTAGAAATCCATTTTATTTCAAAAAAAGCGGACGATTTCACGTCATATGCGTTGCGATTGTCCTACAAGCGTTGCGAAACATTTCAACCCTCGAAGCTCTCTAAAGGGTTATAAAAATATGCCCAGAGGTAAAGAAACCCGTCAAGAGCTGAAAGTTTCTTTAATGTTAAAGAAGAAAGAAAAAAAAGTGATAAATTCAAGACCTTGCGGATTCATCTATGACTTTGTCATCGCAAGACGCAGATATCCGTGCCAGGGTGGTTTCGCAAGTTTAAAAATCAAAAAAAAATGGTTTCAAGTTTAAAGCAGACGAGGCAGCGGACCGCGAAATGTGGAAGGAAATGGCTGGAAGCAACACTTATTTTTTATCGCGAACCCAGAAATTGATTATTTTTTTACCGGGATGTACAATAGTTTGGATGAAGCGCACCATCGCTATTCCAAAATCCAAGGTAACAATCAATTATGCCGATTTGAAAAAAAAATCCCTAGAAATGTCATTTTTGTGGGGATATCAATTTTCTATTTTGCTGGGAACCCGGCCGTGCGGATTTTCACCGAGCAGATATATAAACTTAGTGGGAAGATCACTTTGAAAAAGCTTGTGGAGGAATGTCACTGAATTGTGTATCTCAAGCAAGACACTCAAGTGGTCAAGAGCAAGGATAGTCGGAATATGTAACGCAATCGGCAGAAACATTAAGATTCAAGTAGGGAAAACTGGGTAAAACCCTTCTTGTTGAATTTCGGCGAGCTTTACTATACCCGTGACTGGCCCTTCATCAACCACAATTGCACTAAGTGTTATCGTCGGGGACATAAGGAAGAGTATCCACACGGTAGGAAACATCGGTAGCAAGTGAAAAATCGTTTCAGTTCGTCTCAACATGGTCAGCATTAAGCTCCTACATGGTTCTGCGTCCGACATGATCGTCATTTCGGAGCAGACATGAGACATCACCGGAAGACCAGCTGCTTAAGATACTGAAGCAAGCAAGCAGTCACAGTTTACGGTGACGGTCTCAACCTCATTGCAGAGTTCTGGACAGACATCATATCACAATTGGAGACGTTACCAAGATACGGCTAATCTTCATGACAGGCAACTCCGATTTGAACGATTTGTCAAGGCATATAAACTACACTCTAACTTTCATGTATTCAGTGACTGAGTAAAACTGTATAGCCGTCTCTTTTCATCGCATGGAAATTTTACTCAATTTCAGTCAGCCGCAGAAAGGGATGTACAATAGTTTGGATGAAGCGCACCATCGCTATTCCAAAATCCAAGGTAACAATCAATTATGCCGATTTGAAAAAAAAATCCCTAGAAATGTCATTTTTGTGGGGATATCAATTTTCTATTTTGCTGGGAACCCGGCTTTGCATGATTTTCACTGAGCAGAAATATAAACCTAGGGTGCAGGGTGGCCACTCATGAAATTACCGGTCTGCTTCAAATTCCCGGTTTTTTTCCAGCTTTTCCCGCTTTCTCCTGGGATAAATTTTGTCAAATTTTCCCACTCTTTTATTTAATATCTTGAAAAATAGGTGAGTATTTGGACCTTAACTAGGTGTTTTTTTTTCACCATACCGAGTTCAGTTTAATAATTTGTGATAATAGCAACTGATAATTTGTAACTGAACTTTTTGAAATAAAATTCATTTGATTTACCAACAACCCGTTATGCGAAATGCATGAAATCAACAGACACATTGAAATGCTGCAGCCTCGTGACCATGAAGTGGACATTTAATCAATATGGTAATACCGTACATTAGCACTCTGATTGTTAATGGTTTGAGATCTTTTTGCCCTGTTAGATGCAAAACCTGCGTGCATATCTTTTGTTGATTGGCCAATTTTCGTAAGCTTCTGACAAAGCCAATTGACATTGTATGTCAAGTAAATTAGAGGTTCTTTCTTCTTAGAGCATAATAAAATTCACAGAAAAGCAAATGAAAATAGTATCATATATGCAGCCGAAACTTTTTCAATGCTTGGTACATCAATGCTGTTACAACACTGAATTTGAACACAGATTTAACCCGAAGACTCCAAATCTTTGTATCCGATCAAAACCATTATTTTGTTTTTTTTATAAATATATATCAAATCAAAATATATATTATTCACCATATTTATTTTTTGTTTCGAATTCTATGCAATTGAAAACTTCAAGATGAATATTTCGATATTCGATTCTAAGCTTGCCTCGTAACTGCGCGATGAATTTCTAAAACATGAAAAATCACAATAATAAAAGATTAAAAAAATGCTCGTAACACAATATCCATGATATTTGCTCAGTAAAAATTGATAGCAAAACGATCTAGTGACAAGACACAAACTGGCCTTTGGAAAAAAAATCTTACTTAATTATGTATCAAACACAATTGTACTAGACACATTAAATAATCTGAACAGAATGCGACTGAGTAATAAATATTGTTAAGTTTTAGTTTTGTTCCTTATATCAACATAATTAGAAAAGAATTCAGGCGTAATTCGACGAAAATTATTTTTTTCCTTCCGGTACATGTCCCTGAATTCCCGGTTTTTCCCGCTTTTTTTCCCGGTGACTTCCTAATTTCTGTCTTTTTCCCGCTTTCTTCCGTTTTTCCCGGTTCGGTGGCCACCCTGTTAGTGGGAAGATCACTTTGAAAAAAGCTTGTGGAGGAATGTCACTGAATTGTGTATCTCAAGCAAGACACCTACAAGTGGTCGAGAGCAATCGGCAGAAACATTAAGATATTCAAGTAGGGAAAAAATCCGAAAAACCCTCTTGTTGGAATTTCATGAGCTTTATTTATACCCAATTGACTGGCCCTTCATATCAACCACAATTGCACTTAAGTGTTATCGTCAGGGGACATAAGGGAAGAGTATCCACATCGGTAGGAAACATCGGTAGCAAGTGAAAAATCGTTTCAGTTCGTCTCAACATGGTCAGCATTAAGCTCCTACATGGTTCTGCGTCCGACATGATCGTCATTCCGGAGCAGACATGAGACATCACCGGAAGACCAGCTGCTTAAGATACTGAAGCAAGCAAGTACAAGTCACAGTTTACGGTGACGGTCTCAACCTCATTGCAGAGTTCTGGACAGACATCATATCACAATTGGAGACGTTACCAAGATACGGCTAATCTTCATGACAGGCAACTCCGATTTGAACGATTTGCTTGGCATATAAACTACACTCTAATTTTCATGTACTCAGTGACTGAGTAAAACTGTATAACCGTATCTTTTCATCGCATGGAAATTTTACTCAATTTCAGTCAGAAAAGGGTACTAATCATAGTTTTGAGTAATCCTGCTTTTGATAGAAATGGAGTACAATGACTGCAAGCTACAAGAAAACGACGTATTTTCTCCTGTTCCTCCGACTGGGACGCTTCGATGGTCGTCGTACAGAAAGCGGACAACGTCTTGGTTCGCATTTGTGGAGACTATTCCGAACGGTCTGAATAAATAGCTCCAGCCAGATCGTCATCCGTTACCAAATCAACATCTCAACGAAATCTTTGCCGAGTTAGCAGGTTACCAATACTTCACATATCGGACGCTTTTACCTGCAAGTCCAAAGGTTTGCACTATAAAGGAGAGTTCAAGGTCTGATGATCAATATTAAAAAAATCTCAAATTGTCAAATCTCATCGGCATTCAAACCAGGCGTTACTAAAATCCCATCGGAATCATGACCCAGAGAATCGCTGCCTATGATTTGCCTCATTGCACATGATTTTTCTTTATTGTTGAATGCATTGAATTAACTGTTTTTGCTTAAAACAGTGTGGCACTGGGGCTACAGCAAATTATCGGCAGTATGGTTGCTAGCATTCCCGGAGTAAAACCCAACTCGGACGACATCCTCATCGCTGGTCGAACCAGAGAAGAAAACGATCGAACCCTTCAAACAGTTCTAGAAAGTTCTGAAATGCTTTCCATGTGTCCGAAATCTATTTCTTCGGACGGTGGGAAAAGTACGGCATTCGCCCTGAGCCAGTGAAGACGAATGCCATTCTCCTCAAATGCCAACCCCTCAAGACGTGTCTTAACTGCTCCGGTTCTACCTTGGTGCTTAGTGGAACTACTAAACAGCCTGTTTATCAAGCTGGTGAAGAAGCTCCAGATTACTCATGACCCACCTTCTCAAGAAGGGACGTTCAAGCTGGAATAGGTCGACGGAGTGTCAAAACATCTCTTTCAATTGATCAAATCTATCCACACTACATATCTTCAAAGGAGATCGTTGTTGCCGGCGACGCTCTCTTCCGTGGACAATAGGTTCTTACTTTTTGGTAGAACAACTTTGACATTCAACATCGTTTGAACAGCGAATTATCGGTCACGCTGACGTTCTATCGTTTTGTATCGAATAGGCAGGTATAGCATAGTTACGAGGTGTAACTTCGTAGATTGGACACTAGTGATACTCATGTTTTGAGTTCTTTTTGAAATCCTTATTCAGATGGCTATTAGAAATCAAGGTGGGTCTGGTCCTGATTTCAATTCTAGGATAAAAACTCACAAAAGCATGGAGGATTACTTACTCCTGGCCACGCCAATCTTCACCGTAACTTGGGAGGAGAAGGAAGTGTTGATGTAGTACTTACTTAACGAGAGGCCCCCTGACTCAGCGATACACCCTCATAAGTATACGGAGTTGGATATTGGGGAAGATTCGTTGGGTCTGGATTTGCCTGTAGCTGACAATGTGACCGTGGTAGATCTTACACCGTAACACACCACGCAAAGTTGTCTACCCAGTATTCCAGAATAGCTCCGGTCCTACCTTTGTGCAGTAAACTACTGCGTCCGGCTGGCCAAGCAGATAAAGGAGCTCAGAATTCCCATGGACTAACTTCTCCCAATAAGGACCCCAGTCAATATAAAATCGTATATGTAACAACATACGATGGTAAAGTACATATTGTATGGGAAAGTACTTATATGGCCTCCACTTTAACAGCTTATGTGATATCATATACGATCTTGTGTTACCTGGGACGCCCGATGAAACTGGTCAGAAGAGCGCCAATGCATCGTTTTCCATCAGGAGATGTTAAGGCAATTGCACATACCATTAGTTAATGCTCGCAAAGGTCAATTGCCGTCAGGTGGAGGAGAACTAAGCCCTGGCATAGATTTCTACGATCACCAAATTCCACAGAATGCTGTATGGCAGACGCTTCGTTTAGCAAACCGATTACAAACCTTTCCTCGAGATTTTCGGTTAAAAAAGCACCTTAGTATGCAGCGATGGGCTCCTGCTTTTTTGCTGTACAACTTTGACATCCAAAACGTTTTAACAGCAGATTTCAGGCACGTTGTGGTCCTATCTCGGTTGATGGAAAGCCAAAGCAGATAAAGACTACGTGATTGCAGCCGTACACGTGGAAGTCGAAGTTAAAGCGATTTTCACAGATACCTTGCAATACCTATTAAGTAACAAATTCAATTTTACATATTGGCATATCGGGCTCGATGCTACATGTATAGCTACACGATCGCTAGAGCTAATTTAGTATTAGCCGAATAATAAATATGCGTATCGTTGCCTTCATTTTCGCCAGTCTCGGTAACAGTGACTTTCATTCACTGCCCGAGTCATCCCCATAAAGGTTGTATGCCAAAGACGGACGCTTCGATAATTAAATTATTCTCAAATGGCCCTTGCATACTTCTTCACCTTTCAAGCCATCGTCGCAGCTTAGCGATACCTTTCAGATTCCGTTCTTTCCCATCTGCATCGAGACCGATATGCCAAAAAAAAAATTGAAGATGAAACTGATCACGGTCGTACAACTTCTGCCTATTATTAACGTTTAACATCATATCAGCTTAAGCACAGAAGGATACTCTCAACAAGAAAATCGGGTTCCTTTTCAACGAATGGCCATTGAACGAAGAAAACTCACCGATCTTTCAGTGAAAAAATTCTACGTCCGCCTTGATGGACTGCAGGATAACTGTGTAATGTTCGGCGATCGAATTATTATTCCCCAAAGGCACCGCACACAAATTCTTCTATACCGCGGTCATCCTATAAAATCCGTTGCTCGAAGTTACGTCTACTGACGGAGCGCGGACGACGAGTTGGAGCAGTACGTACGACAGTGCAAAGCCTTTTCTGCTGCTGAAAAGTCACCAAGGAAGATTATCCTCGAAATTCTGGCTATGGGACCAAATCCGGATTGATTATGTTGGACCGGTCGAGGGATTCTATTCTCTGATCATCGTGGACGCCTTTTCGAAGTGTTCAGAAATTTTCTGGACAACATCATCACAACAACACAACATCAACATTGCTACAATCGAATTACTCCGAGAGATGTTCCCTACTACGGGTTGCGGGCACGCAGAGCGATTTGTCGATTCCTTCAAGCGCTGTTTGAATAAGTGGAGTGAGGGAGGAAGGCCATAAACTCTCAAACATGTCCACATATTCCTTCTCTCCGTGTACCGATCGATGCCCAACAAGAACTCACCCCACATAATGTTTCCAGCAGAAGCATTTCTTGGCTGGCCAGTGGGAACGACTTTGGATTTTCTGAAGAACCAATTGCAGCTCCAACCGTTCCAAACGAGAAGCTAAACTAGCAGTTCAATCAGCGACATGGAGCATTCGTCGTGATTGGTGTACGTCGAGTATCACAACGGAAAACAAAAGTCGGTACAATCTGACGTGATCATCGAATGCAACAGGTTGATCGGCCATGGCGTGGCCATACCAACAAAATTTTCCCTCGTGCAGATGCAGCTGAACCGATGACAGCAGTTTCTGATTGCCTGTTACCAAGGGAAATCTTTGTTAATGAATTCGGAACGACCAAGATACTCCAGTCAGCACAAAGCATTCCGTAGGTTCAGAAAACTCCTCCGCCTGTTTCCGATCAAAACAAAGACGCAAATGACAGTACTATTGCTAATCCCGATGAACACCAATCCCTGGCTGAAGATCTTCCTGTACAGTGGATTCTCCATGAGTCGATGTTCTTTAGCTCGATATCCACGCAAGAAATAATGTATGCCATTTAAAAAACACATTTCTGCGACGTAAGCAACCTAATTTACTTTTAAATAAATTTAAGCGTAAGAGACGAAAAGAATCGCTTGCCAGGGCTGATTAGATTTACCTGAATAAGTTGGGCCGAATATTAGGGGGTAAAAATTTGGACTAGACAACCCTGCATTCTTCAGGTAGCAGACCAGGGCTGCCATTGTAGCTTCATCGTCAGCTAGAGCGTCTCGAATGCTGGCGGGATCTCATAGAGCTCCCTGGGATGGTAATATTCGGGACAAGCACAAATTGATTTCCAGACCAGGGCAGACCAGGTGCAAAACGACTTGGCAAGCGTGGGGCGCATTCGAGGATGGAGAGATGTGGCAAATTGTTGATTCAGTGTTATCTGTTTAGATGTAAGAACTAAATAAATGAAATGACAAGTGCTCCACCCTTTTTGCTACTTTACATAAGCCACGTTAAGACCGAAAAGGACCTCGAGCAAAGTTGTAAGAGACGTTTGTGTGACTTATCCGGAGTCTGGAGATTATGGTCTGCTCTTTTTGGGAAACCGTGTCGCTCCAAGAACCGGTGGAGCGTTTAATTTTCCTCAAGAAATCAATGCTCCCAGAGTCCTAGACCTTCTCGACTCCTCGGTTAATAATCGGAATAAATTCTATAAATTCCGTAACTGCGATAGATAATGCAAGATTTTGAGCTTAGTCCTGACCAACATTTATGTATATGAAGAAAAAAATTAAAAAGCAATGCGTTCGGTCGGAGTGTAATGCTGTATGATTCGTGATAAGACATGTTCGGGAATCGGAGTTATGCAGCAAAAGGTTCGCATTAAAATCGCCCAGTATTAATTAAGCTTTCGGAAATACTTGCAGTCAAATTTCACAAATCCTTTAGCGTTTCGCAAAATATAAAACGATCACGATAGCGATCTTCAAGAGCATATTTGCATTTCGCTTGAGTTATTATCAACCTTCCTTTCTCATGCACATATTTGCACGCCGCTTCAGCAGCAAGTAACCCCCTGAGTAAACACAACGGAAAGAGCTAATCGATTCGCACACTTCCTCCCAGCGCGTACGACCCAGATCCGGGTTGTTGCTGAGATAAGCGATATCATCTACTAATACTACTACTACAATCAGGGGGGGAGATGTGGGTACTCACCGTCCGCGTCGACTTCGTTTATCATGTCTTGCAGTTCGGCTTCTGTGGGGTTCTGTCCTAACGATCGCATCACGGTTCCCAGTTCCTTGGTTGTGATTGTGCCGTCACCGTCCTTGTCGAATAGCGAGAACGCTTCTTTGAATTCGGCAATCTGTTCCTCTGTAAGTTGATCGGCCTGAAAACACACATAAATTAGTTTCAATCGTTTCGGGAGATTTGCGGTGTCGATGGTTTTTGTGGCAAGCCTCCACGCGCAGATAAATTTTGCGGTTTCACAGAACCTACAACGAACGCATGCCCTGACATTTACGTATGAGGGGAACCATAAGTTCACTGGCTAATGGGTCTGGAAAATCAACCAACGTAATGACAAATAGCATTCCCCGCTTCAACGCTTCCGGGCCCAATACATCAACGGGGAAACACGTTTCTACTCAATCTCTATCACCATTCACCTGTTCGCATTATCCAATTCGACCAGCCTCTCCCAAAAGAAAAACACAGATGTCTGTTATCCTAATAAGCGGTGAAAACGTCCATTTGCACACTTCCCTTCCAACCGCGGTTGAACAAACTACTCGTCATAAATCAGCCTTCAAACAACTGCGTCTGCAATCGATTTGTGATTGATGCGATTCGCGCGAAGAAGCTTCAAAAAATTCCATCTCTCACTTCTTTGCTCGGTCGGGTGAACCAAATAAATTCCGCTGCCAAAATATTAACAGATGGTTTACTTTCTTCATCCATTGCCGGGCGAACGAACCTACAGCAAAAACGTGCTCTTCTGCAGCCTCAAACTATCCATTTATTTCGGTTTTTATTACGCCGGCATACACACACCCAAACAGCGTTTGGCTGTGTGTAAAACAGAGAATTTCGCGTCATCAATCAAAATTTCCGCTTTGGGGTAACGGAACGGTCTCCTCCCTCACTCAGCGCAGTCACAAATTATCTCCGGTAGCATTTAATTTGGAACGGCTAAGATTGAGATATCACCCAAGGCAACAAGGAAACGAACATCCCATTGGCATTCATTGCCAATGGAACCCGCCGGCCGTCTCTTCTGACCGTGATCTCATCCCGTTCCGAAAGCAATCATTCTCGGATTCGAAATCGTTTGCCGCTGAGAAACAGCCGGCAGTCGAAAAAAAAAAATCGGCGATAAATTGCAGTTAAATGCACTTTTAAACCTTAATAGTAGATCCGCTGCGGGGTAATGCTTTCCGCTACACATCAATGGTTGGCAGTGGGTAGTTTCTTCTCGATTTGGCATTGGGTTGAGTTGACTATGTGTGCAGTAGACTCCCATTTATTGCTCAAGGAAATTCACACGCTTATAAATGCGTTTCACCACAATGGCGAGATCGTTCCATTATTTTAAATTCAATTTTTGTGTGTTGATTACAATCAAGGTCGAATATGCTAACAGAATACGGTTTTGACTTTGGTTACAATTTTTAAGCGTGCACCACGCCAATCGACACGCGGTGCAGAAGTGAGGACTTTCACACGCCGAGTAGAAAAAAAGCCGGTTTAACCGGCGCTTAGCGATGTTGGCATCGGAACGGGTTTTCGTGACGCTCGTGACGAGTCGATTTCACACTTCTTCGTTCAGTGTAGAGGCGAAGATGATGATGATCTGGCAGTAATGGAATTGTAATGTGCGATGTGCTAGATGAATTTAGTTTAATTGGATGAGAGACTAGTCAAGAAGCAACCGTTTCAGTATCTAGTTACCAAAATTAGTTAGAACTCAATAAACGCAAATTATTTATTGTGGAATGTTAAGAATTAAAGCAAATATTTTTGCGCATGACAGGTTGGGAAAAGCTCCAATTCGTAAAACTCATGTTCGATTCAAATGAAACCGCCAGACATATAGACTGAAAATGGTAGGTGCGATTTTTAACGCCTTTTGGAGCGAATTAGTTTTCAGGAAATGAGTATCGAGCTTAAGCGCGATACTTTTGTGCGAAGTCGTAAGCGAGTTTGCTCGAGCATGATGGTTCTATGGTTGAGAATTGAGTCAGCCCTCGCACCAATTGTCACCAATTAGTTCCGTATATGAACGTGAAAAGCTATCCCTAAATTTTGTTTTGACTTACGGACCAACGGTTCCAATGAAGCTGATTACAATTGGCATATTAATCGTATCCATTTTGTACATTATTTCAATGCAAAGAACATGTTTTTGCATTCATCAAATTATGTACGCGATTATTTAATTCAATCGCAGTTTAACTCGTATGACAATATTTTTTTAATTACTATTTTTCATTGAATTTTTCTTAAGTTTATAACCTACTCCTTTTGCCTATTGTTAATTTCAGAAGAATTCAGTCAAACAGCACATTCATTGAAGTACAGTAACCATTCGCTAACTGGGCGCTCTTTAACTGGGCTGCTTTTTAACTGGGCGTTCGCTAACTGGGCTACAGCCCAGTTAAAAAGCAGCCAAACGTCAAAAATAGACGTCAAAAGTAGTTTGACATTTAATTGTCAAAAGTAGCAAGGGGCATGCAAAAGGGAGACGAGTGAATATAATTGATTCTCGAGTAACATGGGAATTGGGCGTAAACCAATTATTATTTTTATTCAGTTAATTCAAATATGGCTCTCGATAGATAACGAACAACGATAAAAGAGAGGCAAAAACTGTTCCGAATCATAACAAGCCATAATAACAAATTTATCAAACTTATATTATGCTACATATCAAAAGATATTTTAGTTACTAGATAAAGATTGTCGCTTCGGTTCCCTTTGTTCTGCTGTCCGAAACATGTGTGGTACATACCTGTCAAATCGTATGGATTTTCCTTCTTTGACATTTAGCTCCCTATCCTCGCCAGCAAAAAGATGTTCCGGACAGCGACGACAGCGACAATCTTTATCTAGTAACTAAAATATCTTTTACATATCGTATATATGTATACAGAAATGATGAGTGAGAGACTTATTCTTTCCCTTTAGGATTCAATCCCTGGTTCATAATAATAATGTTCAGAAATATGGAAGACCTTTTGAAAATTAAGTTCTTGCCCGAAAGCAGAGTAATTCACGATTGCATCGAAAACAAACGCACCCATTTCAATATCTACCGTTAAAATCTGTCAAACTATAAGAAGTACCCACATATTAAACCCGGATTAGTTGTATCAATAATCTCGGTAGTTGAAAATTGCGTGAATTTGAACATGGCCACAACTAAACTTCAGAATGTGAACCATTCCACCGATTCATTAACTTTTAGTCAAAGTTCGGCAGTTTGATGGTTATTGTAAATCTAGTTAAAAACCGAACTGAACTCTCGTGAAAATCGCATTTTCTCCCATTTCCGGACGCCGCAAGTGCATAGCGAGTGGTGTGCATGATGGGGCACGACCTGAGAAGCACGACTATGGCATACATTCGCACTACTCGCGATGCAGTTGCAACATTCGGAAATGTTCGGTTATCAACTGGATTTACAATATTTCTCTGTCGTTATAAATGACATTTTCAATTCAAAATTTTATGAATTTTGGTGCGCGGGAGCTGTTTAAAACTAATCTAGAAAACTCAACACAACAAACAAGGCGTGAGTTCTTTTAGTATGTACTTAATGTATATATTGAGGTTGTACTATAACTGAGTTGTTTGCATTTGGTTAGATTCGCCCAATTGGCAAATTATTCGTGTTGTATATTTTTATTGTTTTAAAAAAGCAATTCAAAACATTGCATCGACATCACCCTCGGTGTCCATCAGCATTTGACAGGTCAGCCCAGTTAGCGAGCAGCATTCGCTAACTGGGCTGTGCTCTTAGCCCAGTTAGCGAACGGTTACTGTAATTGTGAAGTAGTACTGCTCTTAACAAAGGGTGACCTTCATTTTTTTTAGTTCACTTCTAGGAATCTTTTAAACAAATAAAATCCTTGTCGATAAGTATAATTATAAAATAAATATAAATTTTAAAACTGGGAATAATAAAAAATGTGCCATGAACGAATTTACTTAAAATCAATAGAGATATTTTAGATATAACTGATATTAAGTGCACTATCCTGAAATACGTTGAATTGAAACTGCAAACGCCACATCATAGCGATAATTGCGCTAAATCCAACTCAACAATCTCGGTCATGATTCTCACAATTTCACATTTATCCCGTGTTGTGGTGCAAAACAAATCCCCCACGCATTTTTTCCCTCTAATGACTGCTGCAGTATTTCTCACATGTCGTATTCTGCAAGAGGATACCTAGAGACTAGAGATCATGCGCCGCCGTTCAAAGGAGTTTTCCTCATTCTTACGCAACCTCCTACACCATCAACACCAACCGTCCAACAACCAAACCAGAGATAGGCTAACTATAGAGGGTCGGCCGGTTGGACGGAGAAAATCCATCGCCAATCCAAAGTTCATTACTCTTTCGATGCGCGGCGTTTGCTGAACTGCAGCAAGTGTGACCGACCATCGCATCAGCGAACGGTGGAAGGCTGGGGTGCGGTACGACGGGGCAAAACTGCAGCAGTACGGTACTCCTCCTTCGAAGGTGACCCAAAAATAAAACAGTCCCCCAAATAATCAGCAGCAGCTCTCGACGGCCGGCGACGGCTTGGTGGAGCAACGAAAAACCGTTTTCATTTGTCATTCTGGCCGCGATGTGTTGTCACACCACAAGGTAGCTATGCGTGAGCGTGGTGTAGAGCGTGGCATGCCAGAAGCACATGATGTTGTTTTGTTGAGTCCGTTTTGACGAGCTTGCAGTATAGTCGGTCGGTGCGCGGTGCGCTGGATTAGCCGGCACGGAGAAAGCCGCATCATTCAAGCAGCCGCATAAACAAGGAAGAGATGAGTCGAGTTTTGAATATGTGTATATTGGCTCTGCGCCGCGTTCGGCAACCGGTGGTCTCCCCTGCAGTCGGCGGCAGTGGCGAAGTGCGACACGGATCGCGGTCGGCGTGTGGTGCGAAATTGGGAAAGTCACAGTTGTCTGAAAGTGGATGGTTTGTTTTTAGAAAACATCAAGTGCGAGGTGCAGGAGACTTCACACCGAGTTCCATACTCGATCATATGGAGCTTGATGCTGCGTATATTAACGGGGAAACTGTTTGAATTTTGTTTTCTTCGTAAAAACAGATTGATATGGGGAGTTGAACCACTGCAAGCATGGCGGCAATATATTTTGAGTCGATTTCGACTGTTGTCACGTGAATCGACTATGTAATTCAAATGGGAACATTCGACTATTCTTCTCTATTAGGGGATTCTTATGCCAATCTACTCGTAGCATAAGTTAAATTGTTGTACTCTTGTTCATATTTTTTTGACTAGGCAATAATGAAAAGTTCACATTGTTAAAATTCACTGCGGTATCCTCTCTATCGTTCAACATTTGTTGAAAGCCAAACATTGTTATACTATAGGAAAACAATTCAAATTTCCATCTCACAGTGAAGGAATTATCAAATGGTTTCAAAACACCCCCAGGGGAATATAGGACCAACGCTTAAGATCTTCATCTTGGTTGGATGCTCGCTTTAGTTTTGACTTGACTTGGGCTCAGATTCCTATCGACTTTCTTTATTTCTTTGATAGGGCTTCGTTGCTGCAAAGTTCACACTTCTGCTGCGATGTATTGTCAGATTCTTTATTTGCTTGCAGATTTCATCTACGCTCTTAACGATCCTTGATGGCATCTTTGAAGAAGCTCAGCATTCGAGATCCATTTGTGGGACCACCAATATTAAAATATAAAACGTAGGATTTGGTTGATTAATACTTGCAACTTCAGCGTGATCGCTACTGATACACACCAAGCTTCACTGGCGTACAACTGCACAGATTCCACTTTAGAGTTGAATATTTGAAATTTAGTGCGTTGATTAATCTGATTGGATCTCCATATGTTTCGTAAATGCGCAAAAGCAGCTCTAGCCTTCTCAATCCGTGCTCCTATGTCGATCTTAGTTCCGCCGTCCGACGCCAACAGGCTGCTAGAACAAAGAAAGATCTCCACTGCTGGCTCGACTACCGTAAGCTTGGAAGTGTTGACATCCAACGATTTGGTCTTGTTTTCGCTGATGATGAGACCCGCCGTAGATGATCGTTTGGCCAGGTCATTCAGGAATAGTTGCGGATATAAAATACCCAAATTTATCCGGAACTTCCTAGTAATGAGTCCAGGGTGGCCACTGAAATTCAATTTTCGAATTCCCGGTTTTTTCCCGCTTTTCCCGGTAAATTTTGTCAAATTTTCCCGGTTTTTATTCAACTTGAATAAAATCAGGGTTAGTGTTTTAAATATAACTAGGTATTTTATATCGAAGCAACCGATAATTCGTAATGAATCTTTCAAATATATACATTAAATTACCTACCAACAACTTGTTATGCGAAATGCTTTATGAACAGGAACACTGAAATTGTGCGCCACGTAGCCATGTAGTTAGTGTCAGCCGGCATTATCAATCGCTCCAAACTTTTCAAAATTGTTTTGGGTTCCGATCCCATCGCAAACCTACAATTTTGTGAATATGCTTGTAAAACTTATCTGGAGAAGTGACGAGAAGGAGAATTCGGAGGCACAAAATTAAATTATCCGGCAAGCCGGCGCTCGTTCGGCTTATCACCCGTCGTTCTATCCGGATAAAATATTGTGTAAAAATACTTGCTCACAGAAGAACATGGAAAACTTTCCCTCAACGATTTAGCATGTTTTTAACTTAGAGAGCAATGAAGTAAGTAAAGTAGTATAAAACCGCTTCATAGTTATTGGTATTGCTTTCTAAAAATGCACAAACTTATAGAACAACTTATTCGAATACAGATACAACCCAAAGACCCAGATCTTTGTTTCCTAATCTAATCTAATCGAAAACAAACGCAGCCAGTACAAAGAAAGCATCCTGGAGAATCATTGGGTTAGATGACGCCCGATAATTTTTCTAGTCAATATTGAGGCTCACAGCATACCAGTGGTATGACATGAACTTCAAAGCGGCCAGGCCCACTGCGTTGTGTTTGCCGCAGAGATGATTCTTGGAGATGTATCGTACTCAAGTATTCACTTCAACATGATACATATCACGAATCTACAGGGGTTGAAGGATGCGTAGACATACCGTACCATACACACCGCCTCTTTATTTTGGTAGTTTTATATAAATATGTAGTGAAATGAATAACATTATAATAAGAAATTATATCAAATTTTATATATACTTATAGACTATAATATCAACTAGGAGCCAAAGTTAATTCTGGATGTACATCTCTTGTAGAAGAAGCTAGAAATTGTAAAGAATTTAATTATAATATTTAGACCCAGATCTTTGTTTCCGACCAAAATAATTATTTTGCTCCCTGAAACAGATTCAAACATATTTTGGACAATAAAAACATTCGATGCGTAATTTAATCAGTTTTACATTTTAATTTTCGAGAATTTTGATTTCTTTTTTTTCTGTTCTATCCATTACAATAAAATCTTGGATTTATTATTCAAAAGTTTATACATCCCTTTCAATAATTAAATATTCCAAAGTATTGGAACTTATTCCTTATTTTTCGTGTAACAAGTTAAAAATATATCTTAAGAGCATTTATATATCTCAGTATCATAACCTTCTATTATATTAAGTTAGTTGAATATATTTTGCTCTTTAAAATATTACAGACAAAATCTCAAAGTATCAACAAAATACCATTTTTTAATAATGTAGAATGTTTGAATACAGTCCCAAACAATTTTTGAACATGTGTTTAAATATATATTTATCACCATATTAATTTTTTTAATGATGTGCAATTGAAAATTACAAAAAAATAGTAGAAGTACCCGATGTAAAGGCAAGCTTGAAGAATAAATTAAAGTTTAATACATTCACTCAAAAGAATGAATATTTCGATATTCGATTCTATGCTTGCCCCATAACACAATATTTAAGATAAATTTCACTCGAAATTTATTAAAAAATGATCTAGTGACAACATAAACTGGATTTGGAAAAAAATATCTACCTAATATGTGTACCTCTTACACACCATATACTAAAATCAAATAATTCAGTTCTAATTCAAAGATTAAATCTTTTCCTTATAACAACTTCATTAAAAACTTTGAATAATTTTGAATGTAGCTTGACGAAAATATTTTTTTCCCGGTACATGTTCTGAATTCCCGGTTTTTCCCGCTTTTTTTCCCGGTGACTTCAATTTCCCGTCTTTTTCCCGCTTTTCCCGTTTTTCCCGGTTCGGTGGCCACCCTGTGAGTCCATCCACAGCAAAATACAGAAATATAAGAAAAACAAATTCATTAGAACACCATCTACAGATTTCTTTTAAACTGGTAGAACTTAAGGCAATATCCTGACTCATAATAAATCGTATTAAAAGATCATGATTGCAATCTACGTAGGAATCTGGATTCCTTTCTAATGATTGACAACAATTTTGCTACCATACAAAAACAAAAACAAAAATAATTTTCACCGAGCAACAAAGTTCCAACCTCGACCGCTTCAGCACGAGAGATCAAATCGCACCCATCCATCGCAGCACGGCGCATGAAATTTGAAGCTGCCAAGAAGATGAAAATATTCTAACTATTGCCGTCCCCTGACTTTCGGAAGCCGCATTGGGAAGGGTTACAAATCCATTGAGCTGGCTTGCGGAAACTTTGTACAAGAAAGAGGAAAGCGACCAATTCGCCTCTACTAGGTGGATCACTCCTACTGGGTTCTCTCCCACATGTTTTCATCCGCGGAGCAGCAGCTGTCGGGTCAGCCAGCCAAACACCAGAAACGCAGCGGCCGCCGTTCCTCGCAGTGTGTTTGTGTGTTGGTATTTCCGCGTGGTGCGTTTGAAACCAGATTTGCAGTCGCACGCGTCAAACGCGGTAAAGCATTATTATAGCCACCCCAACAACGTCGGTGGCAATTTCCGGCGGTACCGTTCGTTGGCTTCCCCGCCGAGCAATATAATACGTCACCGTCGAGAGACCTCTTTTGCTCGGTTGGATTTTGTCAATGATGATGTCGTCGCTGACGACCGTCTTCGCAGGTAGTGTTACAACTGGTTCTCTTCGTGTATAATATCTGACTGAATTCAAAACAATGTCACGGCAGTACGGGTTTCATTGTGGAGGACGATGGCGTCTCTTCTACATAATGAAGACCCCATGCGTTTTTAACAACAAAGCCATTCGATTTTTTTTATATTGTTTATAACGGCATAAAACTTATTTTTCGCCTAAAAAATTGCCTAAATAATGTCTAAACTAGCGTAAAAAAATCGCGTAAAATGTTTTTTTAAAAGAAAAATGTTTAGCTTTCAAAATTTGCTTGAGAATGTGTCACAACAAGTGAAGAAATGTGAAGTATCATGAAAAAACAAAACTAATCGATTATGGCAACATAAATGTATCAAACGTGTTGTCAAAATCGAATGGAGTCTGTTTATAAAAGGAATATGACTCAGTCACTAAAGAAGGCTGATTTACCTTGATTTTGCCGATGTATAAGTATCGACAGTGACCAAAGGAAAAGTAATGTGGTAAACGAGCGACACCCTGAACTGTTAATGATTCGGTCCATATGTTGATAAGTATTCAGCTAATTGAATTTTTAATTGCATCCATCTATCCGTACATAACATAGCTTTTAAAAACCGGACAGACGAATTGATATTGATATTCAGGTCGCGTGTCCATAGAGTACTACCGACCTATTTAGTGTTTTGTAGATAAACACGGCAGCGGACTCTACTTGATTGAAGTCTGCAGTAACCCCGTTTTTATTTGCCGCGTTGGGTCTTTGGATATCGGTTCCAATATGACCAAATACGTGAACTCATCGATCATTACTACATAGGAGGTTACCATCCGAGTATCGATCTCTTAATCAGAAGCTTCAAATATTCTCACGCTTTAACGTGTTTTCTGTTGGCGACGAGTAGAAATCATTTCCTAATCGTCAAGCTTTCTTTCTACATACTACAACAACCTAGGCATAACAGCTCGTTCCGTATTATTATTGTTATGCATATCCAAGAAAATTGTGACCTCAGTCCTGTGATCCCCAAAGTGCGGCCCGCGGGCCGTGCAGAGTCCCGAATGGATTCTTTTCAGAATCTCAAAGTATTTCTGCCATTCCCAATATTTCGTTGTACTCAGGAGCCTGTCAAGGTATGACGTTGAAGCATGATATAGATGTCATACGACAGAAAATATATTTCCATGTTATCACACCGGGTTACGACAGTAGCAAATTTTTATTTAATCGCAGATTTAAAGGAACTAAAGGTTGACTACAGGTAAAAATATTGTCATAAATTGCTCCGCAATAAGAATGCTTTTATTTTTCAAAGTAGGTTAGGTTTTAGCGGTACTGAACTGAAATTTTGCTGGATTTTTACTTCCTTAAAATACGTCGACTATCATCTATGGATTCTGTTCAAAATACCATTCGAATTCTTTCCAGAATCGGAAACAGCTTCTTCACAAACGGATTATGTTTAGAATCTCAAAAAGAATCCTAATCGGATTCTATTCAAAATTTTGAACGAATTCCGGTAGGATACTATGGTTTAAATCTTGATCGGAATTCTGTTCAGAATAACGAACGGACTCTTTTGAATTTCAAACGGATTCTGTTTGAAAGTCTGTACAGAGTCCCGAACGGATTCTTTTCAGAATCTCAAATGGATTACGTTTAGAGTTGCAAACGAATTTCAGAATTTGCTCAGAATCTTGAGTGGATGCTTCTCAGAATCTCAAGAGAATGCTGCTTAGAATCCCATATAGGATTTTTTTTCCAGAATCATCCGTAATTTGCTACGACAAGTTATAGTGCACAATAAACGTCAACTATAGAAAATATAAGATCGAAAGTACATAATCGATTGACATATGATTATATATGGAAAAACCGCTTAAAATATGTTCTGGCAACTGAGCCGAAAAGAAGCTTTGTTGAAGTTTCGTGTCAAATCCGCTACTGCAAAAAGGGGTACTAAAGACTAAAAGTCAGCTACGGCAATTAAACCTGTAGTACAGAATGTCCTTACAAGTACATATTTTATCTATTTGGAAAAGAACAAATGTTACAAATATACTGCGACCTGCTTCAACAGCTCAAAATTTCTGTACGGCCCTGTGCTAGGGACCACTGAGTCCATCTTTACTATACATTTGGCACCGTTTAGTGGAGATATCTCCAATAGTAGAGTGTAGAGGTAGTGGGGTTTTAATATGCTTTATTATAATTCTCGGGTAATTATTCAAAAGGGACGTATGTGTTTTTGTAAACAAAGCTTCAAACGTCGATTTGTCCAATCTGATAGCCCTCCCACGCAAACCATCACCATAGCCAGAAAGGCGGAGGCTTCGGCTACCAGTTGGTGGTGTTGGTTGGCATGGGAGTGCCATCAGATTGGACAAATCGACGTTTGAATCATTGTTTACAAAATCACATACGTCCTTTTGAATAAGTACCCGAGAATTATACAATTTACGATAATTTCAGTTTATGTGTGATGATAAATATCCTGTTAAATGCAACGTATCCTGAAATTTCGCTTGAAAACCATTGAAAACAATGATTTTCCTTAATAAAATTGACTCTCTTGCACCTATAGTGGTGCAACTGTACCAATAGTGGCGAGTCTCATAACAAATCAATGCATAGCACCACTATGGGCACCAAAATTATTTTTACCACCACTAAAGTACCCATTAGTGGTGCAAACAATATTTCAAAACAAAATTTTCAAAACGACTTATCTGCTTTTGTAAACAAAGATTCAAACGACGATTTGATAAATCTGATAGCTCTCCCACGCAATCCAACACCATCAACAGGTAGTGGAAACCTTCACCTACCTATTGGTGGTGTTGGTTTGCGTGGGAGAGCTATCAGATTCGTCAAATCGTCGTTTGAATCTTTGTTTACAAAAGCAGATAAGTCGTTTTCAAAATTTTGTCTTGATTTGGTAGTTGTTGAAGTTAAATAACATCATTCCCTTTTTTAATATTTTCTTTTGTGGATCTACTAATACCTTCACTATTGGTACCTTGAGTAAAACCGGGTGACACCGTCTCGAAATGGCGGTTGGGCTATTGCCACACCTGCCTTCCGTCCCGTAAAAGCGTGACAGGAATTGGAGCACGCAGGCAATGGAGTGTGGAGTGTACTGCTGCAGCTGTTATTCCCCACCAAGGTAACCGATAGAACAATTCACCAAGATGGTCGATCGGCTGTCATCAGACCCAAGCCAGTAGTCATTGTAGGAGACTTCAATGCGTGGGCGAAAAAGTGGGGAAGTTGCTTTACTAACCGGAGAGGGCAAACGATGCTAGAGGCCGTAGCTAAGCTGGACGTTGTACTGTCCAACGAAGTATCTTCAAGCGAAACGGAGTGGAATCGATAACACAGAAAGAACTAAGATAGTAATACAAAGTAGGAAAGGGACGAGCCTGGAATTGAACCCACGACCTCCTGCTTATAAGGCAGAAGCGGTAGCCACTAGACCACCGAGTTCGTCTCGTGTTCTACATTGTTGAATGCAATGCAATTAACTTGTTTCGCTGATAACAATGACTTATAAATCCATATGTAAAAAAAACATATGTCTCGATTGCGTTTTGGAGCTTTTAAGAGCGAAATCATTTTTCGGCTATTGAACGATGCGATTCTGTCCAAGAAACTCAAGCAAGATGCTCTCTCTACAGAATTGCAAGTGAGTTAGCTCATGCATGTAGCCTTGGTGATTGAGATTTGAGTATGTTTCTACCAACACTGCAGACTGTTCCAGAGCGCTAACCCGAACCCATGAGGACACGTCTATCGGGTGGTAATGGCTAAAATAAGAGGAGCACTGGCTCCACCCGAGCGATGTCCAACGAGGTTGAAGACGATAATCGAAGTACCTCTCCCGCAGCATGGCCCATTGGCCATTGGCCGCCAGCAGCGAGGGTAAGAGCAGAAGACGAAGAGGTGGCGAGGGTGATGGTAGAGGAGCTAATGACGGGGGCAAAGTTCCTCGACCTGAGTAAAGCACCTGGTCCGGACGGGATCCCGAACATAGCGCTAAAAGGCAGCCCTAATGACAAATCCGGAAATGTTCAGGTTAGTCATGCAAAGGTGCGAGCAGACGAGCAGGCATTCCCGGATATATGGAAATATGGAAGAGACAGCGCTTAGTCCTGTTACCGAAACCTGGCAAGCCACCAGGAGACCCCTCAGCGTATAGACCAATCTGTCTACAGGTCACTAAAGGGAAGCCACTGGAGAAGTTAATCCTGAACAGGCTGTCGCCGTACGTCGAGGGAGCTGCAATTCGGCTTTCGGAGAGGACGGTCTTCCCTGGGTACAGTAAATCGGTGGTTGACACATGCAAAGGTTGCCATCGAATGCAAGCGACGCGTTATCCGTTACTGCACAGTAATAACACTCGACGTGCGGAATGCAACAGTGCGTGCTGGATGGAGATCGCAAGCTCGTTCCATCAGCTGGGAGCACACCAGTAGGGTTGTACAAGATTCTAGGAAGCTACTTTCAGAATCGAGTATTGATTTACAAGACAGATGAAGGCTTGGCTTGCGCCCCCATGACCGTGTACGGTGAGTCCATCGAGTAGGTCGAATTGACTGCAGATTATTCGAGCAGTCTAGTTAAGGGATGGTAAAGCTACAATTGGCGCATCATAAAACGGAGATGATAGCAGTCAAGAACCAGAGTCGGTGGCTGTGACATCTGCAGATCTCTCAAACAATTGGGGGTAATAGCGATAGAAGCACTACCAAGGATGATGGCGAACAGCAGTGCACTCCAGCAAGTGCAGGCGGTACGGAGGTCCAGCTTAGGTGTCGGCGTTGAGCGCAAACTGCAACGCCCGAAAGCTGGAGAGTACTCATAGACTAATGTGCCTGAGAATCATTGGCGGCACGTGTACTCACGGACATGATACATATCAAGCTGGTGGTGAAGGAAGTCAGTGCTACACCCTGATGGGTAACGGTAATGCCCGAAGGAATTTCAAGGCCGCAACGCCCAGAAATGGCTAACCCCATTCTGTTCACATGTTGCCGGGTCGAAATTGAGAGGAGTGCGATGTTGGAGACATGCGGAATGAACACTACCACCGACAGCTTCGTCAGAAGATTGTGCATGTGATGAACTCTAGCCAATAAGAAAAATCACTCAGTTAAAAAAAATGTGCCAGAACACAAAACTTTTGGTCAGAGTAAGGGGCCCCATACACGCTCCGACGTGTTGTACAACTTACTCCGCCCCCAGGTAATTTGGTTCGGTTGGAGTAAAGTCGGATCGTCTTTGGGCAAGTTGTATGACTGTTGGACAGTACAACTTGCCCACAGGCGGTCCGACTTTACTCCGACCGAACCAAATTTCTTGAGATCCGCCGTCGAGCACTATCCTAGTCGTTCGCGATCGCAACCGAGGCGGGAGCTAAATGGCTCACCGGGGGGGCGCAGTCAAAGTTGTACAACATGTCGGAGCGTGTATGGGGCCCCTTACTCCGACCAAAAGTTTTGTGTTCTGGCACATTTTTTTAAATTTTTTTTTGAGCGATTTTTCTTATTGGCTAGAGTAGGTAGATCCGCCGTCGAGGACTATCCTATAGTCGTTCGCGATCGCAACCGAGGCGGGAGCTAAATGGCTCACCGAATAAGCTGGAAGCTGGATGATTCAAAGGCATCGAAAACCGTTTATCGGAATAGGCTAGGCCCAGGGGATTAGCTGAGTAGACCGTGGCGTTCGAATGCACCGACTTCGGGTCGTCGGGGCAGCATCGCTCCACCCGGAATATTTGGTCTGCCCTCGGCGGTCGTACGGTCAGCAGTACTGAGATTTTCATTTTCATTGAGAGAAGTCACGCGATATTTACATTTTATTCTCTCCGCTTTCAACAAAACAAATAGGAAAGATCAAAATAGCCCTTCAGGGTGATAGATTTTTCTATTTCCATTAATTCATATCTATTTGCGGTAATTTGAATCCATTGAAGCAGTTTCTTGGATTTCTTTAAAACATTTCTTTTTCAAGGGGGCTTTTGGCAAATAACAATGTTTTTTCAATAAATCTAGAACGCAATGACGGATCAGGTCACAGGGTGGCCACTGAAATACGTTTTTCAAATTCCCGGTTTTTCCCGCTTTTCCCGATAATTTTTGTCAAATTTTCCCGGTTTTAATTTAACTTGAAATAGATAAATTAAATTACTCTGAAAGTCTCCTTAATAAAGACAAAAAAAAAATTAAATTACTAACAACGTGTTATGCAAAATGCTTTAATCAACAGGCACATCTTAATTTTGTACTTCGTGGCCATGTAGCTAGTTTCGGATTTTAATCATTATGGTAATGTAATTTAATCATTATGGTAATACCACATTAGCACCTAATTACAATAATGGTTTGATTCTTTTCTTAGGTGCAAAACTTTCGTAGATTTTTTTCTTGGTTGCAAAACTTTTGTAAGTTTATGGCAGATGGACATTGCATGCCAGTCTAGTGTAATACTTCCTTCTTAGAGCATAATGTTCATAGAACGCATTAAAGCGTATATACTATAGCAGAAATGTTTTTAATGTTCAGCTCTAGAATTGATCTTATTCAGACTATTTAAAAGAATACCTTCCTGAGTAACTGAGGTAGCTTTTCAAATTATCGCAAAATTATGTGAGGAAAGACACAATTCTCTTATAAAGTAATTCAAATTAAATCGAAGTTTATAACTTGGAGAAATTAGAAATAAAGTAAGTAAAGCAGTATATTACCTCATCATAGTTATTGGTATCGCTTTTCTGGAAATCCACAAAATTAATTTGAACACAGATTTACCCCAAATATTTGTTGATGATCAAAATAATTATTTTATTTTCAAAAATATCTATAAAGCACATTTTGAGCAATCGAAAAACTCGTCTCGTAATTCAATCAATATTACGATTTACATTCAAAGTTTTTTTTTCTTTATTTCAATTTTCTATCCATTAAAATAAAATATTGAATTTATTATTAAAAAGTTCCCATCCAATGTTGGAATTTTCAAAGTTTTGGAATTTATTCCTTATTTTCCGTGTAACAAGATAAAGAAAATCTTGCAGTATATATTTCACCATCATACCTTCTAAACACTAAACTAAAGATATTTTATTCTTTGAAATACTACAGACAAAATCACATTAATCAAACAATTAACATTTTCCAATGATTTGTAGAATTTTTAAATATAATTCTAAACAACTCTTTAATTATATATTTAACACCATATTTTTTTCGATTTCCATGCAATTGAAAATTACAAACAAATTGAAGCATCTCATCTAGCGATCTAGTGATAACACAAACTGGATTTGGGAAAAAGATCTACTTAATTTTTGTTCTTCACACACCGTGTACTAAAATCATTTCTAAAATAATTCAGTGCGACTGAGTTTATTACATAAAAGAGTAAAACTTTTCTTATATCAACTATATTGAAAACTTTGAAGAATTTTGAATGTAACTGGACGAAAATTTATTTTTTCCCGGTACATGTCCTGAATTCCCGGTTTTTCCCGCTTTTTTCCCGGTGACTTCAATTTCCCGTCTTTTTCCCGCTTTTCCCGTTTTTCCCGGTTCGGTGGCCACCCTGAGGTCAATTCTCAATGGAAAACAACTAAAATGCATTCCGCGTCGATTGCTTGTTGCGAGGATATCGGATAATGCTGCTCAAGTGCCAAAAAGTGTGTATCACATTTTTTACTTATACACACACATACAGACATAACTTCATATCGTCGAGCTGGTTTATCAAAAGTTCGGGTTTGGAGCAATGCTATAGCTGTTACGTATACTTTGTATACGAGAAAGACAAAAAGGGGGTATACCGAATTGCAAACGACAGATGAGAATATCTGCCATATCCATACTTATTATCCATGAAAAATCATACAAGAAAACAAAATTCAGGCACATTTTACAATGTTACAGGCTTACCCGGACCTTTTAACATGTTTTTGTTTTACATTTGTAATATGCTAAAATTATCAAACTTCAATGCTTGCAACGCATAAATATAAAAGATAAAGGATAGAGGACTATCATGACATTACATCATTTAAAAATGGGGCACTTGGCACAAATTTTTCACAGCGTGTTATAATTAGTAAACCGTTCTTTTCGGTTTATTTTTTTCACAGTTTGAAAATAACGTGGTTTTAAAATATTCACCATGCATGCTGAGAAAAACACAGTCTTGAATCAATCTGCATCAAAAACCGGATTTTACCCTTCATTCAATTCCATGATGGCGCATTTACGTACTGGCACGATTTAGCCAGCTGCCACAATGGTACAACAATACACTGGTGGAAATAAGTATAAAGACAAGCTCGGTTTCCATACAAAATGGCCATATTGGGAAATCAATATCTCGATTCGTAGCGATTCGATTGGGCTGATTTTTTGCCAACAAGCCTAAAATGATTCGAATTTTTATTCAATGATAGTTACATTTATGCATATATTCTGGTTATACGCGTTTCTGTTGGAAATAATTATAAAGACAGTTCCGTTGTATGGAGCTCCATATAAAAAAGTGGTGTCTTTATAATTATTTCCAGATTCTTCTTATTGGCATTACATCCCCATACTGGGACAGAGCCGCCTCGCAGCTTAATGTTCATCAAGCACTTCCACAGTTATTAACTGCGAGGTTTCTAAGCCAAGTTACCATTTTTGCATTCGTATATAATGAGGCTAACACGATGATACTTTTATGCCCAGGGAAGTCGAGACAATTTCCAATCCGAAAATTGTCTAGACCGGCACCGGGAATCGAACCCAGCCACCCTCAGCATGGTCTTGCTTTGTAGCCGCGCGTCTTACCGCACGGCTAAGGAGGGCTCCAGATTATTAGGTCAAAATCAACAGAGATGTATACAATTTACTCAAAGATCGAAAGTTCAAGTTAAAAACAGGTGCCTAGTAAAATTTCAGCCAAATCGAATCGCTACGAATCGAGATATCGATCCTCAATCATGATGAAAATGTATGAAAATCATGCTTGTCTTTATACCGGTGGTATAGTGGAGTCCAGTTTATCCCAAAAAATCTGAATCCATCAAATTGTCCTCAGTTCCATCCAATAGAGAAATTTTGGGCGATAATAAAGCAGAAACTGAAGACAAAAGGAGCAATTATCAGTGATATTGGTCAAATGAAGAATTGGTGGAAACAACTAGCCAAAATCATGACTAAAAAAGATGTGCGTCGGCTGACAAGCGACATGACCAGGAAAGGGCAAGCCTTCCTTCGAAATAACGATGCATGATTTAATTCAATTATTTATATGGAATAAAATAATATAAGCTTTGTTCCATTTTTGGAAAGTTTTTCGATTGAACGAAGAGTTTGAAAAATACTCATATTTAAAAAAAAATATCACACAATACCTAAAGAAAGATTCTGTACGTAAATTTGATAAATTTGAGCTCCACATTATTTTTATATGGACCAAATGCTTAAGGGGTCGGGCTTACCCACTGAGTTCTTTGTCAGAGAGCTCGAAAAGCAAATGATCAAAGAAGATGCCAGAAGTTTTTTGCCATGTGCGTTAAGAAGACTGATAATGATCAAATTCTGCCCGTTCGAAATTTCAGCAGATGTTGTTAAAAACGCGTTGTTAAAAATGTTGCCAAATTGAAATCTTCTTCATTTGTCGATCGCGATGGTATTCCAGCAAATGTATTGAAAAAATGTGATGATGCTCTAATACACCCATTAACTGCTTTATTTCAGTGTTTCAAGAGCATCATTCTACTCTCAGATTTAAAACAGCATGCATTAATTTCATCCTTATTTTTGGGATTTTTACAAATCCCAATTTTTTAAATCTCAGCCTGCAAGATTTATTGTGGGATTTAATCATAGGGATTCAATCTCTACGTTTGTGTACCTGTCAATCGAAGTGCTTCTCAACCTTTAATCTCTGGATAAAATTTGATAACGCCTGATCAACAACACAGATGTTGCATTCGCTTGTTCTAATCAACAATCCAAAAATAATTTAAAATGGTTGAATTTGGTTATAGATCTACAGAAATTCGCCAATTTAAAGTCTTAACTTCCAACATTTAAATAGGTACCACCATTTATATGGACCAAACAATACACTGGAAAAGATAGATTGAACAGATCGTTAAAGGAGATTTTGATATCAACGAACCTAAACGGATCTCACAAAGAATTCAACCAATAGCTAAACCAGTTTTTCTTTTTATGGCAGTAAACACATTTACATAAGGTATAGCAAAAATGTCGTTTTATTCAGTTAAAGTTACCTTAGTTAAAGCCAAACCAACTTGAAACCGAGAAAGTCTTTCATTTGGCTCAATAATTAGCAGGCATTGCAATTTATCCCATCATTCGATCTTCTGAGCAAAGATACTGATGATATGCTGGGATATCGATCTTAGTTATCTATCTGCTCAGTAAACAAAGTGCAATGTTCGTCATGGAGAAAAGTTTTTTCACTGCTTTTGTTGTAGCAACACCATCGCAACGTGAACAAACCCCGAACCACGCTGGCTATCAGGATCATCATGAAATGCTCAAATGATAATATCTTTCCAAAGCGCTCTTTGATTAGGGGTAATATCTTTGCGCAAGCAAAGATGATATCCTGTGCTCAGATGATATTGCAATGCCTGATAATTAGAAAACGCTCAAGTGAACCAGCAAAAAACTAATTTATTTGATATTATGAAATCATGAGGAATAGCAATGGGAAAGATTTCAGATAGAAAATTTCAGAGTATTTTGGAAAAATGGGATCTTGTTGTTGATGTTTCCAGTTGTTTTTTTGAGATGTAGCCAAACTGTTTCACGACATTACTGTTTTGAGAACCGCACTCGCTTGAGGACTACTTATTGACTGGCTGGAGATATGTGATTGTTCTGTATAAGGCTCAAACCAATAACCGTAGAATTTAGTCTAAAAATTGTACAACACAAAATGAGTTATAACACTGTAAGTATCAGACCAGGGCTAATTCCTTAAATATTTGGGAGCACGTGGATGCGGCTTGTCCTTATTTTGAATGGGAAAACCAAATTTAAAATAAATGAATATTAGAAGAAAACTATCAAATTTAGTTTTTTACAAGGCCATAGGTAAAACAACAATGACGTTCAAATCACTCGGAAGACTAGATTTTCCACAGATAAGGCTAGAGGACAAGGATTGAATGCCAGGATTCAATCATCCCTTGTGATTTATAGAAAAGCAATGCTTGCCAGGATTGGGATCAATTGCGGGAGTAAGATTAGTTTCGATCTCATTTTTTGAATCCCAGCAGCTCCTAGGGTGAGATTTTTTTGAAGACTGACTTTATTTAATGCTTCACTGCCACAACGTAAATTGTCTATGCTTTGTAAATATTCTAACATGTTTTCTTTTCACAAGAAAGGGAATAAATTCGACGTCGAGAACTATCGTGACTTTACATCTCTCTTCAAACATATTCAAGTACAAACGTATTCGAGATTATATTAAATAATGCTCTGTTTGCAAGCTGCCAGCGCTACATTTCCAACGACCAACATGGATTCTTCCCTAAGCGATCGGTTTCAACGAATCTAGTTTATTTTCTGTCGGTGTGCCTACGTAGTATGAACTCTGGTCCTCAAGTCAAAATTTCCAAAAATTGTCGGCGGCAGCATGGCGTGGTGGCGCACACCTCTATTTGAAAGGTCTTCGGTCGAGAAACATAAGTCCAGGAAATTAGGGAAATTCTAACTAGGACTTTTTTTATTTAATTTAATACTTTATTAAGGTGATTTTTTCATGAGCCTAAGTCTAAGCCTAAGATTTGCAAATAACTCAAAGAAGAAAATCATTCACATTATCACTATTTCATTCAACAGGCGGCAGTCCAAAGACGATTTATGTGGTCGGAAACTTCGATTGCGACTCATTTTTCCACTATCAACCAGAGTAATTACCTGGCAAAGCTCTTCATTGAGATTCATAAGATTCAATCAAATTCAAAGTGATTAAAACGCGTCTCATACATTGAAAATTTTAATCCATTGTTGGAAGCGATGTGATGTCAAAATCAAACGAATTCCGATCATGCATCGAACACCTGCATCCACCGATGACTCCAATATAACAATTATCCATCCGGTCATTAGCAACCACGACTTCGATAAACACTGACGACTACTATGTACGACGTCTAGCTGTCTTATCAATTGCCAGTTGTATCGAAGTGATGGTGCCGCCGGTTCAAGAATCGTAGGCTTTTGTCGTAGGGAAATCTTCTGAAATTCACGGAAAATTGTTCTGAATTTCATTATGGATTTTTTTTAAAGTTATGAAATTCTTCCGCTTTTCATTGGGAAATCCTCCCAAACTACCTGAGAAAAGCTTCGAAAAACTCGATGAAAAACTTTCCCAATTTTATGGGAAATTATTTTGAATTTCCATTAGGAATTCTTCGGAATCTCCAAAAGAAATTCATGCAAAGATTTATTGCCATTTCATCCGAGTTTTAATGCAAATTTCTTTCCAATATCCATGGAAGTTTCTATCGATTTCTCATGGTAATTTTTTTTTCTAAATTCTTCTGATTTTCTCTGCAACTCCTCGGGAAATTCTTCTAATTTTCCAAAAGAAATTCTACTTTTTTCTTATGCAAATTTCTCGTGAATTTTTAAGAAGACTTCATTTATATTCTCTTGGAAATTCTTCTCAATTTCAATGGGATATTTTTTATTACAGTGGCGGCAGCGGTGTGACGTGACGGCGCATATCTCTATTTACTTGATGGGCCTCCAGTTAGTCATGCAGGGAAAAGCGTTACATTGTTAATAAAAAGATGGCGTTAGATCAGTCCAGTCTAATCCTCATGAAGGGTCGAGAAGATTATTGACTGCTATGATTGCGTACAAACTGCAAGAAAATTTCATCGATGCAACATTTATTTTTCAGAGCAGCCATGATGATGATCTGCAATATGTCTGAGCAAACTGACATCCAGACTACATAAGAGTCATGAACCTAAAAAGGAATTGAACTTTGCACAATTCGAGCGGGATCCGCTTCCCGAGGCGGTAACACAATCAATAATCAAACAACAGTCGATTTTGACAAATTGATATTGATTAGGCGTCCGGTGAAGAATAGAGACAAGGAACCTCCTGGCGGTATCATCGTAAATTATGCGGTCGAAGCGTGCGCGTCCAAGTCCGCGTGATATCATTTTTTTCTTCTTTATCGAAAACTCAGACAGCTTAGTGCAATCATTCGTTTTTTGAATTAATTTAAGCTGTCAGGCCGATCAACCGACCGACGTTGTCGCTCTGCAAAGGTATCTTATCTTGGTCTTGACTAACAGACCGTCCGCAATTGGCGGTGGCGGCGTCGTCTGGTCACTCTCTCGTCACTGATTGACACGTTTTCTGTACGCGGTGATTGAGGATAATTCATCGTCGATTGGTAAACAATGCATTGTAAATCACACGAATTTACAGCGATGGAATAGCAATGATTGGTTTCATATAGCATTAATTCCCCAACACAGACATCATATCTTACCTCAGTTAAATTAGTGTAATTTAATAAAAACGATTGGCGCCCAGCTACAAGATTGTTGAACTAAGAAACTCAATCTAGAATATCATTTTCTAATGGGCCATCTTTTTAAACAGCAAACAAAGGTGGCAGTAACAGCTAATCTTCCAGCAGCGTTATTCAAGTATCATCAAACTCAATTAAGCAACGATACGTCCACCCAACTTTTTGACAGTTCACGAAGAAAGTCATCAATCTCCTGTCACTATGTAAAATAGACTATCGAGTTATCTAATTGAGCTGTTTATCGATTCCGCAATGTTCCCCTTTTCGTAAAAAGAATAAAGTTACATCAGGAGTAAATTGGATTATTACCGAACGAGTCAGAATTTGAGTGATTTGCCGGCTAGCCCGCCAAGAGAGGACATTCCATAATCCAATTTGCTGGTCCGCCTTAGTCCCGACAGTAGTTGTGCGGAAATCGTCCTGCCCGATTTCAGTTCAGCGATCGGCACCGAGAATGGCTTCCTCAAAGAGACTGATTGCTGCCATCGACACTAATTGACAGGGCAAGGGGATGCAGGGCCTCAACACGGTTGAGAAGTTCACAGTAGGGTGACAGACACACGCCTGACCCTCTCCGATGCAAGGCACAGCACAAGCAACCGAGTCCGATTTTCCCATATAAGTAGAAATTATAATTCCGCACACCGAACGGAGCGTGTTCCTTAAATGGGTCGTTGTGGCCCGGGTGGGCGGTTTTCACAGGGGGGGTGCCGTACCGGGAGCGAACAACGCAAGGGGGCTCGACGCGACGAATAGTAGCAAAGGTAAGCCAGTCGTCGTCATGTTTAATCGATTCACACCAACACCAAATGGGAGCGAACTTTATCATCATTCCGTTTCTGTGTTGGTGATGGCGGTGGAATCGGAATCGAGCGAACCGCTGCTCGAATCTTGTGTGCGATGCCGCAATACAGAGAAACGAATTCTCTCTTGGGGCAACGGAGGAAGCTCGCACGCGCGTTCCTAATTGGGAGAGCCAATGAGCGGAAATCATGCGAAGTAATTCGTTTCAATGCTGATGCTGACTAAAATAATACATTCATATCAATGACCCAATCAAGAATTTTATTTAACTCATCCGTTAGACGGAAACAATATGATGGATAGTATAACTGATCATGAATCGTAGATAAATATCAATGGACTAGTCAAATTTCATAGATATTAAAAAAATTAAAATACCAAAAAATATGATCTTTTGGACAAGACACGCGTTTTGTTATTCTAGAAGGTCTTGGTTCAATTCCCATCTGATTTTTTCTAAACAAATTCTAAAATGACAATAACGACACTTCTTCCTTCAGAAAAAAAAATCAAATCTCCACGCCTGCTGGGAGCCGTTTTTGAACTCGTATCAATCCGAGAACATTGCGAGCGGTGAATTGCACAAATACTCTTGGCCCCTCTACTATCGCTTCCCCGCAGGTCAGGCGGCACCGGGAGAAGGAATTTAGAATAGCCGCAGTTTCTGCGAGTCGCAACGCACAGCTGGGACGCAAATTTATTACCCTAGCGGTGAAAAACATGAGTTTTCCTTTCCTGGTTCGTGGCAGAAACAACCAAACCAGCAGTTGATTTTCCTCTGCAGGACAGATCGTCGGTTTGCTTTGCATTTTTATTTTCTCACTTTCAGCGATTAGAGCGCCCTCGCGTGTTTGTCTATTGGATAGGTTTGTGTGAGTGAACGCGCGCGATTTGAGAATGACACACCGCCGGCGAGCGCGGGTTGTCACCACCGGCTAAAGTACCGTTCAATTACGCTGCCCGGTGAGTGTGAATTTCGGGGGAACTACACACAGTTCGGCAACGAGAATTAAAAAAATTGATGTACCAAGATACAGACGGAAAAGTTGGACAGGTGTGTTTTATATCACGCACATGAATCGCTAGGAGATGAGCCATATTGGTAAATTTTCAACAACGAATTGCTTTTCAATTTCAATGATAGGCGGTTTGAGTAATTTGCTGCTTACAAGATAAGATAAGATACGAAGTTAGTGGAATTGCGTGACTAAAAGATAAGTAATCAATCGCATGAGGTTCGAGTGGTTATCAAGGACAAGGAATGTGCGATAAGCAACTATTAGAACTTGTTGAACAATAAATGTTCGGGGCGTGAACTATCTGATCGAATTTACAAAATGAAGCAACTTGACACATTGGAGTCCAGCGATTGGACAATAGGGCATATAGCTTCAGCAACTTGATTAAAACCTTGTGTCAGACTGATTCAAGCCTTCACTCAAGGATAAGTATTTTATAAGAACCTAATTCAACCAGTCCGAATTTCTGTGGATTCCGTTTCGAATCCCTTTGGATTCCGTTTCGAATCCCTTTGGATTCCGTTTCGAATCCCTTTGGATTCCGTTTCGAATCCCTTTGGATTCCGTTTCGAATCCCTTTGGATTCCGTTTCGAATCCCTTTGGATTCCGTTTCGAATCCCTTTGGATTCCGTTTCGAATCCCTTTGGATTCCGTTTCGAATCCCTTTGGATTCCGTTTCGAATCCCTTTGGATTCCGTTTCGAATCCCTTTGGATTCCGTTTCGAATCCCTTTGGATTCCGTTTCGAATCCCTTTGGATTCCGTTTCGAATCCCTTTGGATTCCGTTTCGAATCCCTTTGGATTCCGTTCCGAATCCCTTTGGATTCCGTTCCGAATCCCTTTGGATTCCGTTTCGAATCCCTTTGGATTCCGTTTCGAATCCCTTTGGATTCCGTTTGAATCCTTTGGATTCCGTTTCGAATCCTTTGGATTCTGTTTCGAATCCTTTGGATTCCGTTTCGAATCCCTTTGGATTCCGTTTCGAATCCTTTGGATTCCGTTTCGAATCCTTTGATTCCGTTTCGAATCCTTTTGAATTCCGTTTCGAATCCCTTTGGATTCCGTTTCGAATCCCTTTGGATTCCGTTTCGAATCCCTTTGGATTCCGTTTCGAATCCCTTTGGATTCCGTTTCGAATCCCTTTGGATTCCGTTTCGAATCCCTTTGGATTCCGTTTCGAATCCCTTTGGATTCCGTTTCGAATCCCTTTGGATTCCGTTTCGAATCCCTTTGGATTCCGTTTCGAATCCCTTTGGATTCCGTTTCGAATCCCTTTGGATTCCGTTTCGAATCCCTTTGGATTCCGTTTCGAATCCCTTTGGATTCCGTTTCGAATCCCTTTGGATTCCGTTTCGAATCCCTTTGGATTCCGTTTCGAATCCCTTTGGATTCCGTTTCGAATCCCTTTGGATTCCGTTTCGAATCCCTTTGGATTCCGTTTCGAATCCCTTTGGATTCCGTTTCGAATCCCTTTGGATTCCGTTTCGAATCCCTTTGGATTCCGTTTCGAATCCCATTGGATTCCAGTCGGAATCCTTGTGGATTCCAGTCGGAATCCTTGTGGATTCCAGTCGAAATCCTTGTGGATTCCAGTTGAAATCCTTGTGGATTCCAGTCGGAATCCTTGTGGATTCCAGTCGGAATCCTTGTGGATTCCAGTCGGAATCCTTGTGGATTCCAGTCGGAATCCTTGTGGATTCCAGTCGGAATCCTTGTGGATTCCAGTCGGAATCCTTGTGGATTCCAGTCGGAATCCTTGTGGATTCCAGTCGGAATCCTTGTGGATTCCAGTCGTGTGGATTCCAGTCGGAATTCTTGTTTTTTCCAGTCGGAATCCTTGTGGATTCTATTCGGAATTATTTTTGATTCTAGTCGGAATCCTATTGGGTTCCAGTCAAAATCCTTGTCGATTCCAGTCGTGTGGATTCCAGTCGGAATCGTTGTGGATTCCAGTCGGAATCCTTGTGGATTCCAGTCGGAATCCTTGTGGATTCCAGTCGGAATCCTTGTGGATTCCAGTCGGAATCCTTGTGGATTCTATTCGGAATCTTTGTTGATTCCAGTCGGAATCCTTGTGGATTCTATTCGGAATCCTTGCGGATTTCAGTCGGAATCCTTGCGGATTTCAGTCGGAATCCTTTTGAATTCTAGTCGGAATCCTTTTGGATTCCAGTTGAAATCGTTGTGGGTTCCAGTCGGAATTCTTGTTGATTCCAGTCGGAATTCGGAATTCTATTTGAAATTATTTTTGATTCTAGTCGGAATTTTTTTGGATTCCGGTCGGAATCCTATCGGGTTCCAGTCGGAATCCTTGTCGATCCCAGTCGGAATCCTTGTAGAATCCAGTCAGAATTTTTGTGGATTCCGGTCGGAATCCTTGTGGATTCCAGTCGGAATCCTTGTGGATTCCAGTCGGAATCCTTGTGGATTCCAGTCGGAATCCTTGTGGATTCCAGTCGGAATCCTTGTGGATTCCAGTCGGAATCCTTGTGGATTCCGGTCGGAATCCTTCTGGTTTCCAGTCGGAATCCTTGTGAATTCTATTCGGAATCTTTGTTGATTCCAGTCGGAATCCTTGTGGATTCTATTAGGAATCCTTGCGGATTTCAGTCGGAATCCTTGCGGATTTCAGTCGGAATCCTTTTGAATTCTAGTCGGAATCCTTTTGGATTCCAGTTGAAATCGTTGTGGGTTCCAGTCGGAATTCTTGTTGATTCCAGTCAGAATCCTTGTAGAATCCAGTCGGAATCCTTGTGGATTCCAGTCGGAATCCTTGTGGATTCCAGTCGGAATCCTTGTGGATTCCAGTCGGAATCCTTGTGGATTCCAGTCGGAATCCTTGTGGATTCCAGTCGGAATCCTTGTGGATTCCAGTCGGAATCCGTGTGGATTCCAGTCGGAATCCGTGTGGATTCCAGTCGGAATCCTTGTGGATTCCAGTCGAAATCCTTGTGGATTCCAGTCGGAATCCTTGTGGATTCCAGTCGGAATCCTTGTGAATTCCATTTAAAATTCTTGTGGATTCCATTCGGAGTTCTTGTGGATTACATTCGGAATTCTTGTGGATTCTATTCGGAATCCTTATGGATTCTTTTCGAAATCCTTGTGATTTTTTTGTCTTTATTAGCGAGACTTTCAGTCCTTTTGAATTCCAGTCGGAATCCTTCTGGATTCTATCCCTGTGGATTCAATTTAAAATCCTTGAGTATTCCATTCGTAGTCCTTGAGGATTCCATTCATAATTCTTGTGGATATCATTCGGAATTCTTGTGGATTCCATTCAAAATCCTTGTGGATTCCAATTGGACTTATCTCCATAGGTTCCATTCCGAATCCTTGTAGATATCACTTGGAATCCCTGTAGTCGGAATCCCTTTGTGGATTACAGTTGGAACATTTGTGGATTTTACTCAAAATAATTGTGGATTCCAGTGGAAATCCTTGAGGATACCATTCGGAATCTTTTGAAGTTCGCATATCGGAATCGGAATCGCTGTGAAGAAAAATTTATCTCTCCCGAATTAAATAGATTGAAACTAAAATTTATTTCTTCTCTAGCATTTTGGATTCCTGAAGGGAATTATATAAAATTTTTCCTGCCTTATTATAATATTCATAGAAGTGATAAAATAATTGACTGCCAAAAAAAGGTGTTCACAATCATATCGGGGTCATTCTAAATATCTTAACACTAGAGCTACTCCATGCTTAATGGATTTTCTCATATTATAAATTACATTATCTAAGAAACGTACCATACTACATTCGTCACAATCGCTCCAGACTTTCCCAGCTTGATTTTTTTCTGCTTTTATTCTCGTTTTCCTGGCCATCGAAATTTCAATATTTCTCCCATTTCGACGAGCTAACTTTGAAGCACTCTCAAACTCTACCATCGCAGCAAGAAGAACCCTTCAAAATTCCATTACTTCGTTTCAACTTGTGCACAGTGCAGTAGGTATTACTTGCTCCACCCTAGGTGCTCTCGGTACGGTGCGGTACCGAAATTTTCCTTCTTCTGCTTTACTTACTCCCACCATCAGTTACTATTGCAGCAACCTAAGTGAGGGTAAAAAAAAAGCAGAATCACAACGCGAAACAGTTGGTTGGATTTGGAAATTTACACCAGCAGCACCAACATCGGTTTGAGAACCGTATTATTACATTCTCGTCGGTGTCCCAAACGTGTTATCTTGGGGAGAGGTACCCGGGGAGGCAACGTAACAGTGGAGCTGCGATGGGTTGAATATCGATTTTTGCTGGTTCTAGTCGCATTCTCCGCTAGATAGGCATCGTACTCATCGTTGCCTGAGCCACATCGGTAGGAACAGCATAAGGGGTGATGGTGGGTAAAGATGAATGCTGCAGTAACGAACTGATTGTAGATTTTCGTTTGGGGAATTTGCTGAATAAGTAATCTTCCTTCCTGATATTTGAGCTCCAAAAATTTGAATATTTCTTGAGGCTTTTGGCATAAGGAATTGCCAATCACTTTGAATCGACTTAAAGCAGCTTTCCTCGACAAAAAATGACATTTTGCCCATCATGCCTCATTGCAGTTCCAGCTACCTTAAAGGTTTTTGCATATTCTCAAGTCATACTAACATCACCTGTCCTCACTGATCATAAGAACCTACCCAAATAAATCATTTTACGAGACACACGCCTAGGCTGCACTTTTGGTGCACTTAAATTCTCTACCAGCAATCATCATGATTCAAACCGCACTATGGTTCAGGTGTCCGTCTATACCCACGCTCTTCTGTGGACGATGATTTCATCGGTCCGCGTACCTTCCCACATTTACCTGCGGCGGGCCTTGTGTGTGGTAAAGCGTGCATTTTTAAGCAATGAGACAGTGAGCTTCTATCGCCGTCTATCCGGCTTGGCACGATCAGCCGATAGCGATGTGTCTAGGCCTGGCTGCTATGCTGGTGCGACGAGATGACCGCGATCGCGACAATTGGGGAAATACCAATATTGGGGCAATAATTATTATTGTCGAGGAGCAATTAAAAAGCAGCGGAAAAGATGTGCGGCAATACAATGGGCTTGGGCAGACGACATGTATGTAGGGAAAAAATCCCGCATTGCGGCAAAATTTGTAATCGTGTCCCGCTGGTGGGTGCCCGCAGTAGACTTCGTTCCTCGTTGTCGTACCGTGTCGAGCAGCAGACCATAGACGATGTGTTCGTCGTATCGTGGCTCCCCAATCGCATCACACAGTGGCAGCGTGGGGCAGTATGAGTGTGTGCTGCTATCTCGTACGAGAGTTTCAAGCAGCGAACAGCACAGCACAGAACAGTGTCCCCCGTTCCGTCTTCACGGCGGTCATGGGAGAGGACTTTTGAAGAGTACGCGAGAGCAAGCCTACTCGTCAATGGGAAGTGCTGCCAGACCGTGAACAGCTGGGTTGATAAGATAATGAGACACCGGATGATAGCGATATTGGCTATTAAATATCAATATATGAATGATATCGGCCATTCTTTTTATCCATTACATTTTGGGCTGAAACATGACCTATCTGGAAAATCATGACCTATTTAAGAGAACATTTGTGGACGAGGAATCTATGGAAGTCTACAATGGCGAAGCATTTTATAACTGTGTTTTTATTATCTTGATTTCAAATTTAGTCAAGTATGAAAAAAGATCATACAGTGGTCAAAATACGTGAATCTGTCAATATACAAATAACATACTCCAAATAACGTACTCCTCATATGAGTTTAGATCCAGATGCTGTAGCCTTGTCAGGCATATGTTGGAAAAGGTTCGTGAAACTCAAATTTAAATTATTATAATATAGTGTTTACAGATTCAATAACAGTTACTAAACGCGAAGCGCTAATGACCGTTATAATACTATCATCACCCGTTCAAAATTAATTAAATTATACCTTCTGAAAATTAGCACTACAGTTAGCACTTCAGCTGTACATCTGCGTCTTCTATTTGATACGAACAGTGCTTGGTGTATAATGATTTAAACAGCGCTCTCCACAGTGGCTGATAATCTGATCCCCACGATCTGCTCAAGCTCTCCAGTATCAGTCTTTATTGCAGATTCATCAAAATATAAGTGTTCAGTGGAGTAGTCAATAGTATGAGGCTTATTTTTCTAAGGCTTACTGTTTCCGACGTGAATTTGAAACATTTGAAACAAACGAAAAAAAAATCACATCACAATAAATTTCATTTGAAAATGACTCATAAATGACTTAAGGGCTAAATCAATAAAAATAGAAAACAAAGAATTGGACCGCGAATTACTTTGTTTCTAACTTAACTCGCTTAACAATTGATAAAGGCCTACAAATAAAAATAAACAAATCCATTTTTAATAGCCTTCTATAGCATCCTCTAATAGCTGCTAATAGTATAAAAATGTTCCGCATCTTCGATTAAATTACTTAGGAAAAAAACGATTTTCGATTAGGCCTAAAACGTGTCAAGTCACTCGTATTTTGCTGTCAGGGATAAGCCGTATCCAACTTCGGAGCCGACTACGGGATTTTTGTTTTCCAAACCGTCATCGACCCGAGCTCGAAAGAGAAAAATTCTCTCTTGGGTCTATGGATGACAAGCAAACACAGAATGACTTATCAAGAGGGCCTATTTTCGGAGAAGAAATTGATTTTTTTAATAGATTTCGACACTTCTTTTTGGATATTTTCGATGGAATTATGATTATGGATGAATAGACAGTGTTAATTATGCGCACTTTTGCTGCTTCAAATATTTTCGCAGGTAATGGGAATTGAAATTGTGACACATTTTGATTAAACGGCATTTTCTTCATGTGTACGTTTTGGATGTAGGTCCTTTTCAAATGTTAACAAAATTCCCTGATTTTTCCAGGTGCTTTACATAAATTTCAAGTAAAAACAACCGTACCACATATAGCTTATTGCAGTGAAATAATCATGTTTTGTTTTGTTTGTTTTGAAATTCTTCAGGTAATTCCTTCACAAGTTCATCCAGAAATGGCTTCAATCAGTCAATCAAGAATTCCTCCTTGAAAATTCTCCAAGGGATTTCTTCGAATAAAAAAAGGATGAACTCTCGGATAATAATTGAAAAGTGCCTACAACGGAAAGGAAAACAAATCGTTTTGTGCTACCCTTTAGCAAAGCTTAATACGCACCAACTGTACATACCTTTTATTATGAATTGTTTAAAATGTTCAAAATAAGCTTGTTTTTCAAGAAGACCTATCAACTATTTATTCTGACATAGTTATAAGTCTCTGTCTTCAAAAGGCTCAACATTGTTTATTTTTGGTTTTATTCAAAAGCCTGGCTCGAGAAAAGGCTTATTCATTATTTGTCCAATTACTGCTAAGCCCACTCGTAAAGAAGGCCAACCCTTGTTATTGTTCTGAAGTATGGAATAAGGTGTTTTTTGAATCACACGTTTCGAAAGAATAAGAACGCGAAAATCTAATCGCGTTTTTTCATAAAATAATGGACAACAGCTTTTCCTGGCTAATCGGTAAACATATTAATGTACAATTCTGATAAATGAAAGTTTTTCTAAACTCGAATCCATTTCAGCTGAATACATTCCTGTTTACAGAAGAACGCTCCCTTCATTTCTTCATGATAGTTTTAACTCGGAGCATAAAATCACCGTATAATTGTTCGATTTTGCAATGTTATGCGAAATATTCAAACAAAGTCCGAGAGTCGCTGCTGGCAAATCTTTTGAAGCTCTTCCAATCTGGTCAAAATCAATTTATTTCAAATCATATCTCTTCAACTCCAGTGGCAAGATGCCGTGATACCGTGATAATAATCATTCATATTCATTAACATATATGACATGACAGTTGGTGTTTTAGGTCGTCGATTAACGTCGCAACCAATATACGAAAATATTTCCCACTCGGTGTTGGAGGGATGGTATGAGTATTAGATCTGTTCAAATTTCAAAAAGTTTCTTAAAGTCGACCGGTCAACTGATATTCACAATTCTTATGCTAAGATAGGCTTCTTGTGAAAAATTCAGCTCAATTGATTGAAATTTAGGTGTGCTTCAAATCGATTTAGTGTTTTCGGCATGATTTTGCCCCTAAAAAATCTAACTTCATCGTTATTATCTTTATCGTAACTTTGAGTGGAATGAACGAAATTCATTGCAACAACAACTAAATGAAAGCAATATCTATCCATACCTATAAAAAATTGGCAAACAAAATTTTTATTCAATTTCTGTATAATTCGATTCGATAATGTATAATTCGATAATGTGTGTTATCAGCCGAACGCCCTACCAACTGCACCAGATACGCTTGCCGTTGCAGTAAGATGTTACGGTTGAATGACATTCTACCAAGTCACCAATGATTACTTTGTCTCAATATCTCAAGTCTCAACCAAAAATATTTGATGACAATCATAGAAAAGCAATGGTAACTTGTTCGATGAAAATGCTTGCCAGCGTGCAAGTCTTTGTAATAAGACAATAAATTAAGCAAATTCAAATGTGAATCCACTTCTAAATTTTCTACAATTTTTATTTGATACTCGCTCAAGATTTAATATCGGGCTATACTAAAATGAATGTGTAGCTGCAACTTCCCGACAAATTCAATCCAAAAAAATATCTGTATGTAGATTTCATAGGCCTTTTATCAACGAAAAATGTTGATTTTTGGGTATCTCGAAGGACGAAATCTGTTGAAACACAGAGGAGATCTGTTTCGATTACAAAACAATGTTCTACAAAGTTTTCGAGAATAGGTATGGCTTTCATTTAGTTGTTGTTGCAATGAATTTCGTTCTTTCCACTCAAAGATATGATTTTTTTAGGGGCAAAATCATGCCGAAAACACTAAATAGATTTGAAGCACACCTAAATTTCAATCAATTTGAGCTGAAATTTTCACAAGAAGCCTATCTTAGCAAAAGAATTGTGAATATCAGTTGACCGATCGACTTTAAGAAACTTTTTGAAATTTGAACAGATCTAATGAGTATGCAAGAATATGTTTCTCTCAACACTTGATATCTGCAAAAAAAAAGATCGCTGTCTTGCTGGGGAAAAGATTAAGAATGATGGTGTGGCTTTAGATGACCAACGGTGCTACAACAAATGCAGTCTCTACTAAGAACATGGCTTATAAAAAAAAACATATTGAATCATTTCCTTTATACTCTTCCCATCATGAAAGAAAGAAATTTAAAAGGAAGTTCCTGAGTATATATGTTTATATATCTTTATTAGAGAGACTTGCAGCCCTAGGCTGGCTCGTCTGCGTAGTTTCTGAGTAGTGATTTAAATGATAAGATGTACGATCTCTACGCTGAAAGATGCGTTACAGATAATATAGACCGTGCACCTGTGCATTATAACAGTTACCGCTTAATATTCAAAACAAAGTAATCTAAGCTTTCGAAAGCCGAAGGTAGATACTTGCGACAGGTTCAAAGTGGAATTGAGTGCATCTACGAACGAAACCATGGAAACTAAGCTGTTGAAGAAGTGCGAAGATCACTACCAGCGTGCCAAACTGGTATATGATCGTAAAAGGCAAGATGTGGAACTTAACTTAACGACTGGTCGATCGTAGTATAGCCGCCAGTTTTGCACATAAGGGAAGATCCATAAAGTACGTCACGCAAAAATTGGCGATTTTCAACCCCCCCTCCCCCCTTTGTCACACTTTTTGTATTGAAACTCTAAAATTTTTGTATGAGTCGTCACGCTGCTCGGAACCCCCCCTCCCCCTAGGAGCGTGACGTACTTTGTGGATGGCCCCTAAGCCCCATACGCAATTCAGTGGAACAGCGACGGAAACGGAAAATTTCGCATAAAATATATGGACTGACTGTCAAATCTGCCGTTTCCGTTTATAATCTTACCATATTTGTAACCTACCAAAACTAGAATGCAGCCCATTGCTATATGTGGGATGAAACTAAGACTCGCCGGGGATCGCAAGAGTTTGGATCGTATGTTTATAATTTCGTACATCGTACACACAATCATGTGCGACGTTTGTTTTTATACTCAGACAGATGCAGTGGCCAGAGCCATGACTTTGTGATGAGTATGATGCTGGCGTATGTATGCGAAAAGTTTGCCGCCCTCGAACAACATATGATCATCAATCACAACTTTATGGTTTCTAACCACTCGCACATGGAGATGGATTCGATCCATAGTGCCATAGAACGGGCGAAGAAAACAAATACCATGGACATAGAAATCCCCCGAGATTGGTCAATCCTGATATCGCAAATTAAAAGAAAAGTGATGGAATTGGATTCAAGCCTTTCTGACAATCAAGAATCTGAGTGCACGATACAAACGATAAAAGTTAAGCACTTCCGGTGAACCATTGAAGTTTCAACAAATCATGACTTTCGAGTACCGCACTGACACCACAGGAAAAAAAAACAGCTTCCAAATCGGTAGCGAATTTAATTTGAACGAAACTCCGTTGCCAGATCTAGTTCCAATAACCCTTGAACCTTAAGAACCACCATCAGCCGAACTGGAGGATTTGAAAAATTAATTACCTTGTGTGAAGAACAAGCAGTATTATGCTTTCTTGAAAACCATCGTTGCGCCCAAACGGGACAGAAAAAAGAAGAAACTGGATCAAGATTGTTTTGACAGTGATCTCTCTCTCTCTCTGGAAGAACCTTCGTGAAATACAATGAGCATTATTTCAATAAATATTCTAAATTTTGCATTTACATAATGCTAAGCTAAGCTAAATTTTGCATTTACATAATGTTTATTCAATGGAACCAACCTTAAGAATATCGCAATAAGATCTATTAGTGGAAACCGCCAAATGTTGAACGGCTATTTTTGTCGCCTATTGTTGAACTCAATGTTCAACAATAGGCCAAGAAATTAGCCGTTCAACATTTGGCGAATTACCCTAGTATACATTTCTAAACTACCGGATACTTCTGGATGGAGAGGCAATTTCACTAAATTTGAGGATTCATACATACTTTTAAAATTATCACTTATTTATGTTAAGGAAGGGTGCCTTGTTTTGAAGTTGTAAACAATTTTTCACAATTCCGAGAAAACAAAAAACTATTTTTAAATAAATTGGCACCAAATCTTTTGATTTCTTCAATACAGATCAATAGTTTTTGGCAAAACTCAACATGCTGAGGCACTTCCAGTCTGAAAACAATCAGTTCTTCATAATTGCTTTTCAAAGTGCGTGTGCATATGTAGTTTCTCAAACAAACAAAGAATTCTTCATACACTTCCGAAAAAAAAATTTTTTTTTCGCTTTTTTTGCCAGAAAACGTATTTTCTGACGAGGATTCAGAATATATAAAAATCTCATTTTGGCCAAAAATGTCACATATGCAATTTCTCAAACAAACGGTTTACTTATTGCAAGTGAATTTACGTTACGAAAAGGGCCTATTTTAGGAATGAAGGTTTGCGCAGCAAGCTTTTTTTAATTTTTTTTGTTGCCAATTTTATGGTGATTTGAAGTGCGGTAAACTCAGAGGCATATTTTGTTGTTTTACTGATGCTACTCGAAACATTTCCTAAATAGGCAGGGATTGAATCCAAAAGAGAGTGAAAAAGTCTCTCACTTATCGTCTCTGTATATGTACATATACGATATGTAGCATGCCTCGAGACTTTGTTTTGCAAGCTGTCATGATAAAGAACTGATCCGGAAGGCTATACCTCATGATAAATTGGTTTTGAAAAGATCCAAACGTGGGGAGCACTGGTTCTGATGATGCTTTTCAACTTGTTTTACACGGATGTGCGGTCTCCAACACAAAAAGAGCGAGAACAAGGTGAAAATCATCACATCTCTGTGGGGGGCTGCCTATCCAATTTTGTTTTTTCGCACTTGTATACAAGTTTGATAAATTTGTTACCATGGCTTGTTATGATTTGCAACAATTTTTCCCTCGATTGGTTACCGGGCCTATAGCCCTTTTCAAATGTTAAGGGAGAACTCAGTTCTTCAAAAAGGGAATTTTGAGAATTGCTTGGGTTTTTTTCAGGAATTCCTTTGAAACTTCCTCCAGGATTTTATTCAGAATTATCTTGTCTTGGCACATGCACAGCCAGTATCAGGATTTTATTCAGAATTGTCTTTACAAAAACTTTAGAAAAAAACCTCAAGAAATTGTTCAGAAAATTCCCTAGAAAATTTCTTTAGAGATGCCATTGACACAATTCATTTACGTAATTCCTAGATCCTTCAAAAATGTTGAGGAAATCTCTCGAAAATACCTCCGTAAAATATTCCAGATTTCTTCAGATGATGAAACCTAAACATGCGCTACAACATGATAAACAATATACGGCCAAGCTAAGCTTTTAAAAGCATATTTTGGAAAAATAATTTTAATGGTCAAAGCACCACTAACGTATAACTACTAGACGCCTCTACTGGAAATACCATCGAAAAATGCTTCCGAAATTCATTTGGAATGCTTTTTGATTTTTTTAGGAGCTTATTCAGAAATATCCTTTAGATTTCTTTGAAAATTCCTATTCGAGTTGCTTTGAAAATTTTGATAATTTCCTTCAGTAATTTCTTCGAAATTTTTTTCTGGAATTCCTACAGAAAATTGTTCCATGTATTTCTTTGAAAATTTCTCCTTTGGGCATTCCTAGACAATTTGTTTTAGAAAATCTTCACGAAAATCCTTTGGACCTTTGAAAGTTTTTTTTTGACGAAAACTACATCTAACGGTAAGACTCGGATACAGGGTGTAAAACGAAACTTTCCAAATTTGAGGCCGTCACGAAATAAGGCGAGATTTCAAAGGCTAACTCCATTATTTTTTGATGGTTTTAAGAGACTTTATTATCAATCGAATCGGAAACTCTCCAGCAATTTTATAAACCCATTGAAACTATTGATTATCGATTAAATTACTAAAAAGTTCAATACTTTCCAAATTCGTAAAAAAAAATCAGAACCTTTCCCGTTCCTACATAGCGCACTTCAACCATAATTAACTGCCTACTTTTAGGGTATTATCTATTATAAGGCTATCTGACGTTTATCATCTTTCTCTTGCACGCACACAGACGGAATAGGGTTCGGAAGCGTTTCCGTATGAAAACAAATCCTATCCTTTCAGTGCGCGTGCAAGAGAAAGATGATTACACGTCAGATCAAGCTCTATCTGGAATAAGGGCGAATGTCGCAAGAGAGGATTCTCTTCATCGACTTCCCCTCTTTTAAATAAAAGTGACAAGCAGCTGATTTCTTTGTGGTTTATCACCTCAGAACGATTGAAAGCAATGCGAACTTGCATTCTGAGGTGATAAACTGCAAAGAAATCAGCTGCTTGTCACTTTTATTCAAATGAGGGGAAGTCGACGAAGAGAATTCTCTCTTGCGACATTCGCCCTTTTACCAGATAGAGCTTGAGATAGCCTTATTGAGCTGTCGAAGCGTATGAATGTGGTGACTCCAGATGATGGATAGGACAGTGCTGCCCGTTACCTAACATTATGAAGACTCACGAGGTGGAATATATTGTATACTGTACTAGCAGAACAGAACCGAAAATTGATTAATTCTATATTTTTTACATTCTCAATCTATTTAGAAGACGGCTATGCATTTGAAATTTGCAACACTCCCATTTTTGTTCATTTTGTGAACAGCCTGTGAATCGTTCAGAAAAGAAAACTCAATTTTACTGCATCTAATCCCACATCCCACAACAGTAAAATAGGTTTACTATCTTGCTTATGTGGTAAGCTGGAAATGATTGAGTTTGTGGGGAGGATTGACAAACGATTTACGAAATCAATCAAAATGCAAATGTTACAAATCTGGTAAAAGGGCAAATGTCGCAAGAGAGGATTCTCTTCGTCGACTTCTCCTCTTTTAAATAAAAGCGACAAGCAGCTGATTTCTTTGAGGTTCATCACCTGAGAACGATAGAAAACAATGCGAACTTGCATTATGAGGTGATAAAATGCAATGAAATCCTCTGCTTGTTACTTTTATTCAAAAGAGGGGAAGTCGACGAAGAGAATTCTCTCTTGCGACATTCGCCCTTTTACCAGGTAGAGCTTGAAATATGCGATCATGGGCAGTAACTGTTCATGACTGAATTAGAGGCAAAAGTATAGATTTTTTAGTTACATTAAGATACGGCAGGCATGAAAAATGTTCTATAGAAGTGGGTTTGAAAGCGAGCGGAAGGCAATATTTGTGATGGTATAAATCTCACGACCTTCCTTCTGTTAAACTCCCGTATGAAAAGGGAGGGAAGAGTAATCAGTGTGGAAGCAGATATCTCTCCAACTGAAGTTTGAGATGTCACAAGCAAGGTTTTATAAATGAGCATGATGCTGATCGAAACTTGTCCACAATCCCCCAAAATAAGCTCCATTAGTCTTGTTTTGCAATACATGAAGTTTAAGATGGCACAAGCAAGGTTTTATAAAATACTAGTCGACCCGGCAGACGTTGTCATGCATAGTAGGCGAATATGCGCGTTGTGAACTGCCCATGCAAAATTTCCATACGAATCTTAATTTCACGATTTACTCAACCTTACTCGAGTTTTTCGAATGAGGAATGCTGAAGAAATCAAGAAAATCCATCCAGCCTTTTTCGAGTTATGCGGATACGAACACAGAACATTTCATTTTTATTATATAGATAAAGAATAGTCGTTTTTCTTCGGGGCACCATTCCGGAAGATTCCGGGACGTGTCCAACTTGTCCAAAATTCCCCAAAATAAGCTCTATTGATCTTGTTTTGCAAAACCATTAAGTTTGAATTATGTTGCAAGCAAGGTAGAACTGATCATAAATGGCCATATTCTCCGGAGGACCACTCCCAGATACCCAGAAGTTTCTTTAAATATGGACGTTTTTCGCTTAATTCGTATCGTAGGATTCGTATCTTCGGAGAAACACCTCTGAGAAATGCAATGTCAATCCCATAACCCTGATAAATAGGTGTCATTGCACTGTCCACCTTGTGGTTACCATTTAGCCGCCTAAAGAAGGATGTTTGTTATTGTGCAAACCATCATTGGGAAACTCTTCCGTGACGAGATATATCCATCCTGTTGTTTCACGGATTTGGCATTCTGCACTAAGCGCGTTTAGCCTGGCACAGAAACAACAGTGTGTTATTTTTCAACCCATTGAACTCGTCGGAACTCCAGTATTTGAAACGAGATAAAACTACTCATCTTCCCACGGCGATTGAACGTGCAATGTGATAAATTAATTGCCTATCAAAAGACGAAGTGAGTGACAGCAAAACGAAAGATAACGCGCTCTACATTAAACTGCTTATCTATTAGGCGCTTAATTAATCCAGAACAAATTAAATCAGTCATTGATCTGTACGAAACTCAATAGCGTTCAATAATAATATTTCGCCTCATGCTAGTAATTAGGTTTTTCGACTTTCACATGAAAATGTTGATAATTTCAAATCATTGCCAACGTTTCGATCCGGGGGTTTGGATCTTCTTCAGGGCTCGAGAATACATGTGGTCTATTAGTGTCGCAAAACATGTTCATATTTGCTATTGAAGAAATTTTTGGAATCCCATAAAAATTTGCTGAGATTGCTCAAGAAAAAATGCTTTTCTAAGATTTTTTGGTACACACATGCTTCTATACGTTCCTCAACTAAAATCAATAATTGTTTCTTTGAAACAAATAAGAAAAGACATCTTTGCTACCTTCTACCTCCTACACAAATTCATCTATTCCTACACAATTTTTTTGTTCAGTTTTTGGATCGTGTGTCTTTAATTAACCACCACAAACTATACAATATGTTACAAAAAATCCTGAATAAATCACAGAAAAATCAGATGGGATGTACTGTACGGTAAATGTGAGAATATGTAAATCGTGTGAAAACAGAATTCTGTGTATACGTATAAAGGCTATACGTTCGCTCCAAAAACAAACTTTGTTTTGTGTTGTGAAAAAATAAGGTTTCCGAGTCCGACAGTAAATGGAAAAGTAGGTAGAGCTATAAAACGCGAAGTACATAATTTATTACATATCCATTTTAAACAAAGTGTCACAGGATGGGAAGCAAACAGACAATATTTTTTCCGGATATGAAGACTAGAAAAAAATGTTTGTCGAACAAGATTTTGCTCTTGAAGAATTTTGACCTTTCTTGTACAAAATTAGCTCTTTTAACATCGCATTTGGAATCGCTTGTATCAAACCAACATTAGTTACAAAAAATAAAACTTTTCTTGGTCCACATTCTAATAACGGAGGCCAGATTTTTCTCTGTTTTAGGACCAATTTCTTTATTCCGCTTAGTGCTTAAACCAGGTTTTAACGTATGAGGGTGACGAGGTGAAGAAAACGGTATTTCAAGGTTTAGAAATAATTGTAATTGTTTATTTCTTTTTAACGATAACCAGTTAGTATATACATACTTTTTATCGGGTCAAGGAAGCAACTGTCTTAAAATATAATTACATGTAGAAGCTAATAATTATATTTTGTTTTTGAGGTTTTAAACATTCTACTCTAATGCAAAGGCTTGTAAAATAAGAATGGCATCACTGTCTACAGATGAGAAAACAATATAGCAGATTGATACTCTGCCCAAAATCAATGATAAACCCTTATGAACCCTTTGGGAAAAAGTTACTCGTCATCAATGTCATCACGAAATCCCCCTCTCGGTCAATCCGGTAGTTCCGAACATCGGCAGATTCCAAAAAACTGCCGTGTACCTACTCCCTAAATAGAAACTGCAAAGTGCAGTTGCTATTTTTACAACCGAAACAAAACATCACACTCCCTCTATGCGAGGGGAACAACGGACCATTCCGTAGAACGGGATTGTTCCAGCCGTTTTCGCGGCCCAGGGTCCGCCGGATCACACCTTTGTTCCGATGTGTGCGTGTCGTTTGCGCGACAACGCAAAGATTACACATCCAAGCCCGCGCCACAAGTCGGCAGCAGCAGCGGTGACGGCGGCCATCGCCATCACCATCATCGTGATTGTCTTGGTCGGTTCGAATTTCGAGCAGCCAGCCAACGGAGAAGAGGAACACCAGGGGGAAAAAAAAAAGTTCGATTTTCAGCTGCGAAAAGATCCCCTTCTTGACGTTGACTCAGACATTCCGAAACAGGCACCGTCTGCAACCGGAAACTTGCCACAAATTCCAACGTAATCCCGTGTTTTCCCACCGCCTTCGGCAACAATGCTTACCATTTTTGTGTTTTAAACTAGTTTTGTTTCCGGGGTTAACGGGAGAAGAAAAAGTTGCTTCACAGAAGCTTCCGCTGCTGTTTCCGGAACCTGCGCGAAATCGTAAAACTGCTTCTAGAGGCTTTCGCCGTCTATTTCACCGAACCGGATCACACTTTTGACCCGGGGACCAACGACCACACTGCGACCCGCGCTATGTTCGTTTTTTATGCCGTTTTCCAATGAAAAAAATGCCGTTTTATGTTCCGCGAACCTCGATTTTCTCGCGCGACGGGGACTTCTTGAATCCGCGTTTTTTTTTCTAGAAACAATCTTTTTTTTCCTTTTCACGTTTCACAGAGAGAGAGCACTGACACTTTTTGACACCGCACACTACACCGTGACTTTGTTGATTGAAGAAACAACAACCTCTGGCGCTTGCTGTTGACTAATGGCTGCTGCCTTTGCTTTTGGTTTGGGGCCCAACTTTGGGGTGCTCTCCTGGCCAGAACTGCTGAGCGCACAAACGGCAACGCAAGGAAGGTTTGACTTTTCAAGTCTGTATTCCACGACGGCTCAAAATCAACTGCCTTCTGTTCAACGACGAGGCGAGCCACGAACTCGGCGAGCTTCACATACGTTGCATGCGACGACGCTTTCGGGTGGTGTGCGTGCGATACTCGCAAATAACGGGCTTTTCGGGAGAGACCAGTTGGGGGCTTCAGCCAGCAGAGAGAACGCATCTGCGCGATTGCACTAACACAACCACGGAATAGCATGGATTTGTGCAGCATTGGGGTTTCGCTTCGCCCAACATGCGTTTGCTGTGTGCGGATGTCGTTTTTCTAATCGGTGTGCGTGCGAGGAGGTGAGAGGTTTTCCAGAGCTGCTGGCTGCTGATGCATCAGTGGGGGTTTTGGGTTTATGCTGCTTGCCCATGTTGGGTTCGTTTGAGGAAAATGTGGGGTGGTGGGTGAGGTGAGAACGTGTTAGTTGGTGAGAAAACGAGTGAAGCATCTTTGGTAAAGCTGCCCAGGGGCGACGCGAGCGTTGGATGGGTGGTCGTCGGAGGAGGTTAAGCAGTTTATGCTGTTTCGATCGTTCTCCGGCTCCGTTCGGGTTGGCGCATAGTGGGCCAAATGGGTGGAATACGAGGTTTGTCGGTTGTTGATCGATGTTGGTAGGTAATTGGGTCATTGGTGAAAACGCTGTTTTACAATTTATTCGTGTGGTGCCATGAATGGTTAATGTTTATTAATTCGCTGGTGTTAAGCTGTGTTGAATACGCAATCTGCATAAGTAAATATATCCAATCAACATTTTAATCACACATTGTATTAGCTCAAGGGACAAATTGTTGACAAAAAAGGTCATTAGATGAAAATGGTTTTGGCAAGCGAAATTTTATGAATCTCAATATATATTAGGCTCCAGGTCAATACTGAAATGCTATAGATACCACGGTGACACGGTTTTTCCACTGTTGAACTTATTCTAGAATTAAAAAACATGTTAATAAAGTTAGAAAAAAACACGGTGACCCACGATTCAATTTGGCCTTCTTTTGTACTCGATCATACTGCGATAGCTTGGCACGTCGTACTTGGACTGTCATTTTCATGACGAGCCTACCTTAATTCAGTATACCGTGCGCATAACCATCTTTTTGGTAAAAAAAAATCACGTCAAAACAGCCGTCGCATGGCAAATTTTGATGTAAAAACGGAAATGTCCTCTTCTACAAGTTCCTCGAGGGCACCTTGCAGGATCCAGGAGTGGCCAATATAGTTGAGATTTGATTTCAAGTAAATAACCATCCATTTGATGGTTAATCATGAAGAAAGAACTGCCACATGGCATATTTTGGTGTAAAATAGAAATGTCCCCTTCTACGGGTTCCATGGAGGCACCTTGCTGGTTCCAGGGGTGGTTATTTTGGTCAGAAACTCCCTTAGGGACTGTACATTCCCGTTTTATGAGAATCAATTAAGAATTAACCATCAAAAGATGGATATAGAGCGGTCCCCGTGGAAGTCGTTTCCCGGTGGCAATTGTCTCCGGAACCACCGTATCATCACAAAGCAACGAAAATTGTTAGTTTATCTTTTGAACGGTATGTAAACTTTGTAATTCGGTTACAATTTGACTATTCTATAAGCATTTACATTTCTGGGTCAATATGACCCTAACATCTTCTTCTTAAATTTTTTTTGTGGGGTCGTTCCTGTTGCACCTTAAAATCTTCCTTCGAATTTCCTCGGGAAATTCCTTCGAATTTCGTCGGGAAATTCCTTCGAATTTCGTCGGGAAATTCCTTCGAATTTCGTCGGGAAATTCCTTCGAATTTCCTCGGGAAATTCCTTCGAATTTCCTCGGGAAATTCCTTCGAATTTCCTCGGGAAATTCCTTCGAATCTCCTCGGGAAATTTTTCTCGGGAAGTTCATTCGAATTATCTCGGGAAATTCTTCGAATTTCCTCAGGAAACTCCTTCGAATTTCCTCGGAAAATTCTCCCGACTTTCATCGAGAAATTCATTTGAATTTCCACGGGAAATCCCTTCGAATTTTGTCGGGAAATTCCTTCGACTTTCCTCGTAAAATTCCTTCGATTCTCCTCGAGATATTCCTTCAAATTCCCGCGGGAGATTTCTCGCTTAACTTTTCAAAAGGACCTAAGTAACATTTTTTCATGAATTAATTTGAATAGCGCAATCAACAGAACAACATGAAAGCTTTTGATTGCAGTACTCAAATTAATTCATGAAAACAATGTTACTTAGGTCCTTCTGAAAAGTTAAGCGAGATTTCTTCGAATTTCCACAGGAAATTCCTTCGAATTTCCTCGGGAATTTCTTCGAATTCCTACGAAAAATTCGAAGGAATTTCCCGAGGAAATTCGAAGGCATTTCCCGAGGAAATTCGAAGGCATTTCCCGAGGAAATTCAAAGGAATTTTCCAAGGAAATTCGAAGAAATTTTCCAAGGAAATTCGAAGAAATTTTCCGAGGAAATTTGAAGGAAATTCATAGGAATTTCCCGAGGCAATTCGAAGGAATTCCCTGAGGACATTCGAAGGAATATCCCGAGGAAAGGAATATCTCGAGGAAAATCGAAGAAATTTCCTGAGGAAATTCGAATGAATTTCTTGAGGAAATTCGAATGAATTTCCCGAGAAAATTCGAAGGTTCTTCCACGGGGAAATTCGAAGGAATTTCCCGAGGAATTTCGGAGGAATTTCCCGAGGAAATTCGAAAGAATTTCCCGAGAAAATTCGAAGAAATTTCCCGAGGAAATTCGAAGAAATTTCCCGAGGAAATTCGAAGAAATTTCCCGAGGAAATTCGAAGAAATTTCCCGAGGAAATTCGAAGAAATTTCCCGAGGAAATTCGAAGAAATTTCCCGAGGAAATTCGAAGAAATTTCCCGAGGAAATTCGAAGAAATTTCCCGAGGAAATTCGAAGAAATTTCCCGAGGAAATTCGAAGAAATTTCCCGAGGAAATTCGAAGAAATTTCCCGAGGAAATTAGGAGAAATTTCCCGAGGAAGTTAGGAGAAATTTCCCGAGGAAATTTGAAAAAAATTCCCGCGGAAATTCGAAGAAATTTCCCAAGGAAATTCGAAGGAATTTCCCGAGGAAATTCGAAGGAATTTCCCGAGGAAATTCGAAGGAATATCTCGAGGAAATTCGAAGAAATTTCCCGAGGAAATTCAAAGAAATTTCCCGAGGAAATTCAAAGAAATTTCCCGAGGAAATTCGAAAAAATTTCCCGAGGAAATTCGAAAAAATTTCCCGAGGAAATTTGAAAAATTTTCCCGAGGAAATTCGAAAAAATTTCCCGAGGAAATTTGAAGGAATTCCCCGAGGAAATTCGAAGGAATATCTCGAGGAAAATCGAAGGAGTTTCCCGAGGAAATTCGAATGAATTTCTTGAGGAAATTCGAGGGTTCTTTCACGGGGAAATTCAAAAGAATTTCCGAAGGAGTTTCGAAGGAATTTCCGGAGGAATTTCCCGAGGATATTCGAAGGAATTTCCCGAGGAAATTTGAAGAAATTTCCCGAGAAAATTCGATGGAATTTCCGAGGAATTTCAGGAAATTCGAAGAATTTCCGAGAAATTGAAGAATTTACTGTGGAAATTCGAAGAAATTCCCCAAGGAAATGCGAAGAAATTTCTCGAGGAAATTCGAAGAAATTTTCGAAGAAATTTCCGAAGAAATTTCCGAGGAAAGAAAAATTTCAAGGAATTTTGAAATTCGAAGAATTTCCGAGGAAATTGGAAGAAATTTCCCGAGGAAATTGGAAGGAATTTCCCGAGGAAATTCGAAGGAATTTCCCGAGGAAATTCGAAGGAATTTCCCGAGGAAATTCGAAGGAATTTCCCGAGGAAATTCGAAGGAATTTCCCGAGGAAATTCGAAGGAATTTCCCGAGGAAATTCGAAGGAATTTCCCAAAGAAATTCGAAGGAATTTCCCGAGGAAATTCGAAGGAATTTCCCGAGGAAATTCGAAGGAATTTCCCGAGGAAATTCGAAGGAATTTCCCGAGGAAATTCGAAGGAATTTCCCGAGGAAATTCGAAGGAATTTCCCGAGGAAATTCGAAGGAATTTCCCGAGGAAATTCGAAGGAATTTCCCAAGAATTTCGAGAATTCAAGGAAAATTTCCGAGGAATTCGACGGAATTTCCAGAGGAAATTCGAAGGAATTTCCCGTGGAAATTCGAAGGAATTTCCCGTGGAAATTCGAAGGAATTAACCGTGGAAATTCGAAAGAATTTCCCGAGGAAATTCGAAGGAATTTCCCAAGTAAATTCGAAGGAATTCCCCGAGAAATTCGTAGGAATTGCCCGAGAGAATTCGAAGGAATTTCCCAAGGAAATTCGAAGCAATTTCTCGAGAAATTCCTCGAGGAAATTCGAAGGAATTTCCCAAGGAAATTCGAAGGAATTTCCCAATGAAATTCGAAGGAATTTCCCAATGAAATTCGAAGGAATTTCCCGTGGAAATTCGAAGGAATTTCCCGTGGAAATTCGAAGGAATTTCCCAAGAAATTCGAAGGAATTTCCCAAGGAAATTCGAAGGAATTTCCCAAGAAATTCGAAGGAATTTCCCAAGGAAATTCGAAGGAATTTCCCAAGGAAATTCGAAGGAATTTCCCAAGGAAATTCGAAGGAATTTCCCAAGGAAATTCGAAGGAATTTCCCAAGGAAATTCGAAGGAATTTCCCAAGGAAATTCTAAGGAATTTCCCAAGGAAATTCGAAGGAATTTCCCAAGGAAATTCGAAGGAATTTCCCAAGGAAATTCGAAGGAATTTCCCAAGGAAATTCGAAGGAATTTCCCAAGGAAATTCGAAGGAATTTCCCAAGGAAATTCGAAGGAATTTCCCAAGGAAATTCGAAGGAATTTCCCAAGGAAATTGGAAGGAATTTCCCAAGGAAATTGGAAGGAATTTCCCAAGGAAATTGGAAGGAATTTCCCAAGGAAATTGGAAGGAATTTCCCAAGGAAATTGGAAGGAATTTCCCAAGGAAATTCGAAGGAAATTCAAAGGAATTTTCCAAGGAAATTCGAAGGAATTTTTCAAGGTAATTTGAAGAAATTTCCCAAGGAAATTCGAAAGAATTTTACAAGGAAATTCGAAGGAGTTTCCCAAGGAAATTCGAAGGAATTTCCAAAGGAAATTCGAAGGAATTTCCCAAGGAAATTCGAAGGACTTTCCCAAGAAATTTCAAAGGAATTCGAAGGAATTTCTCAGGGAAATTGGAAGGAATTTCCCAGGGAAATTCGAAGGAATTTCCCAAGGAAATTCGAAGGACTTTACCAAGGAAATTCGAAGGAATTTTCCAAGGAAATTCGGAGAAATTTCCCAAGGAAATTCGAAGGAATTTCCCAAGGAAATTCGAAGGAATTTTCCAAGGAAATTCGAAGGAATTTTTCAAGGTAATTTGAAGGAATTTCCCAAGGAAATTCGAAGGAATTTCCCAAGGAAATTCGAAGGAATTTCCCAAGGAAATTCGAAGGAATTTCCCAAGGAAATTCGAAGGAATTTCCCAAGGAAATTCGAAGGAATTTCCCAAGGAAATTCGAAGGAATTTCCCAAGGAAATTCGAAGGAATTTCCCAAGGAAATTCGAAGGAAATTCGAAGGAAATTCGAAGGAATTTCCCAAGGAAATTCGAAGGAATTTCCCAAGGAAATTTGAAGGAATTTCCCAAGGAAATTCGAAGGAATTTCCCAAGGAAATTCGAAGGAATTTCCCAAGGAAATTCGAAGGAATTTCCCAAGGAAATTCGAAGGAATTTCCCAAGGAAATTCGAAGGAATTTCCCAAGGAAATTCGAAGGAATTTCCCAAGGAAATTCGAAGGAATTTCCCAAGGAAATTCGAAGGAATTTCCCAAGGAAATTCGAAGGAATTTCCCAAGGAAATTGAAGGAATTTCCCAAGGAAATTCGAAGGAATTTCCCAAGGAAATTCGAAGGAATTTCCCAAGGAAATTCGAAGGAATTTCCCAAGGAATTGAAGGAATTTCAAGAAATTCAAGGAATTTCCCAAGGAAATTCGAAGGAATTTACCAAGGAAATTCGACGGAATTTCCCAAGGAAATTCGAAGGAATTTCCCAAGGAAATTGAAGGAATTTCCAAGGAAATTCGAAGGAATTTCCCGAAGAAATTCGAAGGAATTTCCCAAGGAAATTCGAAGGAATTTCCCAAGGAAATTCGAAGGAATTTCCCAAGGAAATTCGAAGGAATTTCCCAAGGAAATTCGAAGGAATTTCCCAAGGAAATTCGAAGGAATTTCCCAAGGAAATTCGAAGGAATTTCCCAAGGAAATTCGAAGGAATTTCCCAAGGAAATTCGAAGGAATTTACCAAGGAAATTCGAAGGAATTTTTTCAAGGAAATTCGAAGGAATTTCCCAAGAAAATTCGAAGGATTTTCCCAAGGAAATTCGAAGGAATTTTCCAAGGAATTCGAAGAATTTCCCAAGAAATTGAAGGAATTGCCCAAGGAAATTGGAAGGAATTCACCGAGAAAATTCGAAGATAGTTTCCGAGGAAATTCGAAGGGATTTCCCGAGGAAATTCGAAGGAATTTCTCAAGGAAATTCGAAGGAATTTCCCAAGGAAATTCGAAGGATTTTCCCAAGGAAATTCGAAAGAATTTCCCAAGGAAATTCGAAGGAATTTCCCAAGTAAATTCGAAGTACTTCCCCAAGCGAAATCTAAGGACTTTCCCAAGAAAATGCGAAGGAAATTCCCAAGGACATTCGAAGGAATTTCCCAAGGAAATTCGAAGGCATTTCCCAAGGAAATTCGAAGGAATTTCAAGGTTCGAAGAATTTCCCAAAGAAATTCGAAGGAATTTCCCAAGGAAATTCGAAGGAATTTCCCAAGGAAATTCGAAGGAATTTCCCAAGGAAATTCGAAGGAATTTCCCAAGGAAATTCGAAGGAATTTCCCAAGGAAATTCGAAGGAATTTCCGAAGAAATTCGAAGGGATTTCCCAAGGAAATTCAAAAGGATTTCCCAAGAAAATTCGAAGGAATTTCCCAAGGAAATTTCGAAGGAATTTCCAAGGAATTCGAAGGAATTTCAAGGAAATTCGAAGGAATTTCCCAAGGAAATTCGAAGGAATTTCCCAAGGAAATTCGAAGGAATTTCCCAAGGAAATTCGAAGGAATTTCCAAGGAAATTCGAAGGAATTTCCAAGGAAATTCGAAGGAATTTCCCAAGGAAATTCGAAGGAATTTCAAGGAAATTCGAAGGAATTTCCAAGAAATTCGAAGGAATTTCCCAAGGAAATTCGAAGGAATTTCCCAAGGAAATTCGAAGAATTTCCCGAATTCGAAGGAATTTCCCAAGGAAATTCGAAGGAATTTTTAAGGAAATTCTAAGGAATTTCCCAAGGAAATTCGAAGGAATTTCCCAAGGAAATTCGAAGGAATTTCCCAAGGAAATTCGATAGAATTTCCCAAGAAAATTCGAAGGAATTTCCCAAGAAAATTCGAAGGAATTTCCCAAGGAAATTCGAAGGAATTTCCCAAGGAAATTCGAAGGAATTTCCCAAGGAAATTCGAAGGAATTTCCCAAGGAAATTCGAAGGAATTTCCCAAGGAAATTCGAAAGAATTTCCCAAGGAAATTCGAAAGAATTTCCCAAGGAAATTCGAAAGAATTTCCCAAGGAAATTCAAAGGAATTTCCCTAGGAAATTCGAAGGAGTTTCCCTAGGAAATTCGAAGGAATTTCCCAAAGAAATTTGAAGGAATTTCCCAAAGAAATTCGAAGGAATTTCCCAAAGAAATTCAAAATTTCCCATGGAAATTCGAAGGAATTTCCCAAGGAAATTCGAAGGAATTTCCCAAGGAAATTCGACGGAATTTCCCAAGGAAATTGAAGGAATTTCCCTAGGAAATTTTAGGAATTTCCCAATGAAATTCAAAGGAATTACCCAAGGAAATTCGAAGGAATTTCCCAAGGAAATTGAAGGAATTTCCCAAGGAAGTTCGAAGGAATTTCCAAGGAAATTCGAAGGAATTTCCCAAGAAAATGCGAATGAATTTCCCAAGGAAATTCGAAGGAATTTCAAGGAAATTCGAAGGAATTTCCCAAGGAAATTCGAAGGAATTTCCCAAGGAAATTCGAAGGAATTTCCCAAGGAAATTCGAAAGGAATTAAGGAATTTCGAATTGAAGGAATTTCCAAGGAAATTCGAAGGAATTTCTCAAGGAAAGTTGAAGGAATTTCTCAAGGAAATTCGAAGGAATTTCCCAAGGAAATTCGAAGGAATTTCCCAAGGAAATTCGAAGGAATTTCCCAAGGAAGGCGTTTTTATTACTTGCTTCCCCTGTGGTCTTGTAACATTATGTTATTGGACTATATTGATAGCAGGTTTCATGTCGATGATTCCAACAACGTGTTATTTAGTCCACAGTCTGAGCGTATTATTAGCTGATGGAAAAAAGTACTCATTAAATAAGTTTAATTACTGCAAATGACTTTTTACGATTCTGACCGGAACAATTGCCCTATCGGTTAGAAACTGTCATAAACCACAAATTAAATTTCATATCTGTAATCTATAATAATCGCGTTCCAAATGCATCAGTGTTTATAACCGCTACAATACAGTTATCATCGCAGTCGGAAATTATACCCACTGTGAAATTTAGCACTTGATTTCGCACGTTAGTCGCGAACATCCGCCCCTTCTCTTCGGTACCAACAGGTTGTCCATCCGTAGTAAACAATTCAGATCGCACCTTCGCACGACTGGCACTGCTGATAATCTGACCCCCACGAACTACTCAAGCAACCCAGTGTGCGACGCACCATCCCATCGCCAGCATTTAGCACCGTCGAGCGTTCATCAAACTTAGCAAAGACTAGCCATAACCGTTTAGGTGGGATATGTAGGTGAAGCTCTTTGACGATGTGCTGATATTCTAGTTGATAGTGCCTGATCAAACTTTCAAAGATTCAAACTGATCCACCTACCAGGGCACCAGTTGAAACTCTGATCTTACCACCGAAAAATCACCATCATAGTGAACATAGTTTACATTTTCAAAATTGAAGCATGGGGACGGCCAACCTCCCGTTTCTGATAGTATGCGTCCTCGTTGGGTGTGCGTGCCGCCACGATTACTGCGCAGAACTGTCGCAATGCACACAAAACTTTTCGCTACTCCACGGAGTCCCGTCATCGTCATCAATGGTGGGATATTGTTTGCCTTTTTCCGCGAAGCTTACCTCTGATTATAGCAACTATAGTTGCCCACACGAGCGCAGTAAAGTGCTAAGCGTTGCCATCATGCTCTCATATCGCACTACTAAGGAAGAGAACGGTCTTCCTTGTTGAGCATTTGGGAAACGAATAAACATCGGTCTGCTAATTGGGCAGCGCACATAAGAGGGTCAAACATGGCGGTGGCGATGGAGCTCCATCCGATATGCTGAGACTGCGGGTTTTTTAGTACGACAGAGCTGACTATCCGTTAGACAGCTCCAAAACGCTCACAAACACAAGGATCATCCTATAGTAGGCAGCGGACATACACTTATCGTGGACTACTCTTCTGTCTGAGCTGCTCTCCAACGTCGTAGGTAGTAGTCACCGTCATCATTCGTTCGTAAGCAGCATTTTTATGGATGCAAATTTTGGTGTTTCCCTTTCGCTTTGAACCTCATCTTTCCCAAACCACTCTCCACTATCAGCGTTGTAACAAATTCACAGCACCATCATCATGTCGTGGTGTTGTCGCTTCCACCCACTAAACATGATGGACAGGACAGACATTGGCATACTCATATGAGGGGGTGTTAGGGTCTTGAATGTTTGTTTCTTTTTCAATGTTTTTTTTTTTTAATTTAATACATTTTTGCACAAATCCAACATATAACAATAAGTGATTACTGATTATTAAGATTACTGATTAAATGTAGTCCACCCTTAACCCTGCTACTCTAAGCCACATCAACGGAGACAGGACGCTAAAGGACAAAAGTAACAACAAAAACGTCTCGTCAGAAAACTGTTCAGCAATCAAGGAGCTGAACCCAGCGGAACGGGTGTGTTTAGTCAGGCGAGCAAGCGAGCAATGTTGGGTGTGGTTTATTGCTTTGTTGCGAATTGAATGCTTTGTCACCGCGAGCAACGTTGATTTTTTTGCTATTGTTGTTGCGACTGTGTTTTGTATACACATCGATAAATATAACCGAGATGAAAGAGCATGGTGACGGACGATGATCACACGACGCGGTGCTGTTGATGATGTGAACTCCGCTTGACGAGGTTCTGTGAATCAATTCTCCAGGGTCCATTCATCGTTGCTCCCCTGTGTCCCCCAATTCTGTCCCATGTCCCCCGTACGGCGAACGAGTTGAAATTTGAAGCTCTCGTTTCATTGCGGCAAACAATCAGAGATTGTATTAGCGCGATGACAGAGCTTTAACTCTCGATGAACGCTGATAAGAGGAGGCAAATGTGAATGTTAGCGTTGGGTTGCCTTTGTCGATGTGATTCGTTAAGAATCACAAGAACAACGTAGAATCTGATCTTGATATGTTATCATCGTTCGTTATCGTTCATTGCGTCGTAGGTATGTGACTAACAATGAAATATGAGGAAGACTATGATGACATGAGCATGAATTGCTTTATAATTTGTGCAAATGTAATGTTCGGATTAGTATCTGTCAGTATGATTTCGAATCGAATGTAAGTAAATAAATAAATAAATAATGACTTCCCGTATTTAATAACTTGAAACTAACGAAATCGAATATCCGAATATTTCTCAGTCACTTTATTTATTCTGTACATGTAATTAGATCAGATCTTCGGAACGACTGAAAAACTAAAAAATACAAAGATAATGAAATAATGACGGTTTAGTCGTTCAGGTAGCCTTTTTCAAACAACAAATTTACAACGTTAGTATATTATTAATCATTTATTTACAGAAACGATCTTTTCATAGGACAGCCAAAGTACATACGATAAAAATGTTTGGTTGTTTACTATTATGCTTGATTGCAATCGTATGTTGCATGAAAATGTATGACAAAAATAGTGTATCGAATCAAAAAGCATAGATAATGGTAAAAAAAATTGTTTTCCTCCTTCCTATGTTTTGCGAAAATCATACAATGCTAGACATTCGTTTAGCTGCACCGCAAATCTTCTTTGTAGTTTCATAAATAAGTCAATTTTTGGTTGCTTTTGCTAATTTTGGAAAGAACTTATTTAATTAAACTCTACTATTCATTCCTCAAGATTGTAGTGAATTAGCAGATATATATTAGCAGACTAAGGCTGGAGTGGCCTGTGTAGTGCATAAAAGTCTTCTTAATTCAGTCCGGTCCATGGCTGCATGTCGCCAACCACGCAGTCTGCGGAGAGTCCGCAAATCATCCACCACCTGATCATCGATGCACCTTGCTTGCTGTGCACCTCGCCTTCTTACTCCCGTCGGATCGTTGTCGAGAACCATTTTCACCGGATTACTGTCCGATACTCTTGCTACGTGCCCGGCCCACCGCAGTCTTCCGATTTTCGCGGTGTGAACGAAGGATGGTTCTACTAGCAGCTCATGCAGCTCGTTCATTCACCTTCTCCACGTACCGTCCGCCACCTGCACCCCACTGTAAAACCGCTCGTTTCGAGTATCCGCTCAACTGCCCGTGCGTCTTGCTCTGTTGACCGCTCATACACGACTTCCCGAGCTTTTCCCGATGTTCGCTCACCGAACCGTTGTCATCATCATTGGTCAACTGTGGTAAGCGCGTGTTGCCAGTATTGCTATTTACACATCGTTACATTCCTCCCTTTTTAGATCATGAACACAACCTATTTAGAACTATTTTATTTTTCATTTATTCAAAACATAAATCATTCTAACAGTACTTTAATCATCAAAAATATAATCTTGATATTTACTTGGTAGTTTACGTGTACGTCGACAGCCCCGCACTGGTGAAGTGGATGTTATCACTGGCTGACCCATTGCTGGTTCTTCAGAAGAGACTGCTGTGCCTTGCCGTTCAGAGGTCTTCGCTTCCTTAATAGTGTGTTATCCGTTTCAGTAGATTGCACTTTTATAGCATTCTGGTTTACATCCACAACTTCAAATTCCTCTCCTCTGAATGTGGTGTCTAGCGATCCTGGGTTCATGTTACGCATTAGAACAGTATCTCCTCTCCTCAGTGTATGATCTTTTGCGTGATGTTGTACGTCTGCTCTCTGCTTGTGGTATTCCTTTATTGCCATGTGGTATTCTTTTCTTGCCATCCGTCTCGAGCCTCCTCCCATTTCAAGCTACAATGTGTACAGATCGATGGAATACGTGTTCTAATCTCACGACCGTATTGACGATTAAAGGTTGCATGAAGAAGAAGAAGTCGAAGGATATTTGAAGAATATTGCACGGGGAAGCATACGGGAAGTTTTTAAAAACTCTTCTCGAAAATCCTACACTGCCAAAAATATCTATATAAGATATATGTGTCGCTGCTATAAATTTTTGCAATAGCTCCACCCTAATACAATCGATATAGAACCACACATAAATTAAATAATTGCTAATTCGAGACCACACATAAAGTTTATTTGGACATATATTTTATTAGTAGTTCGAGTGGAGAATGGTTATGTGTGCGCTGATATACATCATAAGTTAAATCTATGGATTTTTGCCAATAAATATGTGTGGATTTCTAGTAGTGTAGGAGTAATTTAATTAAAAACGTTTAGCAGTACGGGGTTGGATTTTACTTCTACTACATAATAAATGCAATTTTTCCAATTTAAATTTTATTTTATGATATCATACTTGATACACAGTATAAGAAAAGTCCAAACCCGTACTGCTTTCCGTTTTTATTTAAATTGGTTCTAAAAATTTTGAGATGAGTTTTAAAAAAATTTCCTCATGCTTCCCCGTGCAATATTTTTCAAATATCATCCTTCAACTTCATTCCACGTCGAGCATCCGTGCGAGACGGTTGCTAGTCCGCATACGGTCTGCTTCTCATTCGGTTTTTTTTCCTGAAGTACAGGTAACGGTTTTTTTTTTCGAAAGTGTTTTGAAGCATAGTGCTTGAGTGGAAGTGGTGTTTAGCTGTAACAGTTAAGTAGCCATTTCGTTGGTTTTGCAACTACGCAAAACTTTGCAGTTTATTCGGCGTCCATCGCAGGCGCAGGCATCATCGTCCCACGCCGACAGTCATCATCCATCGTGCGTCTCCACCAACACAGACGCTGCCGTCCTGCCACCATCCATCCACCCAGTTGCAGTGTTGGGTGCGGCGAGAACTTTAACAATAGCGTGGTTCGCTTCGACCGCACCACCGGCGAGTGTCCATCGAGCTAGTGTGTGCTGCCAGAACTGTTAGCCGGCAACACAGCAGTGTGAACGCAAGTATTTAATTGAGCTCCCTCTCATTGTTCCCCTCTCTTCTCCATCTTATTGGAATAGTTTTTTCTTTCTTTTCACTCGTCTTCCCTCTGTCCCAAATCATTATTTTGTTTGTGTGTGTTTTTTTTCTGCCCTTGTGATAATTGTTTAGTTTTAAAATAGATTGTGCCTCGCTGCAGCGGCGCATTTCGTGTCCGCAATGCGCGAAGGCGAAGTTGGCGGAGGTACTTCGTATTCCATGTCAGATGTTTCGTTGCATTCGGGTGTTCCAAACCAAAACGAAATGGACACCAGCAACGCTAAAATTTCCTCTACGAGCCCCCGTCCCAAGGTCTACCCTCACGACTCTAGTGGACCGTATGTTGTTTTCTTTCGACCCAAAGGCAAACGTTTGAATATCAGCCAGATTAGCAAAGATCTGGAAAAGCGATTTTCGTCTGTCGCGACCATTGACATGGTTGGGTCCAGTAAACTCCGTGTCACGGTCAGTGATCGCAAACAGGCCAACGAGATTGCCACCTGTGAGCTTTTCACTCTCGAATATAGGGTGTATTTACCGTCAGCAGTGTGTGAGATCGCGGGGGTGGTGACGGAGGGAAGTATGACATGCGACGATTTGAAACAAGGTTTCGGTCGTTCCAAGAACGTTTCTTTGCCTCCTGTTGCGATACTGGATTGCAAACAAAAGTATTCGGTGTCGCAGGAGGGAGAGAAGCGGAGTTATTCCCCGTCTGATTCTTTCTGCGTCACTTTTTCCGGGTCCGCACTGCCTGACTACGTAGTGATTGGCAAACTTCGTCTACCTGTTCGGCTGTATGTACCGAAGGTGATGAATTGTGTTAATTGCAAGCAGCTGGGCCACACCGCTCAGTACTGCTGCAATAAACCTCGCTGTGCATCATGCGGAGAGAAGCATGTGGAGGGCGCGTGCAAGACGGCACCGAAATGTGTCTATTGTAACGAAAGCCCTCCACATGCTCTTGAAGCTTGCCCAACGTACATACAGCAGCGAATACACCAGAAGCGGTCTCTCCAGCAGCGTTCTCGGCGAAGTTACGCCGAAATGTTGAGGAAGGCCGCTCCTCCACTCGTTTCTGACACCATCTACTCGTCTCTTCCTTTGGACGATCAAGGTAGCTCTGACTCCGAGGTTGGAAATGGGGTTCCCTTTGTTTTCAATGGCTCAACGAGGAAGAGAATAAAACAGAGCCAGCGACCCTCAAAAAGCCTAGAAAACAGCCTCAAAGTGAGCCCCAATCCAACATGGTCGAATTCAAAGCGGGTGGAAATACTCAAAAACGTTCAACTTTTGTGGTTTCACATCGGGATGATCGAGAGTTTCCACCGCTTCCGGGAACATCTAAAATCCCAGATGCCCCATTTTTCGCGATTTCTCAGCCAGAAAGAGAGCATACAGAGCGAGCAGAAGACCTCCCGAGCGCTCCAATGTTCACACTTTCTGGCATCGTGGAGCTCATACTCAACTTCTTTGATGCTTCCGACCCCGTGAAGAACATGGTCAAAACTGTTCTTCCTATTCTGACTCCTCTCCTGAAGCAGCTGGCTTCGAAAATGCCCCTCCTCGAGTCATTTGTATCCTTCGATGGCTAACTTAGTCAATAAGGGTAACATGATTTCGATTCTACAGTGGAACTGTCGAAGTATTCTTCCAAAATTAGATATTTTTAAATTTTTAGTCAACAAATTACAATGCGATGCTTTTGCTTTATGTGAAACATGGCTAACACCAGATGTGAACCTTCATTTTCCTGATTTCAACATAATCCGTCGCGATCGGGCAAATCGATATGGAGGGGTGCTTTTAGGGATCAAAAAACAGCACTCCTTCTATAGAGTCGATTTTGCGCCGATGTCTGGCACCGAAGCTGTCGCATGTCAGGTGACTATTCGAGGAAAAGACCTCAGTATCGCCTCGATATATCTTCCTCAAAACATTGCGATATCTCGCAGAGATCTCTCGCACATCTGCATCGGTTATGCCCGAGCCACGGTTGCTCCTGGGAGATTTTAACTCCCACGGAACAGGCTGGGGGGAACTGTTCGACGACAACCGTTGATCAATGATATACGACCTCTGCGACGACTTCAATATGTCAATTTTGAATACAGGAGAAGTTACACGAGTGGCTCCTCCAGCAAGAGATAGCCGTCTAGATCTTTCCATTTGTTCGAGCTCATTATCGTTGGACTGTACTTGGAAGGTGGTCCAAGATCCCCATGGTAGTGATCATTTGCCGATCGAAGTTTCGATTTCCAATGGACATAAGCAATCTGCTTCCATCGATCTATCATATGACCTCACGAAGCACATCGATTGGGGCAAATATGCGGACGCCATCAGCGATGGCATACAATCTATAGAAGCACTTCCCCCGCGGGAAGAGTACAAGTTTCTATCGCAGTTGATTCTTGAAAGCGCTCTTCAGGCACAACGTCGGCCGGTGCCAGGAGCTTCGGTTCGTAGGAAACCCTACAGTCCGTGGTGGGACATCGAGTGTACGCAACTTTATCGCGAGAAATCCGCCGCGTTCAAAGAATTTCGGAAACACGGGGCGATCGTTCTTCACAAACGATACACCGCGCTCGAAATGCAGTTCAAGAAACTGGTCAAAGTGAAGAAGCGCGGATATTGGCGCACTTTTGTTGAAGGTTTATCGCGCGAGACTTCAATGAAAACTCTGTGGACCGTCGGGAGAAGAATGCGCAACGCGTCGTCCGTAAACGAAGATCGTGAAAGCTCGTCGCGGTGGATACTTGACTTCGCAAAGAAAGTTTGTCCGGATTCGGTACCGGTGAGGCAAGAGCTACGTGATGCTTTTGCTGACAGGGATGATATGGATCGTCCTTTCTCGATGATTGAATTCTCACTTGCTCTCCTTTCATGTAACAATTCCGCTCCAGGGATGGATAGAATCAGGTTCAATTTGCTCAAAAACCTCCCAGACGTCGCGAAGAGGCGCTTATTGAACTTGTTCAATCAGTTACTGGAGTGCAACATTGTTCCGGATGATTGGAGGGAAGTGAGGGTGATAGCCATCCAGAAGCCCGGAAAACCCGCGTCGGATTGTAACTCGTATCGCCCCATCGCGATGCTGTCATGTCTTCGGAAGCTGTTGGAGGAGATCATTCTCTTCCGGCTAGACAAATGGGTTGAATCGAATAGTTTGTTGTCAGATACACAATTTGGTTTCCGCAGGGGCAAGGGAACGAACGACTGTCTTGCGTTGCTTTCTTCAGAAATTCAGCTTACTTTCGCTAAAAAAGAGCAAATGGGCTCAGTGTTTTTGGACATTAAGGGGCTTTTGATTCAGTTTGCGTCGATGTCTTATCTGACAAACTCCACGAGTGTGGACTTTCACCAATTTTGAACAACTATTTGTACAATTTGTTGTCAGAGAAGCGTATGAGTTTTTCTCATGGTGACTCGGCAACTTCACGAATGAGCTACATGGGTCTCCCCCAGGGCTCATGTTTGAGCCCCCTTCTTTACAATTTTTACGTCAGAGACATTGATGAATGTCTCATGCCAAATTGCTCGTTGAGACAGCTTGCAGATGATTGTGTTGTATCCGTTTCGGGGCCAACAGCGGTTGATCTGCAAGGACCGTTGCAAGATACTCTGGACAATTTGTCCACTTGGGCTACGAAGCTGGGTATCGAATTCTCTCCGGAGAAAACTGAGATGGTTGTCTTTAAAAAAACATAAGCCGGCAAAGTTCCCGCTCCAACTGATGGGTAAGACAATCACTCATATCATGTCTTCTAAATACCTCGGGGTCTGGTTCGACTCGAAATGTACCTTCGGGAAGCACATTGTGTATCTGACACAAAAATGCCAGAAACGGATCAACTTCATGCGATCAATAACCGGAACATGGTGGGGGGCGCATCCCGAAGATCTTATCACGTTGTATCGAGCAACCATTTTGTCGGTCCTCGAATACGGTAGTTTCTGCTTCCAGTCCGCGGCTAAAACACACATGCTGAAGCTTCAAAGGATTCAGTACCGCTGTCTACGTATCGCGTTAGGATGTATGAATTCGATTCATATGATGAGCTTGGAAGTACTTGCGGGAGTACTGTCACTAACAGATCGTTTCGCGGAATTATCGCTCCGGTACCTCATCCGCTGTGAGGTTCTCAATCCATTGGTCATTGACAACTTCGAGAAGCTGCTCGAACAAAACCCTCAATCTCGATTCATGAGTATTTACCACTGGTACATAACGCTGGAGGTAAGCCCTTCTTCGGTAGATACCAATCGTGCTAACTTCTTAGACTCTTACAGTTCCTCTGTTACTTTTGATCTGTCCATGAAGCAGGAGGTTCGTGGAATACCAGACTTTCTGTGTGCGGAGGTCATACCTCCATTATTTGCAAGCAAATACGGGCACGCCAGTGAGGAGAGAAGCTTTTTCACAGTTGGGTAAAAAACTGATGACTCCACTTGTTTCGGTGTTTTTAACGTTTTTCATAGCGCCTAATTTAAGCTCAAAGAGTCTTATCCGTATATACTGCTGAGCTAGCAGCTATACACTATTCACTCGAGCAAATCGCATCCCTACCTCCTGACCACTTTTTCATCTTCACCGACAGTCTAAGTTCCTTGGAGGCTGTTCGGTCAATGAAACCAGTTAAGCACTCAGCGTATCTTCTGAATGGGATACGGAAAGCTTTGAGTGCCTTATCACAACGGTCTTACACAATCACCATGGCTTGGGTCCCTTCTCATTGCTCGATCCCGGGAAATGAGAAAGCGGACTCTTTGGCTAAGGTGGGCGCTATGGAAGGTGATATTTACGATCGGAAAATCACCTTCGATGAATTTTTCACATTAGTTCGTCAGGAAACCTTGAACAGCTGGCAACAGAAATGGACAAATGGGGAGTTGGGTAGATGGCTGTATTCAATTCGCCCGCAGGTGTCGAAGCGTCAATTTTTCAAAAAATGAATATGGGACGAGACTTCATTCGAACCATGTGTCGTCTAATGTCCAATCACTACACTCTAAATGCACATCTTTTCAGAGTGGGGCTCTCGGAAGGAAATCTCTGTGTTTGCGGCGAGGATTATCAGGACATCGATCATGTCGTGTGGGCGTGCGAGGAGCATCGTGGCCCCAGATCTGCGCTAACTGAACATCTCCAGGTCCGAGGAAAACAACCAAAGCCTATTAGAGAAGTGTTGGCGGGCCTTGATCTCGAATACATGTCCCTCGTCCACCAATTTGTGAAAGTTGCTGATGTAAGATTGTGATCTTAGTCTGCCCACTCCCTTGTCTGTCGTTCCCCATATCGAATGTCTTCCTCTTGTTGTTCATTTCAATGTCTGTCGTTAACCCCTTTCGTATGTCTTCCTCTCATTGCTGTCTCCCAAAAAAATGTTTGTCCCGTTACAGATGTGAAACATCGCCACGAATGTCAACTATGTGAACATCAGCATCGTAATTTTTATGATTTTTAGTTAACTATAGAGAAACAGACCAACCTGGTAAAGAGCAAAACGAATGATAGAAGCTAAGAGGGTAACTGTGAAAGAGCCAATCTATAAAGCAGAGGTATTCGTTTTAGAGTTCAGAACAGACTGAGGAGTCTGGTTTATTTCGATTCGGTTTTAGCCCATTGGCTCTTCAGATTCGTTCAATGCAACGAAGACGTCAAATAACGTTTGACCTTGCGCTAGGGGTGCGCTAGTAAAATACAACAGTAATTACTTAAGCACCCTAAATTCCCTTCCTTTCCTACTATATTATTGCATTCCCTAACCTCGACCAAACCGCGAGTCTTTCGGTTCCCCAAAACTAACATTATGTATAAGATTTAAGAAATTGTTAAACTTGATTTCGGCTCCGTAACGCTTCACGGAAATTGAGCCTCCAAAATAAACGAAAGATTAAAAAATAATAATAATAATGACGACTTGTTGAATAAAGACAATCTTTGACCGAGAGCTAACTCTTACAGTCATTCGGTCCGAACCGGAGGTTACTTTTCGAAGCCCTCCCTAGTTCGGATACCGACTAGATTAAAGAAAGCCTTCTCCAATCAAAGGCACGGTGCCTCCGTCACAGGATCTCAAAAGTAAAACATGAGTATCACTAGTGTCCAATCTACGAATTACACCGTAATAATGCTAATGCTAATGCTAAAAATGCTCCCAGCAACGGGCTGGGCGGATTCGTATAGAGTGTGAATCAATCACACTCTGCTATGCCAATGACTTGCTTGGCTATATCATTTGATGAGTATGACTGCTCTACGCAGCATACAAGATGCTTCATCCAGAGGGTTGGAGAAAAGACCCTACAAAGTGCTAGCGGGCAAATTGGGTCCTAAAGCCCTACCTCGTTTATGGTTGCAAACGATAGTGCATCGTTCAAGAATACTTGAACTGATGTTATAAAAATTCTAGTAAATGTCTAAATCGGGGCTCTCCTTAGCCGTGCGGTAAGATGCGCGGCTACAAAGCAAGACCATGCTGAGGGTGGCTGGGTTCGATTCCCGGTGCCGGTCTAGGCAATTTTCGGATTGGAAATTGTCTCGACTACCCTGGGCATAAAAGTATCATCGTGTTAGCCTCATGATATACGAATGCAGAAATGGTATCCTGGCTTAGAAACCTCGCAGTTAATAACTGTGGAAGTGCTTAATGAACACTAAGCTGCGAGGCGGCAATGTCCCAGTGTGGGGATGTAATGCCAATGAAGAAGAAGAAGAAGAAGAAGAAATGTCTAAATCAGTAAAAAATATGTTTTTGTGTTTAAGACATTTTAAGGCAAATTTTGGGCTGCGCAACATTTCAGAACGAATCAACCATCAGCCCAAAACGTCAGGCCCATACATTAACTGTCAAAAGTTGAGTCAAGTGCCCTGCGGTGTTTTATTAGTGCGTTTGAATCATATTATTCCGTACGTCAAACGAGACCAAAAATGTCGAGGAAGGATTTTTCATCTATTTTTAAATTTCAAATTAAACAATGATTTTTTCGATTTCTGAGTCAAAAGAAAAACTGACGCGTTCAGGATGATTAGCTTCATCGTTCCATGAAAGAAAATCGAATATCGATTCTTCATTTTAGGACCCAATTGCCTTTTGGGTACCAATTTTGGTATTATACCTTGTGATGCAGCAGAACGTCCTCGCGATACTCTATAGCGATACTGACCTTTGATGTACCACGCGTCTCCATGTACTGCTCATACCAAAAAAAAGGGCCCGTGATACTTTGTCAGGCGTTGTACCTACATCAGTTTTACGGCAGAAAAAAATGTCATCAATCCTTTGATTTGGAAACGTCAAACGACAGGAGCACCGTCTTCGACCAGAGATCTGACTTGACTGACTTGTGATATTTTGTTCGTACAAGGACAACGGAAATCGTTTTATATCAATTCAAGCGTACATTTGCAATAGGATATCTTCATTTATTGGATTGAGGGATATCCGATACGATTTGCGATCAATTAAATCTGCTAAACGAAAGTTTGGGCAGAAAAATGGGTAATTTTTCGTTGGTGCGTTTTGGGTGAACCCCGACCAAATTGTCATAGTTATTCCGTTCAATGTTTTCTACAATCCTTCTCAGAAAGTCCGCCTCATTTTTTTAAAATAAGTAAATCATAAGTTCTCCATGAATTCATTGTTATTTTTGAACTGTAAGTTTTACTTTCTATAGCTGAAAGCGCGTGTTTTGCTTCCAAAGGTTATTTATTTTGTGGTTGAGACGACAGAAGGTAGGATTCTGTTAGCCTCGACTTGAAACATTGCAAGTTCCCATTTTCATATTTATAGATTGAATATAATAAATAATAAGTATTCCATTATTCATGTACATACTCATTATTCCATATCAACTGTATTAGCATCGAGAATTGATTTTCCCGTTCTGTCGACGATCCCGTCAAACGTATTTCCGCCAATTTCAGTCCGTTGCGATTGCAACAGTCTTCAATACGGGGTTCCTATGTCCAATTGAACTATTTTTTCCTTCTTTGAAGTAACCCTCTACACGTTCTTATCAGTCACATGAAACGTGGCAAAGGCAAAAAGACCGCTCTGCGCACAAGTGTGCCTTGTCTCGTCACCTAACACTATCCGCATGATCGCTTCAACGCCCATAATATCTAAAAATGAATGTCATACAATACTATACCGTCGTCGTTCGTCTATTCTCCGCTACCGCTAGATACAAGCAGTCAATGTACAGTCAGAACTCCTACAACATGTGTCACAGGAGAGGCACTGTAGCATCCCTTAGTTATTTGGTTGAAATATTTAACTAGGTAATTAAAATCTTCTTTCTTCTTATTGGCATTACATCCCCACACTGGAACAGAGCCGCCTCACAGCTTAGTGTTCATTAAGCACTTCCACAGTTATTACCTGCGAGGTTTCTAAGCCAACACGATGATACTTTTATGTCCAGGGAAGTCGAGACAATTTCCAATCCGAAAATTGCCTAGACCGGCACCGGGAATCGAACCCAGCCACCCTCAGCATGGTCTTGCTTTGTCGCCGTTAATTGAAGGTAATTAAAATACATCCCTTTAAATAAATTTAATTTTGATATAAAATCCAGAAAGTAGACCGCAAATCGCATAAGAGCTATGACATGAAGATTATTTGGGTTGACTTATTTGAAGATTATCAAATACATGCTCATCCAATAGGTGCTACCCCAAAAACTTTGTTCAAATTAGCGTTAGTGAAAAAAAAATATTTTTTTCATAAGTGACTAATTAAAAAAAAAATCTCCTATTTAAATTGAAATAATCTGCCTTTTTAAAATAACTCTGATAGTTTAGACCAATGCGCATGATGCGCACTACCTTTGAGTCAAAGGCTTCGACATGATTCGAATTATCGTCGCAAGTTCTCGCTAAGTAGCGCGATCCAGTTATGGTGTAAAAAATATTCAAGATTGTTTAGACAAATAGTGGATGGAAGTCAACATCTATCAAGTTTAGCTTCACATTATCTGCAAATAAGTTGTATGTTTTAGAATTCCTACACCAACGTTCTTCGTACGGTAGCATCCCGCGTAGTTGGAGACCAAACACTATTCCCATCCTCTCCTTCTGCTATGGGTTTTCAATCCAATCACTTTTTGCTTGTCGACCGTCGCATTCCCGAGGAAACCTCAAGCGAAGCTAAAGAAAGCAGACGACGACGCTTTTTCTTGCACCAACCAGTACAAGTGGTATAGCAATCTTCTGTAGATGAAAACATGGTTGGATTGTCGCAACGTTGAACAAGTGTTTAGATTGGCATTAATTTGAGTAAAAATGATTATTGAAAAATAGGCTTAAAACGACCTTATTATCAGATATGGGATCAATGAAGTGTCGGGTTGATTACCACGATTTCTCCATATTTTACTTTTCTTGCCATTTCCTAATAAAAGGTGGGTACTAATAACCAACCATATACCCAAACGGCCACCGTGTTTGTGGTGCTGCTGCTGCTGACTGCGAATTCGAGAATTATAATGTAATTACATTGAAGCCGGTTCAGAGCGGAGAACAGTTACTACACATGTTTATATAAACATCGAAGCTCTGGTTTAGACTTTCGTCGTCGTTGTCGTCGCAGTCGTTGTCACCATCAAAACCCGTAGTGCTCCGCTGCCATCCGCAACCAGCCACCCAGCAGCCAGAGAGCAAATTTCCGACCGGCGGCGGCGGGTGGTGTTAGTGCCAACGCGTGTTTTGAGCATATTGAGCTGATGCTACTCCCCAATAAAAACCCCAATCGAACGGTGCTGTGTGCTCCAAGTCCAGCTCTCTCGAACTCGACACCACCGCTCGCTCGCGCTGTTTGCGCTTGCTGGACACATCATCACTTTGTGGGACCGAACAGTTTGGGGCCACCGCATGACGACGACTGTTTGGTTGGCACCATCGTTCGGTCGACTGAGCGTCTCAGATGGAAAATATCAGCAACAAGGGGGAATGTGGGGCTCAATGGATAGTTCGATCGGTATGATTAGAGCTCAAGGGGTAGGTTTTGTTTTCGATTTTTTCTGTTTCCACAAAGGTTTCACGATCCTTTTGGCAATACTTCGTACCACCGTGCGGGGTCCATTATTCAACATATACGAAAAATACTGAAATCTGTTAACCCTTACAGCTGTTACAGTCACTCAAAGTTGAAGAATCCGAAAAAAGTGTCAAAAGAAACCCCGCACGATGGTATTTTATTTTCCAAATAGCAAAAATAACATTATTGGAAAATGATTTGAAAATATTTCAGATATTTGATAATTATTTGAAAATTTTAATAATTTATTGTAATAACTTTTTTGAATGTCCTAAACGAAAGTCATGTATCGATGAAATGAAGTGATGTATGTAGTCTAGAAATAAATACAAACAACAGCAACTACAACTATGCTGCTAACGCTGATGATAGATTCATTTGTATCATGGTGCTCCCGTTTTTTTTTTAATTGTTTAGTGTATCTAAATGTTCCGTGATTAGTTTTAGTCTGATAAAAAATATCATCGAATTTACGTACAGTATTGGCAGTGCACCATTGACCATAGTCTCCGAAGTTATAGATTAGAAGTACTCTTCTTTTTCTTCTTTTATATAAAAATGAGTTTACATTTCCTTTGAGGCATTATAACTCACGAACGGATGAACTGATTTGCAAGATTTTCTCACTAATAGATTCGTCTTGAGATCAGCTGTGTTTATATATAAAGAAAGATAGAAAAGATGGAGAGATGAATGGAGTTTTTGAAAATCATGAAAATGTATAAAATTGGTTAGTTGTGAAAAAACCAAAACAATCAAGCCAAAATTGATCTAGAGTGCGGCGCTGCCAACAATCTTGCATTTGACATTTACCCACGAAAAATAACTACTCAACCCGGGTAAAGGTAGCCTTACACCTCGGGAATTTGGTCCGCGGATTTTTTCCCCATGTATTTTTACATATGCGATGTTTTCGGAATTTGGGCACGGAAAATAAAAATCCCGGTCCCCTTTAAAATACACGGGGGCCAAATTCCGGCGGAAAATTTTCCCGAGGTGTAAGGCAGACTTAAGGCAGGGTCTGATTGGCTAGTTTTAGATAAAAATATAAAAATTAAGTTGTTTAGGGGTATCGATGTTTTTACACATTGTAAATCTGCAGAAAAAACTGAACTAAACTCCAAATTTTCAGAATTGTTGGAGCTCCAGAACTATTTTTAATTTACATATGGGACTGAAAATTTGTTCTTATGCTGCATAGGCCAACTGTCATTATAAGGTACACTGGGGGAAGTGGAAAAAGGGGGTAAGTGTAAAAATCGACTTGAAAAATTGGAATTGTACATACTTTACAGTTTTTACCACATCATAACATTATGCAAGAATATACTTTGATGCTCACACTAATACTATGTTGAAATTTGTATAATACACACACTAACACGGTTAACGCTTGAACTGTAATTTTAGGTTTCGTGAAAAGTTGATTTTTGCATTCATAAAATCAACTTTTATTTGCACCAATTGTCCCTTTTTTCAGTGAATTTATATCACAGGTGACCATTATAATACAATTAAACTAATCCCATTCAATTGGTAGTGGTTTGTACCAAGAAAGCAAATCATTCAAAGATTTTACACTTACCCCAGGTATCAAACACTGCGGGGGAAGTGGATAATGTTCTAATTACGCAATTTTTATTCCTCCAGGATTTATTTCTATAGCTGTGCATCTTAATATGTTCCTACTTTGTTATCATTATGATTCCATTGGTGATTGAACTCATAAAAATGAGAAAATGCCTGATTAATCCACCTATCGGTATTGATGCCTTTCACATGTTTTACTTATGAAAAAAATGTATAAGAAAATTGAAAATAGCATTTATAGGTAAACATATTGTATAATTCACATTAATTTTTATTCATAACAAGTTTCGCCGTTGAATGCAATTTTTTGCGAACAAATTGGTTAAGGACAAGTGCTTAAGAATAGCTGATAATTTTGTACGTGCTTTGCGCACACACATACATACAAATACGCACATACAGACATCATCTTAATTCGTTAAACCAAGTTGATTAGTTTATAACCCTGTAAGTCCCATTTTTCCTTTGAAAAGTTCATCTTTGGGACGAACATATAGACTTTACGTACACTAAGTGTTCGAGAAGGCAAAACCAGCCCTCCCCTAGCTATTACGAGAATTCCTTGAGGATCTATTCCGTTAAGTTAATGAAATTAATCCACAAAAGATACTCAGAGCAATTATCGTATTGATGTTAGTTATATGTAACTACTCATCACTATTGCAGGTCCAGGTAACATGGGTTTTCCACTTACCCCATCCCACTAGGGTAAGTGGAAAAACAACTCCTAATTTTAAAATCTATTTCCATACATTTCAAGCGACCAAAATGGTACGAATTACCGCACAGTTGGTGCAAAATTGACTGTTTTTGATAGCCCATTTTGATTGAACGCATTTAAATCATTTAAACTGGTTTTACACTAATTCAAACATGCACTATCGATTTTTCCTTTTCCACTTCCCCCTGTGTACCTTATAATAAGCAATTTCAGGCTTATTTTTTTGCTGTGCAAAAATGTAAATAAATGGTTTACAAACAAATTAAAAATATGTTGGAAATCAGAAAAGCATGCTCTTAATGTTAAACTGTAAAAAACCTCATGTTTTTCTTCACTAAACAACCCAATTTAAAGCCAGTATTTACGGAGCAATTCATATTTGCTAAGGAATTCCTGGAGGAAGTTCTTAAAGGGCTCCTGATGGAAGTTCTGGAATAGTACTGGGAAACGCACCTTTGATTTTTTTTTTTCAAAATTTATTAAATTTCTTTTTCTTTAAAAATTTTCGGCAGATTTAGAGGAATTTCTGAACAAAGTCTTGACGGAATGTCCAAAGGATTTCTTGGAGAAATCTAAGATTGTCGGAAGTTCCTTCAGGAGTTGCTTTGAAAATTCGGATATTCTTTCAGGAACTTGTTCAGGAATTCTTAAGGAAATTCCTAGAATTTCGTCCTAGAACTTTGCAAGGAATTCCAAAAAAGTTCTTAGAAGAATTTCTGAAGGTATTTTATGAAGAATACCCTAACGAATTTCCCAAGGTTTTCTATACAAATTTCTGAAGGAATACGTGAGGAAAATTCCGAACTAATTCCTGAGGGAAATTCCAAGAAATACCCGTAAGAATTTCCGAAATACTTTCTGGAATTCCGGATGAGTTTTTGTAGAACTTCTTGAAGAAATTTCTGAGGGAATTACCGGACGAATCTCCAAAGGAATTACTGAATGAAATTGTGAATAGATTACTGGAATAAATATATAAATCTAGGAATTACTTCAGAAATACTAGTAGAGTAGAGTGGGGCAAGAGTACGCACTTAGTTTTCAATCGATCATGTGGCCCTTATGAAGCAAGCTTCTGCATATCAAATCAGTGTCGATGATTCATATACTCTTCCTTTATGTTACCCAGTGGAAAAAATATTGAAATTATTAAGATTCGTTTTAGTAGAACCCTTATTGCAAGACAAGTGAAAAACGCACTCTTACCCCACCGGTGGGGTAAAAGTGCGCATCGGGTGGGGTAAGAGTACGCATTTATCCAATCATGTGCTTTAAGTATATATTAACACAAATAAGAGTTAATAACATTTAATTGATGTTTAATGAGCATATATTAGGGAATGTTTAAAGATTACGTAACTCTTAAAGGGGGAGGGGGTCCTAAAAATGTGCCCTTTCATACGAAAAACCATTTTTTTTTATATACACAAAACTACAGAGGTAAGAATATATATCAGGTTACGCGTGGCGTATACAAAGGCATTTTCCTTAAAGAAAGTCCACCAATCACGTAACGTAAAATTTGGCCAGTTCATCACCCCTCCCCCTATCTTAAACTTTTTGTATGAATCCTCTAAAATTTTCATTGACGTCATACATCTCGCAACCCCTCCCAGCTAAGCGTTGCGTAATTTATGGATGTTTCTTTTGATTAAATGAAATGATCATTTAGATTAAATTGTGTTTTCATACTATGTTTGGATGTATAAAAAGTCCTAATACAATTTCATTGTTTCGCTTCAGTGCTTTGTCCTTTCTAACACCGAATTACTTCAACTTATCCTAAAAACTTGTGATAATTTCAAATTCTGTCCCTTTTTTCTAAGTTGTGGATCTTTACGCTTTGGAAGAAGTCTTATTTCGGCCAGAGATACGGGTTTGACATCATAACTTGAAGATCCTTATGCGTACTCTTGCCCCACCGGTTCCTGCGTACTTTTACCACACAGTCCCAAAAATTATTCAAGTAATGGTTTTAACTTCTTGGAAAACCAATCGGATTGGTGTTCTGTACCATAAAGTACTCTATACAATAGGTTATCGAAATGGTATAATGTTCACCTGATTGAACGTATATATGGTAATGAAATACTAGTTGCGGAAATCCAATTTATTTTAGCAAAATGATCAAAAAGTTATCTAACTTTATATCTCCCTTGTTGTTTATTCAAATCGTTTACAATTACACATGATAATAGTTGGCCAGAATACCTGTCAAACTGATGCAGTGCTGCTAGTTTATCTTTTTTTATTACTTCGAAAAATCGAAAACGTACTCTTACCCCACGCGCACTCTTGCCCCACTCTACTCTAGGCATTTCCTGAGGAATTCTATTAGGAATTTCTTCATAAATTCATTTGAGAATTCCTCCGGAAATTCTTTTAGAATTTTTTATGGATTCCTCTGGAAATTCCTTATTAAAACTCCTTATTTTGGGAAGTCTTTCAGAAATACAAAGGATATTTTAGTTACTAAATAAAGATTGTCGTTTCGGTTCCCTTTGTTCTGCTGTCCGAAATATGTGTGGTACATACCTGTCAAATCGTATGGATTTTCCTTCTTTGACATTTAGCTCCCCTATCCTCGCCAGCAAAAGATGTTCCGGACAGCGACAATCTTTATCTAGTAACTGAAATATCTTTTAGAAATACCTTCAAAAATTATGTTAGCAGTTCTTTCAGGAATTATTTTCGAAAATCCTTTCAGATTCTCTTTTGGAAATGCTTTCAAATCTTTATTAAAGAGACTTGCAGCCCTAAGCTGACTCGTCTCTGGGTAACCATTACTGTTCATTCCAGTTAAAACTTAAAATTAAATATTTCTAATACATTCCATTTTTTATGATTTTTTTTGTACCCATTCAATCCATTTATCAACATCGTCGTACGGCGTGGGCTCAGCGCTTGTTGCATGCTCCATTGTATCATCGATCTTCTCTGTGCAATCGGACTTCTTTCTCGGTGGCGATGTGATCGTGCGGCTTGTATTTGAATACACGCGTTGTTGCTCCTTTTGTTTTTTTTTTCTGTTCTGTGTAACAGCTTTTTGTAACGAGCCTTTAAAATTGTGTATGGATCGTCACGCTGATCTGAACCTCTCCTTCCACCTAGAGGCATTTCAACGAATGATTAATCTGTAGGCGCTTCACTTGATTAGGTTGTAATCCTAGGACACGATGCACACATTTATAAATTTCTTCATAACTAGGTCGCCGAGGAATATTCTTTAAGTCCAGCTTAAAAGTGTTTTCTCGCGAGTTTAGGGCCATATCATCACTGTGTGATTGCTCACGAACGTAGAACAGTTTAGTAAGCGCACTAGAAAACACGTCCGACCAATAGGAAGACAACGATTGCACTGCCTTCAAAAATTCATTTGAAAACTCCTCCAGGCATTTCCGAAGGAATTCCTGTAGGAAGTTCTGAAAAATACCCGGAGAATGTTTTAAAGGAATTCTCACTTAACTGTTCAAAAGGACCTAAGTAACATTTTTTTCATGGATTAATTTGAATAGCGCAATCTACAAAAAAAACGCGAAAGCTTTTGATTGCAGTACTCAAATTATTTAATGAAAAAATGTTACTTAGGTTTTTTGAAAAGTTAAGCGAGAATTGCTGGAAGAAGTTTTGAAGAAATTCCTTTGAGAAATTTCTAAGGAATTCCTTATGCAATATCTTGAAGAATTTATTTGAGGTATTGCTAAAAAAAATAGGATTTCCTATGCATTTTTTGGTTAAATAAACTTCCGAAGGAATTCTTTAAGGAGTCTTCGAAGGAATTCCCAACGGAAAGTAGATTTGAAATTGAACCTTGACGAGTTCCAGCTTAACATCATTTATGAATTGTCATAAGACGAGTTTAGTAGTACTCCAACTAATTCCACCACGTTGTATTGCTTTACAGATACGTATTACGGCCTCAACTGTTAGGCCGTCTTCAGTGTCTTGCACTTGACTCGACTCGGCGTCATCGGCGTGGCAAAATTATGATCGGCGGCGCGCCGACCCAAAATCGTCGACTGCGGCGGCGCACAGGTCTACTAACAGGATCCTTTGGTTCATAATGCGCATTGCTAATTTCGCGACCCATACTGCTTGAAAGCGTTTTGCTCCATGCTGGACACATGCACCATGTTATAGAGTCAACACGTGGCAAACTGGATACTTTGGATAGACACACTCTAATTAATCACAGTTTGTTAGATTTCCAATTCCTCCTTATGCTGGCCGATGCCCTCTTTCAATGTGTAATGCCGATTCATTCAATGTGTAATGTAATGTTTCCAATCATGTGCACCGTTTTGATTCATATTTCGAACACTTAAGCACATTTTTCAATTCGAAGGTCTCTATGGCACATGATTTAAAATATTTTCATAGATCAATTGTTTCCATCGGATAGCGAAAGAATACGACCTTCGTATAAGAGCTTGATAATCAAATTTTATTTACTGTAACCAGGGAATCAATTTTTCGTCGATGCGCATACGAAAAAACGACAAAAGAGAACCAACGACAAAGCTTTGTTTTTGTCGGATATAGGGTAACGGTACCAATAGTGGAGGTATTCGTAGATCTACAAAAGAAAATATTTTTTAAAAATTGATGATTATGGGAAATTTACTGCTTTATAATCTTAGTCAATAGATAAACTAATAAATTTGCTAACAAAAATGAAATAAATGTCATTTGACATCAGCAATTACCAAATTTTGCTTGCACCACTATGGGTACACTGTTCCTTTAGTGGCGGTAAAAATTAATTTTGGTTCCCATAGTGGTGCTATCCATTGGTTTCTTATGAGACTCGCCACTATTGGTACAGTTGCACCACTATAGGTGCAAGGGAGTCAATTTTGTTAAGGAAAATCATTGTTTTCAATAGTTTTTCAAGCGAAATCTTAAGGTAAGTTGCATTCAACAGGATATTTAAAGCACGACGCATCAACTGAAACTATCGTAAAGTCTATAAATATGATAAATCTCATTAAAACCCCACTAGCTCCACTATTGGTGCTACCTCCACTAAGGGTACGGTTACCCTAATAATAACAAAGATCCGAAAATTTTTGTCCACGATAAAAAAGAAGACAATTTTGTTGCGAACTTTTCATTTCGTTATTTTGCAATCTCTCTAGAGCAAATTTCGGTTTTATGCTATCGTAGTTTCAACTTTGGGGTCGTACCCTTATTACGTAAGCATTTTTTCTGGGTTTTTCGAACCTCCCTCCCCCCTTGTAAGATTTTTTTCATACAAATGATTTTTTATTTATATGGAGCGTAAGATATTGACCAAAACCCCTCCCCCCAAAAGTGCTTACGTAATATGTGTACGGCCCCTTTCATGGAAATATTCGAGAATCTAACGCTAATTACAAAAATAGTCTCGTATTCTCGGAAATATCAGAGCCTGCGAGGGAAATGATTCTTGTCATATTGTGTTCAGGTTCTGACAAAGGCTTGTTGCAAGGCGCGTTTGTCAGTAACAAACTCTGTTCCTGTTGATGACAAAAGGTATATTGTTAGGCGTTGCTCGAATATTAATTCCCTGGTTGAGACTATCAATGCTGAATAGTTTTATTCTGCCAAACTTTGTCTCAAATGCCGAACACGCTTAGTAAACTTTGTTTTTTTTTGACTTTATTATAGAGACTTTCATTGTCTCAAATTCTTAAATAAATAAATTAATCAATAAATAAATAAATAAATAAATAAATAAATAAATGAATAAATAAATAAATAAATAAATAATTAAATAAATAAATAAATCTATATATATATATATATATATATATAAAACGAAGTTGGCATTTGTACGACCGCGCATCACTCAAGAATAGACAACCCAATTTTTGCTAATTTATATCCCTTTTCTTCTTCTATTTACGAGGAAAAATGGTAAGATGAAATGGAATACTTTAAAGATCAATGCCCAACCTTTTCGTTGAAATGGTTTTTCGTACAATTTTGCATGATTTTTTTTCCAATTTTGATCATCTATATATGTATAAAACAAAGTTGGCATTTGTACGATCGCGCATGACTCAAGAATAGACAGCTCGATTTTTGCTTATTTATATCCCTTTCTTTTTCTATTTACGATGAAGTTGAAAAAGATTGACAATCGAAATAAAATCTCTCCGATGAAATGGTTTGTCGTTGATAATTTCAAATCATGTCATCTAAGGTGCCCGCCAGAGTAAACGTGACGAGCGATGCGACGCGACTCACGTAAAAGAATAACAATCATTATCAACAGGCTGTCAAATTTCACAGTTAGGCGCACCAACAAAGAGCATCATGCTTTCGATGATCGTCGTCGTGCAATCTCGCGATGAACCCGAAACGTACGACCCCAGCTTTACGAACTCTGCTAGCGACGGTCATAGGCTGAATATTGGCAGCAATGAAGTGGCAGTTCTCTTCTCCCCCCGAATCGACGGATGAAACTCGTTAGCGCTTGACTCAAAAATCGGTCAATTTGTGGGCTCTTGAAGAAGCCAGAGTGACTCATCCTTTAGCTGTAGCCTTTTTCTTCAAAATAGTGTCGGCTTGGTTCTCTATTCGGGCAAAGTGGTTGTACGAACACATGTTGTAGAGAACACATCGATTTACAAGTGCATCGAGTAAGAAAGAGTTATATCTATGGAGTTACTTTGCGTCTTATTTCCCGAATGAGGGAAAGCCAGAGTAAACTCGACGGCGCGATGAGACGCGACTCGACAGTGCAATTTGCCAGTTCATTGATAATAATTTTATTGTTAATAATTTTATTGGGGAACCTTAACCCCAAATACACGCGATTTTATCGCTTGGCGACAGCGATTCTGTTGCCGTTGGTATGGAAGCGTAAATAGAACATTGCCTGCAGCGACGCAACGATAGAATCGCGGCGACTAGTTGTCGCCATCGCGGCGATGAAATCGCTTAGGTTTGGTGGAGCCTTTACGTGAGTCGCGTCTCGTCACATTGCACTTTTGTGTTAAGGACCCTGGCTTCACTCTGGCTGGCACCTTATTCGGCTATAATTAAGTGTAATTCGGGAAATGAGAAGTAGCCTACATATTTATCAAGTACTAGCAAACCCGACGAACTTCGTTTCGCCTAAAATTGATTTATTGTCTGATTAGTTCTCGAGTTATCCAGAAATTTCTGGTTCATTTATATGGGAGTCCCCCTTTCCAGAAGACCACAGAAACATATCTTCCCTTCCAAAACCTCCACATGCCAGATTCGATCTCATTTGCTTGATTAATTCTTGAGTTATGATGAAATTAATGTTTCATCTGTATGGGTCTCGAACCATCTTAAGAACCTCCCCTGTCCCTAAAAACCTCTGCATACAATTTTTTACGCCGATCGATTCAGTAATTTTCGAATTTATAAGGGACAGAAAGACAGAAATTCATTTCTATGTACATATTAGATATCTACAAAAAAAATCACATCAACAAAAAAAAATTATATATTCAAAATAATGTTTTAATCTGCAAAAAATGTGCCATTCCTATTCGAATAAAAAAATGTTCTCATCATACCCCCGCTTCCCCCAATCCATTGAACACAGCATGCCATGTGCTGACTATACCGTGAGGGCGATGAGCAAACTGCTGCTGCTGCTGTTCGAGCTCGCTTACTTGCGGATCAGATTGCCACTGCTTTGGTGTTCGTCTCGATTGGGGCTTTTGGGGCCCATATACAGACAGCCGGAGCCCGGCTCGGGGACTGTAGTGGTGGCAACAAATCCCGCTTTCCCATTGGCTGATACGCACCTGCAATGCGAAAAATCAGCACCACTACTACGAACCGAGCGGGGCTAACTTCTGGGAAGGTCGATGGTTGGGGCTTTGGAGATCTTGGGGTGGGTGTGGGTGGAGCAAGTGGGTTGGGGTAGTTACTTTACTTGGCGTTGTGTAAATGTGTGCGGCTGCCGTTCGCCGGTTTGCTCGACCGATTCTGAGTCAAGCAGCTATTGAGCAACCTTCAGTAGTAAACAATACTCTTGGCACCGAAGGAGATGCTATCTCTTATTTGATTAGCGTTATTATTTTCTATCGGTGCACTCGATGGCGTGGCCTGACTTCTGCCGCAGTGCGTCCTCCTTGGGCATATCAATAATAGGAATGGCAATTGGTGCTTTCGAAAAGACCCACTTCAAAGGGTGCTAGAGCACAACACCTGATCAGCGTGGTAGGAAGTCAATATGCGGCGAATGCTTACAAGTGCACGAGTCGATGATAACGATTGTTCAACCGTCAATTACTCAATAAAATATGGTTTCAATTACGATACCTGCTCTCCGCACATATTTCAATCGACGTGGAAGAACCGCTGCGAACTAGTGAGGAGAAACTGCAGCAGCAGCAGCCATCGCGTGGAACATGTGCGGAGGAAACTCCGCAACAGGTCGATTTCGTCGCACTACGACAATGTAGAAATTAGCAAAAAAAATCTAGTCACTAATACCACTTTACTCAGGAGTGGTCGCAGTTATCGTTGCATTCGCGGAACTGAATGCTTGTCATACAAAAAAAAAAGCTTTCATGACCAACTACGGTAGCTTGAACTGATGACGATGACTCGATAGCCTCGATACCACACGCAGAAATTCCAGGGTAACCCCCCAATCATCAGTGCCTGGACTGCTGCGATGCAACCACTGACTGGCTGCCTCTTCAGCATCTGGCGGGCAGTTTATGCATGCTGCTGCTGCTACCGCAGCAGATGAGGATATTGCGAGCTCTGAGCTCAAATCGGAGAGAAAGCTGGCGTAAACATACAAAAACATCCGAACTACCTCCCAAAATGTAAACAATGGGGCTTGGGGCACGTAAACAAGGGGAAAGAAAAGCGTTTAACGAGGAAGGAAAATTCAGTGTGAAAAACCGCAGTCCGATCGAAATCGTTTATTTTTGGTTTCTTCTGATGGGTGGTCGGTGGTTGCGGTGGCCGGCCAATCTCGTGACGTGCCCGGTTCTGACATGTTGAAATTTGAGGATTCATTCTTCTCTTCTCACGAAACAATGAAAACCATATTTCGAGTGGTGGCGATAGGAACGCCCGCTTGAAGGGGTGGGACATTTTGGGAGGAAAATAGTAAAATGCATATTGCATCGCTACGGATATGTTTGAATGAAATTGAAATCGGTACATCGCCTCTATTCAACATGTTTTTCATGGCATTGGAAAATGTGCTAACTAGCCAACACGACAAAGGGACGCAGTTATGCATGAAGATGAAGACAGGTCGATTACTGCGGATGTGTCTCGGCCTTATCAACCAAGTCACGTGGCCGTAACAAGCAGTAAATGGCACCTACTGGGGTCGTATTGTGCAAGCTGCAGGCCAGGAAATGCAATAAAACGATGAACCTTTCAAGCTATGCGCTTGGTAGGTAGGTGGAGCATTAGTAAAGGGAGAAATGTCAGGGATTTAAACTTCCCTGACCCACTTGCCTAGTTAGGGCTACTGATAGTGCAGAACATTACTTTGATCTATTTAACGTGGTACGGGATGCTTCGCACTTCGGTAACGATTACCTTTTCGTTTTGATGTTTCAGTGTCCAATGGCAAGGTAGTTTTATAGAATGATGAAACTAAATCAGTGTAACGAATTTCAAAGAAACTTATACTATATATGAGCAATTTTATACTATGTTAGACTATTGGCCTGTAACATGTTATATGGCTATCATAATGATATTTTTATCATAGATAATTTGAATAACATGTTATTCGTTCGTTTAGTGTGTTGAGTTGATATCGTTTGTTTTAACGGTTGACAGCTAAACATTTTTATATGTTTCGAAAAAATAAATGATATTAGTTTTATATCACAAAATAAGCAATCAGTTTGATTTCTTTCCGGGTATATGTGAATACCAAATTAATAGCATAATAATAACAAATATAACCGTTATATCAGGTTTTGTTATTTTAAATATTATTCATGAATAGGGCACTGCACGCGCGTGTTGCTAGGGGAAATTCTTCTAAGTCTTGACGTTTACTGGCCTTATTGTTTACGATTCAGACTTGGAGAAATTCAATCAAATTTCAATGAAGGTGTGATTGAAAAAGATCACCATACATCGCGCACATTTTGTTCCTTGCATGACGAAACGTGTAAATCTGTACAGAACTGAAATCCGCCCACATCATGAGATATCAATACATTAAAGGGGGTTAAAGGTAATTAATTTGGGAATATTTTATCTTATCCTGTTCAGATCAAGATGAATACACAGCTAGGTGTTTCAATGTGCTCAATTTATGGACGAGAATAAGGCGGGGGTGAAAAATTCATTTTCGGTGCAAAACATAAACAAACCGGCTGGCTCTCCCATACTAAAATCCAAGATGGCTGAATCGTGAATTTGGCAGATTGGAACACCTAGTGGTGTATTCATCTTGGTTCAGATACTTGAGAGTAAGCTTTAAGGGCATTAAAATGGAAAGTAGGCTTTGAAATTAAAACAACAAAAACCAAAAACATATCGCCACCATCAAAACGCAGAGTTTCTGCTGCCATTTTTTTTTGCGGGTAGAGCATAATTGCACCAAAAGCAACTATGTTTTAATTGATAAATGCGTATCATCACATGAGATAAGCGGAATATATATCGAAGGGATCGCTTCTCAAGGTGCGCATTGAACTATTTACAGTGGTAGTTTAGTCAATTAGTCTGCTTTAAATTAAATATTTAGTTTAAAAATAGCTAGACGGATTTTTATCTTTTTAATCGAAATCCGTCCACGGTGGACAGATTTCGATTTAGTAGTTAATGTAATTCATTATTTTATCATATTCTCGTACTTTTCAATATGTAAATGTGAAACACTTCAAAAGTAGAAGCCTTTATGCTCCTTTGTCAATGACAAACGTTTTATTTGCATTCAATTTCTATTCTCTAGTGATTTTTTCATATACTAAGGAACGTGTACGGATTTTGATGCCTCACGGTAGGCATGTATTTATCGTAGGGCCGCTCGTTCGCGACGTCATTGGTTCGAACCTGCTCTGAGCTAATTTATATTTTTAATTTCTGGTATCCTTGAGGCAATTCTCGTATTAATGAAAGATTAAGATAAAGATTCTTGGGTTTCTGATTATGGGAAAGATTAATTTGCTACTTCGTAGTGGTATTTGATTGAATTTAAAATGAAGCTTTGATTTATAACTTGTGCGGTAATAACTCTTTCGACTCTTAGTAAAATTTTACTTTTCAGTTTTGGAGCGATTTTGAAGATTTTTTCCACTGTTTCAACTATACCGAATGCTTGTATAATAGATTATGTGGGCTTCGTGGCCGTGCGGTTAGCGACGTCAATCGTCTAAACACATGTGCTATGGAGCGTGGGTTCGATTCCCGCCGTGGTAAGGAGAAATTTTTTTTCACTGGTCCGCTGGGTGTTATGTGGTCCTGTCCGTTGTCTCATGCGAGGTGTTAACGACCTCTGGTCGAAGATGGTGTTCCTGTCTTTTTTTAAGTATCTGAGGGCAAGATAACCAAATTACATGAGATTTTAATGATTTTTAATAATTTTATTATCCGACCTCCAGGCTGTCGCTAACATCTAAAATTCATTTTCATCCCAATGAAGGAAGTAAATCAGGCCCAACCTTTTCAAACCACAGGCCAATTTTTAGAATTCACACTTGCTGGCGGGCCAGAACATATTCGGTACATAACTTATTGAATATTTTCAAAATTATCAGTGTTTTTTTATTCACTAAAAAACGAAACACGATTTTAATGCTTTCAAACAACCGTTCGTGTTTATTTTTATTTTCGTCGTTGCATTAGGGATCCATTTGAAACATTTCAGGAAAATTATTCACATCGGTAAACGGTGTTGAAAAATGGGAATTTCGTTACTTTACCAGCCAGCCTTTACCTTTGCCAGTTAGTTGCTCCCTGTATAATGAAATCAAAGCTGCCAATTTCTCTGTCATTCGAAGATGACCATCAATTCCTCTTATGAAGACAGCCACCTTTGTCACGTTTTCACGTCAGTATTTTCATCGTTTGTTTGTGAGAACTTCTACTCTTCAACGTGTTCCGCGCAAAACAAGTGCTACTGAAGGAGGCTATTTCCTTAAGACACACGATGTACCTAAACAACAACCGAAATGCTTTCCTTAACAAGCTCTTCGTCCTGGAAAGGTTTCACCCGTTTTGCCAAAATATTACCAACAGCAAAATTGGCCCGTACTGCATTTTCTGAGTTCGTATTCACTGTATCATTTTTTGAATCAATAAATTATTGGCAGTGGCTGATTTTCTACCCGCCGCTTCCACATCCAGGCGCTATCGTATATGCGCAAATAGCCAGCAAGTGTTAACCGCCAGAAATTTGTATGGCGTAAGACATCTAACGCAGGTTTTCTCAAAATTAGGAACTTTTCATGAAAAACTATTTGGTACCGGTTATGAAGGATGGTGTCCGCTACTACGCCTACCAAATATTTTTGTCAATTAAGTTGCTTAATTTTGAGAAATCGAACCTTAGATACCTTCGCCATACTGATTTCAGAAAGTTAACTCCTAGTGTGCCGCTGTAAGCACGCTCAAAGCAGGCGATTCATTAATGGAGATTTAAATTGACTGAGCAACCTTTGAAGCTCTACCAACTTTTGTTCTCTACCTGAGCCAAATATCATATTTCATTCAATGCTTGGATTCAGATTTTATTCGTTGAAAAAAGCAAAACTTTCTGAACAAGTTAAGCAAACCGGCCTTCCTTTTTTTTTCAACGTAAACGTAAACTACTCGTTCCAATCTTAGGGAGCGTCCACAAATTACTTAACGCTTAGAAGGGGGTGGCCTAAATGTACGGGCCGTACGTTGGGCAGCCCTGAAGTAAATAGTTAAGCACCAGATATTTTGGCGTAATCGATAAAGTGATAATTTGGTGTCACTAAAACTGGTTATTTGCGGGAGAAACGATAAATCCGTTTGAACAATCTCTTGACTTGACAATTATTCTGTAACAAAAAATTATTTGATTCGGAAATTTCTCCAACAACTCAATAGGACAATCTTTCAGATCTTTTTTTGGGTCATTCCTCTAAATATTTCATGAGATTTTCCAAACAATTTTTGCTACATATGTTGCTTATGATCTTCCTTCAAGAAGATAGAAAATTCCTTCAGTACTTCTTAAGGAAGTTCCTTAAGGAGTTACTTCGGAAGTTTCTCCAAAAAATCCTTTAAAAATTACTCCTGGAATTCCTTCGGATATTGTTCCTGAAATTTATTTGAGTATTTCTCTTGAAACTCCTTCAAGAATTTCTTCCAAAAATCCTTCGAAAATTACTCCAGATGATGCTTATGAACTTACCTCATGGGTTACCTAAACAAATTCTCCAGGAATGCTTTAGGAAGATCCTTAAAAGTTACTTCAGAAATTTCTCTAGGAATTTCTTCGGAAATTCCTACAAAAAATACTCAAAAAATTATTCGAGGATTCCTTTAGATATTGGTTATGAGCTCTCTAAGCTCACTCCTGACGGAATCCAAGATTAAAAGTGCTCGCGTTTTCGGGGGCACACCACTCGCTTCAGAGGCGGCGCACAACTGTCATTTTTGTTGATTTAGCTTTGCTGCGTCGCAGCATGCGTGAAATAATAAAAATGACAGTTGTGCGTTGCTTCTGTATCGAGTGGTGTGCCCCCGAAAACGCGAGCACTTTTAATCTTGGATTCCGTCAGGAGTGACCTTAAGGAGTTACTTTTGAAATTTCTCCGAACATTCTTCAAAAAAATCTTTTGGGAATTCCTTAAGAAATTACTTTGGAAATAGGTGAACTTCTCCTGGAATTTATCTCATGGCTCCGATATTCATCCCACCAAAAACAAAGCAATGGAAAGCAATTTGATTTGTTTCTTATTTTTGTGATTGACATGTTGACAAAAAGATGCGACGAAATTGGTGCTATATTTCTTTGTTTCGCGATGAGACATGGAGATTGGAACAGTTCCCTTACTTCCTGGAATATCTTAGAAAACTCATCCATGGACTCCTTCCTAAAGTCTTCCAGGAATTTATTTGGAAATACATTTGGAAAATATTATTCTGTAATTAAAAGCATTTCTTCGGAAATTTCTTTAATAACCTCATCAGAAATATCTCCAGATGGTGCTTATTTTTTCCCTCAGGAATTACTATGGAAATTACTCTAGGAATTCATTCATCAGTTCCTCATGGAGTTATCTCCTGGATTCCTCTAAAATTCCTTTAGAAACTCTCCTAGAACTCCTTTAACAATTATTTCAAAAATTCTTTTTGGAATATCTCTTGAAATATCTTCCGAAATTCCTTTACAAATTCCCCCAGATGTTCCTTATTGACATACCTCAGAAATTCATCCAGTATATCTTTCGGAAGATCCTCGGAAAGTTACGTCGAATATTTGTCTAAAAATTCCTTGGCAATTTTTTCAGAAATTCCTCCAGATGTTGCTTATGAACTCCCCCCAGGAATAGCCTCGAAAATTTTTTTAGGAAGTCTTTCCTTATGGAGTTACTTCAGGAACTGCATCGAAATTCTTCAAACAATTTATTCGAAAATTTCATAGGGCACCCAATACCACTAGAATTTCTTAGGAAACTTATCCATGGGTTGCTCCTTCAAAAATATTTCAAGAAATTCTTTTTCAGAATTATTGCTTCGAGAATTCCTTCACGAATTATTTCGAAAATTCCTCCATATGAACTTCCCCCAGGAATTGCTTCATAAACTCCTCCAAGAAGCCTATCGGAAGTTCCTCAGGGAGTAACTTCGGAAATCCCTCCAGAAACTCCAAAAATGTTATCCTCAAGATATCCAGAAAAACTTTCCTCAAGAATTTCTAACAGAAGTTTCCTCAATATTTTTTTTTCAAAAATCTTGTGGAAATTTTTTTCGGCAATTTCTTAGAAAGTTCTTCCATGGATGCCAACCAAAATTCTTCCAGGAATTTCTTTAGAAATTCCTCCAGGTATTGCTTTGGACATCACTCCAGGAATTCTTCTGGTAATTATTCAAGGAACTCGTTAGGATATTACTAGATTCTTTAGAAATTCCTCCCAGAGTATCTTCAAAAATAGCTCCGGAATTTTTATTAAAATTTACTCCTGATGAATTTTCAAATAAGTTCTTGAAATATTATCCTTATAAAATCCCCCTGGGAGTTCTTTTGGAAATTTTAACAGGAGTTTCATATAATAATTCTTTTATCTTAGCATAATGATTAATATGGAAGGAATCATATTCTTTTAGCGAAATCGTGGAAAATGCATGCTTCAAAAGAAGATATCGAACATTCATCGGTCATCAAATGGTCGATAGGACAAAAGGCCGAAAGTACAAAAGTGCAAAAGTTTGAAAGGGCAATGAATCGAAATACGTGGACACAAAGTCGAAAGTACGAGAAACTAATATATTTTATGATCACCTTGATGAAAGTGTTGATTTGACTAAATAACTATAAAGAACAGCCTATGCTTGAAAAAAGGATAAGTCTTAGCCTGAAATTGTAACCCTAAATTCCAATAATGATAAAAATATACAACTCGCAAAGAACACCCTATGTTAAAGAGTAGGAAAAGTTCTAGAACTAATTATTATCAGGTGAACCACAATCATACATTTTATTTATTATTATTTATTTATTCAGACTAAGGCCGAAGTGGCCTGTGCGGTATATAAGAGTCTCCTCCATTCGGCTCGGTCCATGGCTACACGTCGCCAACCACGCAGTCTGCGGAGGGTCCGCAAGTCATCTTCCACCTGATCGATCCACCTTGCCCGCTGCGCACCTCGCCTTCTTGTGCCCGTCGGATCGTTGTCGAGAACCATTTTCACCGGGTTACTGTCCGACATTCTGGCTACGTGCCCGGCCCATCGCAGTCGTCCGATTTTCGCGGTGTGAACGATGGATGGTTCTCCCAACAGCTGATGCAATTCGTGGTTCATTCGCCTCCTCCACGTACCGTCCGCCATCTGCACCCCACCATAGATGGTACGCAGCACTTTCCTTTCGAAAACTCCAAGTGCGCGTTGGTCCTCCACGAGCATCGTCCAGGTCTCGTGTCCGTAGAGGACTACCGGTCTAATGAGCGTTTTGTAGATTGTCAGTTTGGTACGGCGGCGAACTCTATTCGATCGGAGCGTCTTGCGGAGTCCAAAGTACGTACGATTTCCAGCCACTATGCGTCTCCGAATTTCTCTGCTGGTGTCATTTTCGGCAGTCACCAGTGAGCCCAAGTACACAAATTCTTCTACCACCTCGATTTCGTCACCACCGATGCAAACTCGCGGTGGGTGGCTCACATTGTCTTCTCTTGAACCTCTTCCTATCATGTACTTCGTCTTCGACGTGTTGATGACTAGTCCGATCCGCTTAGCTTCCCTCTTCAGTCTGATGTAGGCTTCCTCCATCTTCTCAAAGTTACGTGCCATAATATCTATGTCGTCGGCGAAACCAAATAGCTGGACGGACTTATTGAAAATTGTACCACTCGTGTTAATCCCTGCTCTTCGTATTACCCTTCCAAAGCGATGTTGAATAGCAAACACGAAAGACCATCACCTTGCCGTAACCCTCTGCGGGTTTCGAAGGGACTCGAGAATGCCCCTGAAACTCGAACTACGCACATCACCCGATCCATCGTCGCCTTGATCAACCGTATCAGTTTATCCGGAAAACCGTGTTCGTGCATTAGCTGCCATAGCTGGTCCCGATCGATTGTATCATATGCGGCTTTGAAGTCGATGAATAGATGATGTGTGGGCACGTTGTATTCGCGGCATTTCTGCAGTATTTGGCGAATGGCGAACACCTGGTCCGTGGTGGAGCGTTCGCCCATAAAACCCGCCTGGTACTGCCCCACGAACTCCCTTGCAGTTGGTGCTAGTCGACGGCATAAAATTTGGGAGTGTACCTTGTAGGCGGCGTTCAGCAATGTGATTGCGCGGTAATTGCTACAATCCAGCTTATCGCCCTTTTGTAGATGGGACACGACACCTTCCATCCACTCCTGTGGCAAAACTTCCTCCTCCCAAATCTTGGTAATGACCCAGTGCAGCGCTCTAGCCAGTGCCTCACCACCGTGTTTAAATAGCTCTCCTGGTAGTTGGTCAACCCCAGGGGCTTTGTTGTTCTTCAACCGGCCAATCTCCTCCTGGATTTCCTGGAGATCCGGAGCCAGGAAGATTATGTCCTGCGCGCGTTCTCCCAGGTCCATCACCATACCGCCATCTTCGTCTGCCACATCGCCATTCAGGTGTTCTTCGTAGTGCTGCCGCCACCTTTGGATCACCTCACGCTCGTTCGTAAGAAGGTTCCCGTTTATGTCCTTACACATATCAGGCTGTGGCACGTGGCCCTTACGTGAACGGCTTAACTTCTCATAGAACTTTCGTGTGTTATTAGCGCGGTACAGTTGCTCCGTTTCTTCACGGTCTCGATCTTCCTGCTGGCGCTTTTTCCTCCGGAAAATCGAGTTTTGTCTGTTCCGCGCCTGTTTATATCGTGCCTCGTTCGCCCTCGTGCGGTGTTGCAGCAATCTCGCCCATGCTGCATTCTTCTCTTCCACTAACTGCTCACATTCGCCGTCATACCAGTCGTTTCTCTGATCCGGGGGCATCGTGCCAAGTGCAGCGGTTGCGGTGCTACCAATGGCGGATCGAATATCTCTCCAGCCATCTTCAAGAGACGCTGCGCCTAGCTGCTCTTCCGTTGGGAGTGCCACTTCCAGCTGCTGCGCGTATTCTTGGGCTAGTCTACCGTCTCGTAGCCGCCCGATATTAAGCCGCGGCGTCCGACTTCGACGCGTGTTGTACACCGTCGAGAGTTTTGAGCGCAGGCATACTGCAACGAGGTAGTGGTCGGATTCAATATTCGCACTGCGGTAAGTGCGGACGTTCGTGATGTCGGAGAAGAATTTACCGTCGATTAGAACGTGGTCGATTTGGTTTTCCGTTTCTTGGTTAGGTGATTTCCATGTGGCCTTGTGGATATTTTTGCAACAATCATACATATTAATATGCAAAACACTAGAGAACAGTCCATAGTTAAAAAATGAAAACCTAGAATAAAACCTCCAACTTTAAAGCATTGGAACTTCTGTCCCAATTATCTTTTTTGTTACTTCTACCTATTGATCTGCAAAGTTTAAAATGAGTATCCAAAGTTAAAGCTAGTATTAGGCCAAGGCCTTTTGATCAAAGTAGATCTTTATCTGCAAAATTCCGACTGGCACGAGAGCATAGTTCTGCCTTCTTTATGGCTTAGGATGTTTTTTAGTGACGTCTATTATGTCTAACGACGTATCTTTTTAAAACACGAACTAGCCCAGAAATGCGAAGAGTAAATAACTTCTTCTGCAATATGGTTCTATGCTGAGCGAAAAACTCTTACAATTAAAATAGTTGAATACTCTTTTCGCATTTTCCAGGTATGTGCATGCCGTTAAAGAAGTGAACCAAATTCCCTTGTGCTTTATTCCGGACAAATGCGAATTAAGATGGAATAAGTAATTATTCACGCTTTGCATGATGCCAATCGAAGAACAACTCAACTTGACTAAACGATTGGTTCGGGCATTTGATACATTCGGGTCAATGGTCCATTCGGGCACATGATCCATTCGGGCAAATGGTCTTTTCGGGCCAATGGAATTCGGGCGATTGTGATTGAACCCATTTGGCCGAATGTAGCATTTGACGTCTCACATCCCACTTCTCACTGTGAAAAGTGAGAAATAAGAGGTTAGAAGCGATAGGCGATGAGTGAGTGTGAGAAGAGAGGCGTCTCCCGTTTCACTTTGCTCTTCTCACTTTACGCAGTGCGAAGTGATAAATAAGAAATTAGGGGTGAGAGGTGAGACGTCTCACTTCTCACTCTTCATCTCATACTTCTCACTGCGACGTCCAACTTCTCATTTTGCACTACTCACTTTTTACAGTAAGAGGTGAGAGATGAGGATTGAGAAGTGAGTAGTGAGACGTCTTACTACTCTCTTCTCACTCCTCATTTCTCACATCTCACTGTAAAAAGTAAGAAGCGCGAAATAACTAGTGAGACATCTCACTACTCATTTCTCACTCCTCATTTCGCACATGTCACTGTGAAAAGTGAGAAGTGAGACGTTTCACTAGTCACTTCGCGTTTCTCACTTTTTACTAAGGGTATGCGATAACACATTTTTTCCTGACGAAACGAAACGAAACGAAATTTGAAATGCTATTGTTGGTTCGGAAAGAAACGAAACGAAATTTAGATTTACTTCCGATACTTCGAAACGAAACGAAATTGAGGTCCATTTGATTCGAAATTTTTCGAAACGAAACGAAATTAAGAAAAAATTCCGCGGAATTTTTATTGAATAGTTTTTTTTTTGCATTATATATATATATATATATATATATAATGCAAAAAAAACTAATAAAAAGAATACGAATAAAAGCAAATTAATATTGTTTAATATTGTTAAAGAAAAATATTGTTACCCAAATTCCATAGGTAGAATCTAGCTTAATTTTACAAAAGGACATAAGTAACAGATCACTTTTGTACATGTTTACCATTTTCAAAAGTATGCCTCTTTACCATAAACAACGTAAAAATATTCATCGCTTAATATCAACAGGCCTCAGTAAAAATAAATTAAATCTGATTTTTTAACTGCAATCAACAGATATCATATTTATTGGATCGGTTTATCATTTTGAAAAGTATTACAGATTCAAAGTGCCACCCTTCCATTTCAATCGACATCTTGAATAAAGTCTCAAGGCTAATTTCCAACCAAATTCATGAAGATTTGTTGAATTTGTGAGACTTTCCAAACAGCTGTTGGTTGCAGTAGTACCCGAGCAGGAGCGACGACCTCGATAACAGAAATTGGTATGATTTAGCCTTGCATAAGAGGTAAAATACCAAAAACTTATATGCAGAATACTTGAGGCATACCATGCTTAGGTATTTCAATACCAAACGAATAATAATTGGTTATGCATTTGGTATTGAAATTCAATTAAATAACTGAGTTTGTTATGGCTTAATTATTGTACATATTAGTTTGTGGTATTATTCCTTTGGTATTTTACCTCTTATGCAGGGCTAGTTCATAACAGAGTATAGTATCAATACCAGAATTAAGTATTATTGAGCCAAGTTCTCCTGCTCGGGTATACACTTAATTTTTTTTTTCCGGGATGTCAGCAAAATGGTCAACTTTGACCGAGATTCGCACAGCCGTGCCCCAGCAAACATGTTTTTTTGCCGAGATTTCTGTCAAAATTGCTGGAAATCATTTGCAAATAATTTGCCGAAAATCAGCTAACAAACATCATTTTTGCCGGAATATCAGTTATTTATTTTGCTGGCGCACGGCTATGCGGATTTTTACCGAGCTGCAGAAATAAAAACTAAGTGTGTAAACTCGACTTTTTCTAAATTTTTACTGAGGTCTGAAGGAAATACTAAGCGAGCATTTTTTTTTGGTTATGGTGAGGGGCATTTTTCATCCATCATTTTTTCTCTGCCTTTGAAGATAAACGAAAATCGTGACTGCTAGACAAAAACCTTTTTCGTTTAATCACTTCACCTATCACTCTCACTTTTTGTGAGAACGATTAGAAAAATTCTATAGTGCGCTGATGGGAGTCGGACCTTAACAATAATAGCTGTGAGATGCTCTTACTCTAGCAACACCATTACGCTATCTGCATGTAGGCTAGAGTGATTCAAATTTTGACTTTTTTGCTCCTCTATGCTTAAACGATAGCATTTGCTATTTTAATAATCGTCCTAAATTTTTAGCTAATTTGGATGTAATTTGACTGAGCACAAGCAGTTTGAAGCTTATATGAAAATTACTATGAAAACAGTAACTTTTGTGAAAAACCATTCCCCATCATTGCTCATTAAGCTGTAAAAATGTATGAATACGTTAGCAACATAGGAAATTTAACAAGGGAAAATATCGTCGTTGTTGCTAAACGATTTGATGCTAGCAACAAAAGTTATTAGGGAAATACTGAATTGTGGGAAATTCAATTTAACACGTAAAAGAATAACATCAATATCAATAATGAGCATTTCTGTTTTCTTTATAATTTTGCTCACAAAAGTCGGATTGCTTCGCAACAACAACTGACTTTCAGCTTAGAACCTATTCTATGATATCGATGTGTTAAATATATTCAAATAGGCTACTTCACGAAACGATCCTTTACATAAGTGGCAATTCTCATAGTAATTTTCATATAACCTTCAAATGGCACGTGCACAATCAAATTACATCCAAATCAGCTAAAAATTTGGGAGGACTATTAAAATAGCAAAAACAAGCGTTTACGCACGGGGGAGCGAAAAAGTCAAAATTTTAATCACTCTAATGTAGGCATTAGGTTACAAACGTCCCAAATTATGCGGGACAGTTCCGGGTTCAGCCTACTTGCCTCACATTGCCTGGTGCCCCGGAAAACGTTCTCCATTCCATGATGAATCTGTAAAGCCTGGAAACTCAAACCATTGGAAATAGAATGTAAAAAAAACTATAACAGATCTGAATAATTAAGAAAATATAGGGAACTTGAACCTACTGAAGTTGAGGGTCTTGAGGGTCTACTGAAGTTATAGGATAAAGGTAATTTTGAGTATCCAAACTATTTTCGCAATACTAAAAATTCAAAATCAGTTTTAATTTCTGCAGCTCAGCATAATAAAGAACAGACTTCCGTACAAAATACGGTTATTTGCTGATTTCCAATAAACTATTTGCTGTGTTTCAGCAATAAAAAAATAGGCAAACGTGTTTGCTGAAAGCTAGGACATGATGTGATAATTCAATCGTGTCTTCCTTGTTACTATTCAGTCGGTAGCTCTGATGAGGTGGTCGTCAGTGCACTATGGTCCAGGATACAGATTTACGCGGAAAGATGCATTTTACGCCAAAACTATATTTTTTAGAAAAAACTGTTGTTCTACAAAATTGTTCGAAATAGTAAGGTCATCATTATGGTTCTACCAAAAAATAGGGCGGCCCATCATATAAAAAAATTAGAAAATATTTTTTTTATTTCTCAGAATATTGACATGTTATGTTCTACAAAGTTGTAGCGTAGCTTATTCCAATCAATTTTGCTAAAAAACTTTCTCTGTAGCTCTTAAGTTGGCTGATTTAGAGCAATTTAACCTAATTGGATTATGGTGTACCTGGGGCCCTCCTTAGCCGTGCGGTAAGACGCGCAGCTACAAAGCAAGACCATGCTGAGGGTGGCTGGGTTCGATTCCCGGTGCCGGTCTAGGCAATTTTCGGATTGGAAATTGTCTCGACTTCCCTGGGCATAAAAGTATCATCGTGTTAGCCTCATGATATACGAATGCAGAAATGGTAACTTGGCTTAGAAACCTCGCAGTTAATAACTGTGGAAGTGCTCAATGAACACTAAGCTGCGAGGCGGCTCTGTCCCAGTGTGGGGATGTAATGCCAATAAGAAGAAGAAGAAGTACCTAAAAAAAACTGTATTTTTGATCTACTTTTTTTGTTTTACATTTCTCGAAAAAGTCTTCAGGTGACTTTTAGAGCTCAAAAAAATGCAACTTTTGATGGGTAAATTTGCTCAATATCTTTTTCCGATCAAAAGTTATAATCGTTTTTCTGCCAAAATTACATTTTTTTCATAAGTTGATATCTCCGGTTAGGGCAGACCAAAAAAATATATTTACACGGAATTTGAAAGAGAAATTAATATTCTTCATTATGTCAAAAAATTGGGGATACGTTATTTTTTTATCTCAAGTTTTATCAATTTTACTAAAATCATGTTTTTTCAAATAAAATAATATAACTCGACAACGGAAGAAGATACAGACGATATTCTTATAGCAAAACACGCGTTTTGAAAAGCCCCAAAAGTCTTCAGAAAATGACATTCGTGAGAAATGAAAAATAAAAAATCTACAGCTTAAACACTTTTTATAAATTTTATCATTATTGCAAGATTTACGAGAAAAGATGTATTTTCGGTCTGAAGCATACTTTTAAGAAACAAAATTTGTTCTACAAAGTTGTTCTGGATACTTGGGCCCTTATTATAGAGTTACTGAAAAATAGGGTGGGCCATTTTATAAAAATGTGAAATTTTTTTTTTTTTTTATTTTGCGGAAAATTGACATAAAATGTTCCACAAAGTTGTAGCGCAGCTTTTTCCCATCAACTTTGCTATATAAACTTTTTATGTAGCTCTTAAGCTCACTTGTTTAGAGTAATTTTACTTACCAGGATTAGGGTGTCCCTCAAAAAAGAATATTTATGATCTGCTCATTTCATTTTTTATTTTTCACGGATGTCACCTTCTGAAAACTTTTGAGGCTTTTTAAAACGCGTGTTTTGCTATAAGAATATCGTCTGTATCTTCTTCCGTTGTCGAGTTATATCAATTTATTTGAAAAAACATGATTTTAGTAAAATTGGTGAAATTTGAGATAAAAAAATAACACATCTCCAATTTTTTGACATAATGAAGAATATTAATTTCTCTTTCAGATGCCGTGTGAATATATTTTTTTGGTCTGCCCTAACCGGAGATATCAACTTATGAAAAAAATGTAATTTTAACAGAAAAACGATTATAACTTTTGATCGGAAAAAGATATTGAGCGTATTTACCCATCAAAAGTTGCATTTTTTTGAGCTCTAAAAGTCACCTGAGACGACTTTTTCGAGAAACGTAAAACAAAAAAAGTAGATCAAAAATACAGTTTTTTTGTTTTAATACTGTTTTCGTGAGGTTTGTGTTTTCGTGATTAGGGTGTACCTCACAAAAATACTGTTTTCGTGAGGTACACCCTAATCCAATTAGGTAAAATTGCTCTAAATCAGCCAACTTAAGAGCTACAGAAAAAGTTTTTTAGCAAAATTGATTGGAATAAGTTGCGCTACAACTTTGTAGAACATAACATGTCAATATTCTGAGAAATAAAAAAAATATTTTCTATTGTTTTTATATGATGGGCCACCCTATTTTTTGGTAGAACCATAATGATGGACTTACTATTTCGAACAATTTTGTAGAACAACAGTTTTTTTCTAAAAATATAGTTTTGGCGTAAAATTCATCTTTCCGCGTAAATCTGTATCCTGGACCATAGTGCAGTGTAACCAAATAAATATGGTACAGAACCTTCCATACAATATGTTTCAAAAATCGATATTTATCTTCCTCGATAGAAACTATCTAAACTCGATAGAAATATCCATTATTTATGGATAAGTAGCGAAAGTTAAAAGCACAAAAGATTTCACTTGAAAAAATATAACTGCTAGATTGAAAAAAATGAATATAATGCTTAAAATCAACAATAATAAATCTTTTCAGACCTTGAGAACAATGTATAAGCCTTTAGCTATTAAATGTAAACTAATTTTATGCCATCAAACTAGAACGCATACATTTACGTTTATTGCTAAATATTAGGGAGAGTGCTAGTAATGGACCCGTGCGTACAATGGACCCCCTGAACAAAAACCAAAAGTTAACGCTGGAATCAACGATTTCCTGCTAATTTCCATTGGATAAAGTTGCTTCACATATCATGGTAGTTGTTTTTGGCGTGCCAATGAAATAAGCCTCAAAATGGTGTTTGTAAGAGTTTTTTTTTTCATAAAATTTTCACGGTGGGTAATCTTCCATCTTCTTCTTCTTCTCTTCTATCTACATAAAAATGAATTTCTGTCTGTCTGAACCTTATAGATTTCGAAACTACTGAACGGATCGGCGTCAAAATTTGTATGCAGAGGTTTTTGGGGCCGGGGAAAGTTCCTAAGATGGTTTGAGATCCCTCCCTCCTTTGGAAAGGGGGGCTCCCATACAAATGAAACATCAATTTCTTCATAACTCAAGAATCATTCAGAAAATATATCAATTTTAGGCGAAACGAAGTTCGTCGGGTCTGCTACTGTCGAATAAGCATAATGATTATAAAAAATCAATGAAAGACCCGGTAAATTTTCGTATTTTTGTCGTTTGAAATTGCGCCGCATTTTCAACCCATCGGGGCAAATAGAAATGCGTGGTGCGGGGCAAGTTGAAACAACGGTTCAAAACGTCACCCTCGCAATTTAAAATGATTTTTTTTTTCAGAATTCACATTGGTCCGTAAATACATTCGGATAATATAAATTTATAAAAAGGTCCAAGCTTCTGAAAATAAATTTAATAAATTTTCGCCCATCCCGTCATGAATGCAACCCACCTGCAATTTCCACTCAAGAATAGAATTAAAAGGGGTCATGTTCAAACTGCATGGTCTTGTTTTGAGATTCTTAATCTACTTTTCCTCGTAGTGAGCACTGGCTTTCAAAAAAAAACAGAGCATGTCACCATTTTGTTAACTCCACCTTTCCCCACTAGTCCCTTTCCCCACCTAGTCCCCTATTTCTTCAATCGAAGGGTTTGTGAGAGATATGCTGGTTAATAAATGTGAATTTACGAAGAAGCCACAGACGAATTGATCAAGCGCACAATTCAAGCGAGCCAAATAATTAATCATCTTGAAAAGTAATCCGAGTAAATATCAAGAAGGATTTGATTTTCAAAATTCTAGAACAAAGCCTACTATTTTATCACTTTTCCTTAACAGGAGACAATTTTGAGCTAACGTCTGAAAGATATTCAAAATCATCAGAAGTTTACATCAACATTTACATGGGAATCTTATGAGTGTCCTGGCAGTACAGTCACCATACCAACCTTGTGCATCTTGAGTTTCACTGAGTACTATATTTTGTTTTTGATACGGCAAAATTGGCTAATGTCTGTATATAGCGCAGTGTTTCAACTTGCCCCGATAAGTGGGGAAGTTGAAACGATGCATATAAAAATATAATTTAAGTATACTAACTATTTATAAGAAAGTTTGGTAAGGTTGCTAATTTTTTATGCATAATCTTTGCCCCGAACTAGCAAATGCCGCAAACGAACTCAAAATTTATCAAAGAATGATTTTTTTATAGCACTACCAAGTTCAACTTTGAAAAAACCGTTTCAACTTGTCCCGATGTATCTTATGAAATTTGAAATAGAGTTTGAATGGCTTTATTCAGCGGCGCAGCCAAATTTTTTTACGATATGAAAATTTGAAATATTAAAATTTTATTTCGAAATTCCGCGAAATTCCGTTTAATTTCGTTAAAAGCATGATTTTTCCGTCGATATTTTTGAAATTATTCGATACGAAACGAAATCAGAAAATCAGATTTCGCCATACTAAAATTCCGCGAAATTCCGCGGAATTTCGTTTCAAATGCCCTAAAACGAAATTTTTCGAAATACCGCATATGCTTACTTTTTACTGTGGGAAGTAAGAAAAAAGGAGTGAGCTGTTCTCACTCCTTATTTCTCACTTCTCACAGTAAAATGTGAGTAGTGCGAACTGATAAATTAGGAGTGAGAAGTGAGGCATTCGTGAAGTGATTAGCAAGACATCTCATTATTCACTTCTCACTTCTCATTTCTTACATGTCACTGTGAAAAGTGAGTAGTGAGACGTCTCACTTTTCACTTCGCACTTTTCAAAGTGGCATGTGAAAAATGAGGAGTGAGGAGTGAGTGATGAGACGTCTCACTACTCACTCCTCATTTCTCATATGCCACTGTGAAAAGTGAGAAGTGCGAAGTGGAACGTCTCACTACTCCCTTCGCGCTTCTCGCAAAACAAAGAAATACAGCACCAATCTTGTCGCTTCTTTTTGCTAACATGCTGAAAAAAATCACAAAAATAAAAAACTAATCAAATTCCTTTTCATTGCTTTGTTTTTGATGGGATGGAAATGGGAGCTATGAGATGAAGTGCCGAACCGTTCCCTTATACTTGAATGAAAATTGTTATAATATTTGATACTGCTTTCTTTCTTTTTTATCTTTCTAGGATTTTAAAGGCATTATTAAAATTATGAAGACCTCCTAAATTGGACCTCACTTCCATGAAAATGGCTCTGCTATAGACTTACTCCAGATGAGCCTTTAGTTTTAATGTAATTTTTCATTTTATTTTAATTGTTTTATGCACTTTGAGAAAGATTTATAAAATAAATCACTCAAAGGGGCTTTCTCTCTCTCTCAAAATTCAAAGTTAAATAAATAGGTAAATGAAAAAATCAAAGGACTTTCCATGAAAAAAAAGGAATTTTTCTAAGAAATTTCAAAGCATTTCCCAAAGAAACTCAAAAATTAAATTCGTATCAGTTTATCCGGAAATCCGTGTTCGTGCATTATCTGCCATAGCTTATCTCGATCGATTGTATCATATGCAGCTTTGAAGTCGATGAATAGATGATGTGTGGGCACGTTGTATTCGCGGCATTTCTGCAATACTTGGCGGATAACGAACACCTGGTCCGTGGTAGAGCGTTCGCCCAAAAACCCCGCCTGGTACTGCCCCACGAACTCTCTTGCGATTGGTGTTAGTCATGGATGAGTGTGATTGATCTGCTAATTTCCGTAGGGGGTTGTACCGTATCTATCACATTACCGCTAGGGTAACTTAATAAGGGTAGCATTAAGTTTACCGTAGCATAGTGGGAGAGCACCCGTCTAGCGTACTGGGAGGTGTGGGTTCGTTTCCCACCGGTAGGCAGTGATTTTTTTTGCATATTTCATGAATATTCTCCTCCTGAAAACAAATGTTCTTCGATCTTCAGTAACGTTTTTCACAAAGAAAAAAGTAAGACGAAAGTCGATAAACTAAACTTGTATATCGATAACGACCAACAACATAAAAATAGAGTGCATTTTACGAATGTCAGTGATATAGGAAAGGAACATGATTTTATAATGGAACAAAATATTCTATTTATGGATTTTAGGAAATGGAATTGAAGAATTGGCATGAAATTATAAAATTCCAATAAAAGTCAGAATCAAAGCTAAACTTTAACAATATATGGCAGATTTTTGTGCTCGAACGAGTAACCTTATTTCCCAGTATTGTTAGTTATCATGTCGAATGCCGCCTTCTAGTCCGAAGAACTTAATCAATTCTTATCTGATGAACATGCATGACTCCGCAAACAATTAGATACCGACCGTTGTCCGCCTCTAAGACGACTTCGAGGTCAACGACGGCGACCGATGCCGACGTTTTTCGAAATTCTGGCGTCTACCAGCCCACAGTGGTTCCATTCCCCTAGGAGGGCGGTCATAAATATAAATTACGGAAGTTATACGGTAAAATGGTGTACTTTTAGTATTTTTCAGGTTAACCAGCCTATTTTTTAATTATTTGGTAGGCTCAGTCATTATCATACTTTACGGAGCCGATTTCAGTATTATATGCAAAAATCCAACAAACAACGTTCAATTTACATTCTTGAGGAAGATGCGTGGATGGAAAGATGCTTGTTATTGTAAAAGTAGTAAACGAAAATAAACCGGATTAATCCACCTAGCGGTGTTAATGCCTTTCTAGTGCATATGAAAAAATAGTATTTTTACCATAACTTTTAGACCCATTGTGCGATCTGGCCAATTCTTATTAGCAAACAAAAGGATATGATTCCACGCCGAACAAATCGGTTAAGTCTAGATCAACATTTCTAGACCAACATTTGAAAAGGGCGTAATAGCCAAAATTTATTCTTTTTGATTCTCTGTCTACATATATAGCTATATATGTGGACGAAGAACCAGAAGGAATAAATTTTGGCTGTTACGCCCTTTCCAAATGCTGGTCTAGATCTGAAAAGGGCGTAACAGCCAAAACTTATTCCTTATGATTATTTGTCCACATATATATCTAAATGTGTAGACGAAGAATCAGAAGGAATAAATATTGGCTGTTACGCCCTTTCCAAATGTTGGTCTAGAAGTATAAGTATATGAGAAAGGCAAAAAGGTTTAATATATCAATTTAAAGTTGAATATAATACTATTATACCCATTGGCGAAACTACAGGGGGCTAGGGGGGTCTATAGTCCCACCTAGGATCATTATAGCCCCCCCTAGAATTATAGCGACAAATTTATTTTCCGCAAAAATATTGCAAATATATTTGCTGAAAAAGTTTCATTTGCAGTCGAACTAGTTAGCCTCGCGTGCTAAGGCGTATGATTGCCAATCCGGAGATGGCAACTCCGATTCTCGGTCCAATCCAGGATATTTTCGAGTGGTAGTTCAAAATAAGGCTAAATTCCAGTTGTAATGTAGAGCCACATAAGAGAAGTATTTTGCACGAGAATCTCGAGTGCGATGATTCTTGAATCGCAGATGTGTTAGTTCTGAAAATGAATAGTCAAAGCAAAACTCTTATGTAAACACCGATAACGGTACAGAGCGTTATTGAAAATGTGAGAAAAAGAATAAAATATATTTAGCCCCCCCTCCTAGAATTTGTCATTAGTTACGCCAATGATTATACCACGATATACTATTTAATAATCTGCACACAGATAGCTCTTGAATGACAGCTAAATATTTTAATATTTTAAATGCCATTTAGGCAGCAGCCAGAAATATGAATACACTCAAAGGATATTCAAAAAGAAATTGAAGTGATACACGATTAAATTGAGCAGAAAATATCATATCTGTTAAACAAACATAATTTTGTTATTTGTTTACCCTCAGCTTTCTCGTGGACGGTTGCCGCTGAAATAGCCTTTAGATGAAAGATAGAAGTATAAATATTTACTCAGAGGATGTTTCTGAAGGGGATTTGAAGGGGAAACATACGTTCATAGTGGATGAAGAAGTTAACAAAATTGAGTAGAAAATTGTGTTTCCGTCAAAGAAACATGGTAAAGCTATTTGTTTACCATTTGTTTTGTCGCAGATGGTCGCAGCTCAAATTGCCTTTATACGACAGATTAGAGTGTAAATATTTACTCACAGGATGTTTCTGGAGGGGATTTGAAGGGCAAACATATTTTTGTAAAGGATGAAGATAACCAAATTTAGAAGAAAATTGTGATTCCGTCGAAGAAACATAGAAAAATTATTTGTTTATCATTTGCTTGGTCGCAGATGGTCGCAGCTGAAATAGCCTTTAGATGACAGATTGGAGTGTAAATATTTACTCACAGGATGTTTCTGGAGGGGATTTGAAGGGGAAACATATTTTCGTAAAGGATAAAGAAATCAAAATTTAGAAGAGAACTGTTTTTCCGTCCAAGAAACATAGAAAAGTCATTTGTTTACCATTTGCTTGGTCGCAAACGGTCGCAGCTGAAATAGCCTTTAGACGACAGATTAGAGTGTAAATATTTACTCACAGGATGTTTCTGGAGGGGATTTAAAGGGGAAACATATTTTCGTAAAGGATAAAGATATCAAAATTTAGAAGAAAACTGTTTTTCCGTCCAAGAAACATAGAAAAGTTATTTGTTTACCATTTGCTTGGTCGCAGATGGTCGCAGCTGAAATAGCCTTTAGACGACAGATTAGAGTGTAAATATTTACTCACAGGATGTTTCTGGAGGGGATTTGAAGGGGAAACATATTTTATTGGTGGATGATAATAATGAAATTCAGAAGAAAATTGTGAATCCGTTCATCAGACACAGTAGAGTTTTTCGTTGACAATTTGCTTGGTTTCGGACGGTCCCAACTGAAATAGCATGTAGATGACAGATTCGAGTGTAAATATTTACTCAGAGGATATTTCAAGAGGCAATTCAAAGGTAAAACATAACTTTCATGAGGTATGCCAATATTTTCACGTATAGTTTATTTAACTGGATTATCTTAAATTCGAAGCCTTATACAGATCATATTAGCTTAAATTCTACAAAAATGACGATTGCATCTTAAATAGTATACCATAAAGTAGCAGTTTAGGGATAACTTGTTGAATTTCGATAAAGTCATGTTTTTGTATTTATGACCTATGGGGGAACCACTGTGCAGCCTGGCCAGGCCCCACTAGCGTCTTCCAGCAGCAAGCGTCAGACTGCGCCTTTATTTCGCCTTAAAAAAAACAATTTCCCTAGAATTATTTCCAGTTTCGGCTGCCCGTTATGCCTATGCTACAGTTATTCTTATTGCTCATCCTATTTAATGCGGACGACGGGCATGAATTGGCATTGGCGCAAATGTGTGCTGCGCGGCATCACAAAACCACCCGGCAACAACAATTCGGCAGCCATATAATGGCTTTTGGCACCGAGCCTCCGTCGCAAAGCGACAAAAGGGCGTCTATCGAGCGAGAGTGCTGCTGCTGCTGACTTTTTGGTGCATCATACACTCGTCGTCGGTATGGTGCGACCCGTTCTGGTGGCAGCAACTACTGCAATGTAACAATCCCGCCAACAATACCGAAGAGCCACCGTCGTCCGGGGAAGAGAGTACCCGAGCCGGTCTTTGCAAGTTGGACCAGGACGCTGATTTTGTACGCATTCCACAAATGTTAACTGCATTTCAATGCGGTTGAGAATGCCGGAATTTGGAATTTGGCAAACGGATTCGGTAGGCTTGGAAAGTCGGGGAGGTGAAATTGTGGAATTCAATATTTCCACGGTCAGAACAGCAGGCCACGCGGAAGCCATACCATAAATGGGATTTGCAAAACGGATTAAGTTCGAGCCTATGGGAGGACCTACAGTAGTAGGGTTGTTGTATTGAAAGACGGTAGGTGAGCTATACATTATGAGTAATTATTTATCGAATTTAATTAAATAATGATGCGACAAGAGAACAAAAGTCAAAATAATTAATTCAAATAGCAATTATGGAATCACATATAATGTAAGTGAAACGCTTAGCATTATGCCAAATGACTCTAAGCTAGTTCTGGATTTATCATGGTTATGCATCGCAAGCTTGAAGGATCCATAACATTGTCTAACAGCTCGGCGGCGTGAGAACTAAATTAGTTTCAAAACGAAAAAAAGTGATCATTTGTAACCCAGACCCACCCCATCGTAACATATTATAACCACCACCTAAAGCGTTCCGTAATTTCTGAATGGGCTCTAATGTCATGATATTTCGTAACATTTTTGTAATTTTGCTCTCATGTCTTACATGTTGTATTCAGAACAATCATTAGTTAGACTCCAACTATTCTTGCGAGCAAAGGTGTAGAGGATTGCCAATTCGGAGATGTGAGGTTCTTTCAACTCACTCATGAAATTTTCGTTCAATCTAATAAGGTTTACAAACGACCATGCGTTCACCGTTTATTTCTCATACATGTGTGCCATTTGCACCACATCTAGTGCGTTTTGCCCTGGACCAATTTTTTAAACAAATTTAAAATGCTTTAGAAAACCAAAAAATCTATTTTAATGAAGAAATCTATGTAGAGCCTCTTAGTGGAAGATCTTCACTTGTCATAAGACGAGTTAGTACATTCTCATTTAATTCCACCACATGATTGCAACTTTACGGAATACGTATCTATAAAGTAAGAATCAAGTAGTGGAATCAAATAAGATATGGGCCTGTTCACAAATTACATAACGCTTTAGGGGGTGGGAGGGTACCTGCCAGAGCGTTACGGCCCATACAATTTTCAAAACCCTTTCATACAAAAAACGTTACGAGGGGGTGGGTGGGGGTTGAAAATGGCCAAATTTTGCGTTATGTAATTTGTGAATGAACCCTATTTAGCTTCAATGAGGTAACTTGCAACACTTTGACTTACTTCCATTCAGATGCATTTTTCAAGGCTGTTTGTTATGTTTTTGATCTGGACATCAAGGCTATCAAACTTTATCATGTGATAGCAAGTAATGACGATCAAGTAAGGGGTCGTTCTATAATGATGTCACAGGTTTTAAGGGGGAGGGGGTCTAAGATTTTGTGACAGTGTATATGCTAAGTATACAAAAAATCGTGACAGAGGGGGGAGGGGGGTCTAGGAATCTTAAAAAATGGTGGACGTCATATTTGAATCGCCCATAAGTAATTAAGATCAGAATAACATATAGTTATTCTAGATATAGTTATATGTACAGGGGTTAGACAAAAAGTTGGAGATAGGCCAAATTTTGTCGAAGTTCAAATCAGCATAACTTTGCGAATAATCCGATTTTGATAAAACTGGGACCACCGGAGAGCATATACACTCTGAAGAGATGTCACTTTCTCAGAACACCCGGAACCTGTTACAAATTGGTCACTGAGTCTTGCGGTTCTCAAAATGTACCTTTATTATGAATTTTATATTCATCGTCTTGGGAAAACATGAATTTTGACACCCATTGATGTATGGTTCCAGCTGCTTAAAAAACCGGCCCCTCCTCGAAAGCCCTTGGAACCTACTATAAGGGTGGCAGTGGATACTATCACCCTAGAAATATTTCTGTAATCATCGTCTCGCAAAGCCATGAAGAAAGATACCCATATTTGCCTTCTTCCGATCTGTTATCATTTCAACATGTTCCCGGAACCGTTTTTACGGAAATGGCCATATCTCTTTGGAGGATTCTCGGTCTACAGCCAGCATTGGTCGGCATATAAGTTCTAGTATTTAAAGAAAACATGAAACATGATGAAAGTAAAGGTCAAATAAAATAACAAGCAGTACATTTTGCATTTGCATTTTTAACATACCCTCGGAAAACCCGGAACACCTCCGGTGGCCAAGGGCCAATCTGAGATTCTGCATGAAGAAAGTATACTAGAAGAGTATACCGCGTCCGATGGACCCGGTTTTATGAAAATCGGATTTTTTTACGCAAAGTTTTGCTGATTGGAATTTCAACCAAATTTTACCTGTCTCAACCATTTTGTCTAACCCCTGTAGTTATTACTATATACAATATAGTTTTCAAGCTATATGCTTAAAAAGCTTTTAGTCAATTTCAGCATAGAAATTAAGGCTGAAAATCGTGCCTCGCCGTACTCAGACGGGAAGTAAGATAATCCGGGGTAACTTTGATCACCAGGGTTATATTGATCAGTTTCACCATTTATGAGTTAGGTATCTTAATATTGACTAAATTTGCTACTGAATCACCAGGGTTTGAATCCAAAGGAGGATGAAAAAATCTCTCACTTATCATGTCTGTATACACTCTCGATAAGTAGCATACCGTGAGAGACGTTTTTCGGTAGCTGTTACGATAATGAACTGATTCGGAGGGCTACAACCCATGATACATTTCTTTTATTAAGCCACAATTGCGGGGGGCACGGCAAATGCTGGGTAAAGCGTACCATTGGTACTTCGCGTACCTGAAGGAATAAAATAGACCCCATCTCGCGGTCCTTAGCCTCTTACCCAGCAACTCCTATCCCTACCTCCCCGCGGTGCTGGCCGGGATACGAGCAACCTTAGGGAAGATCGGGTAACCAACCCCGGTGGGAACTATGGTCGTATGCTGACAGGGAAGGGGGGGTTTGCTCCTCTCCGGAGGTGCAAATCTTATTGAGCGTCTGTTCTCCATGTCAGGATCGGCTCACAACAGCGTCTGTTCTCCATGTTAGAGGCGGCTGATCACCGTCCAAGTGCCAGCGAGGGACTCTAAGTGAAACTGTGCACCATGGCCCACCGGAAATAAAGAGGAGTGGTCCTCCGGAAATTTAGGGGTTTTGGTGTCAGGCCCTACAAGCCAGCCCTTAAAAAACTCATGCAACGAATAATCAACAAGAGAGTACCGGACCGGAACAATCGGCGAAGACCACTGCGACGAAAAGGGACTAGCGATTGGAAACTCGGTTCGTGGAACTGCAAATCTCTCAACTTCATCGGGAGCACACGCATACTCGCCGATGTGCTCAAGGACCGTGGATTCGGCATCGTAGCGCTGCAGGAGGTTTGTTGGAAGGGATCAATGGTGCGAACGTTTAGAGGTAATCATACCATCTACCAGAGCTGCGGCAACACACATGAGCTCGGAACAGCTTTCATAGCGATGAGTAATATGCAAAGGCGCGTGATCGGGTGGTGGCCGATCAACGAAAGAATGTGCAGGTTGAGGATCAAAGGCCGGTTCTTCAACTTCAGCATAATCAACGTCCATAGCCCACACTCCGGAAGCACTGATGATGATAAGGACGCATTCTACGAGCAGCTGGAACGTGAGTACGACAGCTGCCCAAGCCACGACGTCAAAATCATCATAGGAGATTTGAACGCTCAGGTTGGCCAAGAGGAGGAGTTTAGACCGACTATTGGAAAGTTCAGCGCTCACCGGCTGACGAACGAAAACGGCCTACGACTAATTGATTTCGCCGCCTCCAAGAATATGGCCATTCGTAGCACCTACTTCCAACACAGCCTCCCGTATCGGTACACCTGGAGATCACCACTGCAGACAGAATCACAAATCGACCACGTTTTGATTGATGGACGGCACTTCTCCGACATTATCGACGTCAGGACATATCGTGGCGCTAACATCGACTCTGACCACTATCTGGTGATGGTTAAACTGCGCCCAAAACTATCCGTCATCAACAATGTTCGGTACCGACGACCGCCGCGGTACGACCTAGAGCGACTGAAGCAACCTGATGTCGCCACTGCATACGCGCAGCATCTCGAGGCAGCGTTGCCGGAAGAGGGTGAGCTCGATGGGGCCCCTCTTGAGGACTGCTGGAGTACAGTTAAAGCAGCCATTAACGAAGTCGACGGAACGATTGGTTCGACGAAGAGTGCAGACAGATTCTGGAGGAGAAGGATGCAGCGCGGGCGGTCGCGCTGCAGCAAGGTACCCGGCAGAACGTGGAACGTTATAGACGGAAGCGGAGACAGCAGACCCGCCTTTTTCAGGAGAAGAAACGCCGCCTGGAAGAAGCGGAGTGCGAGGAGATGGAACAGCTGTGCCGTTCTCAAGATACACGCAAGTTCTATCAGAAGCTCAACGCATCCCGGAAAGGCTTCGTGCCGCGAGCCGAAATGTGCCGGGATAAGGATGGGAGCATCTTGACGGACGAACGTGTGGTGATCGAAAGGTGGAAGCAGCACTACGAGGAACATCTGAATGGCGCTGAGAGTACAGGCAGTGAAAGTCAAGGCAGCGGAGGAGATGACTACGTCAGTTCAGCGGACGATGGAAGCCAACCAGCCCCCACCTTGAGGGAAGTTAAGGATGCCATTCAACAGCTACAGACCAACAAAGCCGCTGGTAAGGATGGTATTGGAGCTGAGCTCATCAAGATGGGCCCGGAAAAGCTGGCCACTTGCCTGCACAAACTGATAGTCAGAATCTGGGAAACCGAACAGCTACCGGAGGAGTGGAAGGAAGGGGTTATATGCCCCATCTACAAGAAAGGCGACAAACTGGAGTGTGAGAACTTTCGAGCGATCTCCATCCTTAATGCCGCCTACAAAGTGATATCCCAGATCATCTTCCGTCGTCTGTCACCATTAGTGAACGAGTTCGTGGGAAGTTATCAAGCCGGCTTCGTTGACGGCCGCTCGACAACGGACCAGATCTTTACTGTACGGCAAATCTTTCAAAAATGCCGTGAATACCAGTTCCCAACGCACCATCTGTTCGTTGATTTCAAGGCGGCATACGACAGTATAGACCGCGTAGAGCTATGGAAAATTATGGACGAGAACAGCTAAAAGCAACGGTGGATGGTGTGCAAAACTGTGTGAAGATTTCGGGCGAACACTCCAGTTCGTTCGAATCGCGCCGGGGACTAAGACAAGGTGATGGACTTTCGTGCCTGTTGTTCAACATTGCGCTAGAAGGTGTCATGCGGAGAGCCGGGTGTAACAGCCGAGGTACGATTTTCAACAGATCCAGTCAATTTATTTGTTTCGCGGATGACATGGACATTGTCGGCCGAACATTTGCAAAGGTGGCAGAACTGTACACCCGCCTGAAACGTGAAGCAACAAAAGTTGGACTGGTGGTGAATGCGTCAAAGACAAAGTACATGCTTGTGGGCGGAACCGAGCGCGACAGGGCCCGCCTGGGAAGCAGTGTTACGATAGACGGGGATACCTTCGAGGTGGTCGAGGAATTCGTCTACCTCGGATCCTTGCTAACGACTGACAACAACGTTAGTCGTGAAATACGAAGGCGCATCATCTGTGGAAGTCGGGCCTACTACGGGCTCCAGAAGAAACTGCGGTCGAAAAAGATTCGCCATCGCACCAAATGTGTCATGTACAAGACGTTAATAAGACCGGTAGTCCTCTACGGACATGAAACATGGACAATGCTCGAAGAGGACTTGCAAGCACTCGGAGTATTCGAGAGACGGGTGCTTAGGACCATCTTTGGCGGTGTGCAAGAAGACGGTGTGTGGCGGCGAAGAATGAACCATGAGCTCGCCCAACTCTACGGCGAACCCAGTATCCAGAAGGTAGCTAAAGCCGGAAGGGTACGATGGGCAGGACATGTTGCAAGAATGCCGGACAGCAACCCTGCAAAGATGGTGTTCGCTTCCGATCCGGCAGGTACGAGACGGCATGGAGCGCAGCGAGCGAGATGGGCAGACCAGGTGCAGAACGACTTGGCGAGCGTGGGGCGTATCCGAGGATGGAGAGATGCGGCCTCGAACCGTGCATTGCGGCGTCAAATTGTTGATTCAGTGTTATCTGTTTAGATGTTAACTAAATAAATGAAATGAATGATTAGAATTGAACATAATGGGTAACATAATAACAAATTTAGGCATACTTGAAAACAGTATTTTATGTTGTTAAGATACTGAGTGTATTATAGCGTTGAAGGTTTTTACTAATGAAAGTTTTTTAAATGAATACATGTTTTTGTACAAAATCATTAAGCAGAGCGAAAATAGCAACATTGTACTTGCATCTTGCTTTTTGTTACTCAGATCGTATATCTTGAAAAAAGATCGGATATAGATACATGATATCTTAGTAAATCGTAAATCTAGTCCAGATTATCCCCGTGTTTGTTGCTATTTTCTCTAGTTTGTGATTTTTTATCGTAAATGATTTCATCGAATTGCAAAGGCTAAAAATGCTTCAGTAGAATAATTCGAAGAAAGTCAATGCCAAAAATCGCTATCAAATGTATGTTTCAGGTGATGCAATGCTATAACAGGTTCCTCTCAATATGATCGTCGAAGGTTCGATACCCACGAAAAGTAAGTTATGTAATTAAATACCAAGTTGAAATAATATTTAAAAGGACAAAATAAATAAATCGAAAACATGATCCTAGAGCATAGAACAAAAAAAACTTTATTAAAGTAAGTATACCAAAGAACTTTTTTTTTTAAATTTAATTACCGTTGCATTTTACAGTCGCATATCGGTTCTTTAAATCGTAATTGACATTCAAAAATCGTATACATGTTCCTCAAAGTCGTTTTCTTTAATGTTTCCTCTACACTGAATTGCAAAAAAAAATCGTATTGATGTAGTTAATAAATCTGAAATATAATACGATACAATCGTAAAGTGATCTTAGAAATGCCATAAAATCGCATATAATAATAAATTAAATTGGTACAATCGAATGTATGCTGCTATATGGCCTCCACTTTGTATATGAATTTCCACGGGCAGCAGGGACTATGTCCAAGGGCTTGACGATCCATCTCCAGCCCATCTGCGAGTTGTGGGGCCTGGCCCTGTTAAATTCCTATAAAATCAGAAGTGTTATGTACAAGACACAACCGCCCAACGTAAACTACGTAAGGCAGTTTTGTTCATTGAGGATTGTAGTGCCATCATGCATGAGTATGTTTAGAAAATTCTTTTGATTACTTATGTCACTGGTTTCGAACAAAACTAGCGTATCTTAAGATATGCAAATTGTTGGATACGACAATTGTTTAAAAAATTCACTATGAAAACCCAAATTTAGTCCTCAGTGGTAATGATGCCTTTCTTGGATCCGAATTGCCTACATTTGGGTTTTGAAGCATGTGATGAAATATTTTAATAGAAGAAGCCCTAGGGAAGCATTCTCTTTTCCGTTTGCAACATTTATTAATTAGAAACATTCCAATCATAGGCATATCTTGTTTTTCGTGCATCACTAGAAATCATAAAATGTCAATCATGTACCAAAACCCAATTAATTTGGTTGTGGTGCGCGCGAGTCGTAAACGTTGCGGACGGGAAAGTAGTAGTGTATGTGTGTTATTACATTCTAACTCCTACTGTCTGGCAGTGTTGGTAAAATCTCAAAATCTCAAATCTCATCGGCGATTCAAACCATGCGTGAGTCAAATCCCATCAGAATTATGACCGAGAGATTTGCTCATGATTTGAATCGCATTTTGCATCATTGCATGATATTTACGTGTTCTTCATTGTTGAATGCATTGAATTAACTAATTTTCGACTAAAACAATGGCTAATAATTATATATTAACAAAACATATGTCTCGATTGCGTTTTGACGCTTTTTAGAACGAAATAATTTTTCGGTGAGTGAGCGAAGCGATGCGATTCTGGCCGAGAAACTCAAGCGCGATGCTTCCCTGCAGGCGAGTTAGCTCGTGCATGAAACCTCGATGATTCAGATTTGAGTATATTATTGAGATTATTGAGTATTTCTACCAACACCGAGTCTCATTATGGATAAAATATTCGTGCAAACATTTTATTAATATCATTGCAAAACTTTTGAATCAGGGAGCAAGAAGGGTGTTAGCTCTATTGTATCTCATATAGCCTGTTTCAAGAACGTATGCGTTCCGACGCTTTTGTCGTGTACAATAAGTACCGCATTATTGCACCCACGTATTATAAAAATATCTTAAGTGCATTCACACTTCCTGAATCAAAGTTAAATCCTTCTGATTCAGGCGCGAATTGGACAAAATATTATTAGGCCGACAAAAATTTTTTTTTTAAATGTGTCTCACCCACATTGTTATTTAGCTAAAAAAATAACAACTTGAGGGGCAACAAAAAAAAATTCCGGTAAATTTTGAGAACTTTCAAAACATTCTTTAACAAATCCGAGGAGTTTTTTTTATTTTATTTTTTTTTTCCATTTTAATATTTATTTTTTACTTGCAGACCCGTCGAACTTTGCTTCGCCTAAAATTGATTTATTCTCTGATTAATTCTCGAGTAATGCAGAAATTTTCGGTTCATTCGTATGGGAGCCCCCCTTTGCAGAAAGGGGAGGCGTTGCAAACCACCACAGAAACATGTCTTCTCTTCCAAAACCTCCACACGCCAGATTTGTTTCAATTTGCTTGATCTCGAGTTATGATGAAATTGGTGTTTCATTTGTATATGAGCCAGGTTTCAAAGGGGAGAGGGGTCTCTAACCATCTTAAGAACCTTCCCCGGCCCCAAAACCTCTGCATTCAAATTTTCATGCCGCTCTATTCAGTAGTAGAAGAAGAAGATTACCTTCTCCCCCTTGACTTTGCGGAGACCATAATTTTTAATAAATATGTGTAACGGCCTTATTAGTTTTCAGTTTGCGAAAAAATGCATTTTCCAAAGTCGTTTTTTAATATAAATTGATTGCATTACTAGCAAGGGCATTGGTATTGATAACAATTGATCGTCTCATGCCTGCACAAACATGCCCCTATCTGGATCACTTTTTATACACCATGCACTACATTACGCATTTTTGTTACATTTGTTTCGACCGCGGTCACTGGTCCGGCTCCATTGTTCTACTTTTTGTGCGAAACACCGCACAAAAAGGAGAGTCCAAAAGCCAACCGCACTGAACGGCGACGGCCGAAACGAGACTCTTGCGGACAAGAAAAGAGGGTGCTGCCAAAATGATCCGATACCCTATTTTAACAACCATAACCCAAAGTTTCAATATAATTGACAAATTGGTAGAGAATTTCCGAATCGATTGATATATAAATCTCAAAAATCCATCGGAAGATAAAGGCGCTATTAAAGTTCAAAATCTTACATGATTTCGTGACGGTCTCGAATTTGGAAATTTTCATTTGTCACCCTGTATCCGAGTCTTCCCCTTAGACGTAGTTTACGTCAAAAAGCTGCATGTATCCGCAAGCAGGCCCCACCAAAGCGACCGTGTGCCGATCAAAGCGCACAAGCCCAAGTCCTGGTGTTAAACAGCCCTGATACGACGGCCCTCCGACGAGACAGGAGGTTTGCACAGGCCCAATAAGCCGCATGGAAAACCAATAATTACGAACAATATATATAAGAGATAATGCGACTCGATATAATCGGCAAAGTCCTAGGCGACGAATAAAGGATCACGATTGGAAGCTTGGAACATGGAACTGCAAGTTGCTAGGGTTCGCCGGTTGCGACAGGATGATCAACGATGAATTACATCCCCGCAACTTCGACGTCGTTGCGCTGCATGAGATTTGCTGGACATGACAGAAAGTGTGGAAAAGCGGACATCGAGCGGCTACCTTCTACCAAAGCTGTGGCACCACCAACGAGCTGGGAGCCGGCTTCAAAGTGCGGGGTAAGATGCGCCAACGTGTGATTGGGTGGCAGCCAATCAACGCAAGGATGTGCATGCTGAGGATTAAAGGCCGTTTCTTCAACTATAGCATCATCAACGTCGAGAAAGAAGCGTTCTACGTACAGCTGGAGCAGACATACGATGGATGCCCACTGCGGGACGTCATAATCATCATAGGTGACATGTAGGAAGGGAGGAAATGTATAGACCGGTCATCGGACCGGATAGTCTGCACACCGTATCGAATAACAACGGCCAACGATGCATAAACTTCACAGCCTCCCGCGGAATGGTAGTCCGAAGCACCTTCTTTTCCCACAAAAATATCTACAAGGCCACATGGAGATCACCTAACCAAGAAACGGAAAACCAAATCGACCACGTTCTAATCGACGGTAAATTCTTCTCCGACATCCGCACTTACCGCAGTGCGAATATTGAATCCGACCACTACCTCGTTACAGTATGCCTACGCTCAAAACTCTCGACGGTGTAGAACACGCGTCGAAGTCGGACGCCGCGGCTTAACATTGGGCGGCTACAAGACGGTAGACTAGCCCAAGAATACGCGCAGCAGCTAGAAATGGCACTCCCAACGGAAGAGCAGCTAGGCGCAGCGTTTCTTGAAGATGGTTGGAGAGATATTCGATCCGCCATTGGTAGCACCGCAACCGCCGCACTTGGTACGGTGCCCCCAGATCAGAGAAACGACTGGTATGACGACGAATGTGAGCAGTTAGTAGAAGAGAAGAATGATTCGGAGACGCATAGTGGCTGGAAATCGTACGTACTTTGGACTCCGCAAGACGCTCCGATCGAATGGAGTTCGCCGCCGTACCAAACTGACAATCTACAAAACGCTCATTAGACCGGTAGTCCTCTAAGGACACGAGACCTGGACGATGCTCTTGGAGGAACAACGCGCACTTGGAGTTTTCAAAAGGAAAATCTACCTAAAACTCGTTAAGGATTGCATATTTCATTCTTTAATAAATTTTCGGAAAAATCTTCCAACAAAATTTCCGGAATAAGTACTGCAAGAATTTAGGAAGAAATTCCTGGCGAAAGTTTCTAAATTATTCATGGAGCACTTTCCTGGAGTGAAAAGAATTTCTGAAGGATTTTCAGAAGAAATTTCCGAAAAAAACTCATGGAAAATTTTCAGAAATTTTCGAAGAAATTTCCAAATAAAATCTGAAAGATTTCCAAAACCAAAAAAAACGAAAACCAAAATCTAGAGTCTAAAGGTTCGGAAACCTCCATTCAAGAGGCATGAAGGCTTTTTTCCGAAAGGGTCAGTTGCTTTGTTGCTAAAGGATTGTTAGCCTACTTATACGCTTCTTGTAAGCTTACTTCCAAGCAGCTCGGAAGCCTCCTTTTAAGAGGCCTCCTTTCAAGTGGCTCGGAACCCTCCTTTCAAGTGGCTCGGAGGACTCCTTTCACATCTCAACGAAATTCCTGAAAATTTCTCATGGAACTTCTTGAGATTACCCTCTGGAAAAAAAATTGGAGGATCGGAATCTTAAAAATTTCCGTTGTATATTATTTTTGATTCCTTTACTATTTTCGTTTTTATACAGATTTTGTTACCTAGCAGAATTGTAGAAAAATCTATCATCCGCTAGTAGGTTTAAGTAAGCTTTAGTCTGGGTGATATCACCATAATGCTCCGAAAAAAAGCTACCGATGTACTGTGGACGGCTGAGGAGAACGTTGTCAAAAGAGTTGAAGAAGATTGAGGACAGCAGATATATATCTTGAAACATCCATTATTATGCTGATTGGATGTTGCCGACAAGTTATTTGCACCAGACCGAATGGCATCTGCCCACTGATTCTTAATGCTTTTGAGACTATATGTAGAATATATGGAAATCAAATTTCCATTCATCGATGCTGACAACGCATTACATTCAAGTTTAACCTCTGTGGAACAGGCATGACTTTAAGCATCTTACCTAACAGTTGCTATTATTAAATAAGCGTAACTTGCATGTTCAAATTCTGATGATGCAAACCCACCACCCTGCGGAATTTCCGCTGCCGGTGGCATATTCCGAATTGCTCTCCACGGGGCATCTCTTAAAGGCAGGGCAGGTATTTCATGTATCATATATTGCAGCCAACAACAATCCCTCCGGCAAGTGGGCGGCAGAGTTGGCAAAGCTAACATGCAATAAAGTACTCACGGCGAGCCGTTTTTTGCGTACGTAAGCCGACCCGTGTCGTCGTCTCGTGTCGTCCATGGATGGGGTCTATTTTTGGAGCGACCAGCAGAGTTCATAGTCAGCGTCAGTCAGTGATGGTAATAATCATTGCCACGGTAATCAGCTCCATGATCATCATCATCACCATCGTCAGCGGGAAAACTCAATAAGGAAGTATGCAGCTTTCTACGTCAGGCTGCTCTCGCTCTCCGGGCTTAGTGGGGCCGAAATATTACGCTATGCTGTTGGGGTCATGCGCAGTAGCGGTCGTGGCGCGTGGACGACACCCGTCTCCCGAGCTGCACTTCTACGGGTTTTATGTGTGGATGCGGTGAACGTTTGACGCAGAGGCACCATCCACAACAGCTGCAGAGGGGTTGGGTTGGTTCGACTGCGGGGGGAAACTCCCGGAGCAATCGAGAGCGGGCCGGAGCGCATCGGTCAGCCCATCCGCAATGGGGCTATCTCTCCTGCGGCGGCGGGTCACGTCGTTAGACATGATGTCGAAGGGTGCCACCACAGCCACAGTAGCAGGAAGCCATCGGCAGGTGTTGGGATACAAACTGTTACACTCTCGAAAACAATGCAGCTGAATGGAATTCGGCGCTGCTGGGTTGAAGGCCTGGCTGGGTCTGTTCTAGGGCCTGGTCCGAAGTAGATAGCAGAAGACTGATGCGGGGAGTGGGGGAGGTTCTCCTGGGACTTGTTGAATATTGACCTCTTTTGGTTCGTGATTTTTGTCCTTGTTTGGGGTATGGGAAGAGGTTGAGAAGGGAACTGTGAGAATGTGGGAGGTTGGAAGATGGGTGGACGCGTAATGCTTTGCCGTAATACGTTTTTCCCACTGTTTATGAGATCTTTTAAGTAAACGGTGCAGCTATTTGTTACGGATAAAATTTTATTATAAATTGCAAACGACATTGTAACAATATATCTATAGTAGAACATGGAGGACAGCTTCGAATATGGATAAAAATCTAATCATGAATAAAATCACACGGAAAGCTGACATTTAATAGAACGGATCCATTTAATGGCCTTGTATGCATGACTGCTGGATAGTAATCGATATTACACGGCTATGGAGGAATTTCTTTACAGACAGTTGCGAGTCAGAACTAAGGAAAGCAATGAGAGATATTTTGGTTAGCTTATTTGGTAGTTTATCAGGTAGTACACGATGCCTAAGCACGAATAAGGAAAAGAAAAGAGGTGATCATTAAATGCATGATGCCTCACATCTATCGTAGATCAAGACATTTAGCAAAAAATTTGGTTGTAGTTTTAAGACCTCTCGTTCAGTACGTTGAGATTTAAGCCACGGTGATCGTACATCATCGTCAATATCATGTTAATATCTGATTTAATTTATTTTGTGGAATGCTGACAAGCAGAGGCACGCCACACAATCCAAATTAAATTTAATTTGGATTAATCCAATCCAAATCCAATCCAAATCCAATCCAAATCCAATCCAAATCCAATCCAAATCCAATCCAAATCCAATCCAAATCCAATCCAAATCCAATCCAAATCCAATCCAAATCCAATCCAAACCAATCCAAACCAATCCAAACCAATCCAAACCAATCCAAACCAATCCAAACCAATCCAAACCAATCCAAACCAATCCAAACCAATCCAAACCAATCCAACCAATCCAAACCAATCCAACCAATCCAAACCAATCCAAACCAACCAAATCCAAACCAATCCAAACCAATCCAAACCAATCCAAACCAACCAAACCAATCCAAACCAATCCAAACCAATCCAAACCAATCCAAACCAATCCAAACCAATCCAAACCAATCCAAACCAATCCAAACCAATCCAAACCAATCCAAACCAATCCAAACCAACCAAACCAACCAAACCAATCCAAACCAACCAAACCAATCCAAACCAATCCAAACCAATCCAACCAATCCAAACCAATCCAAACCAACCAAACCAATCCAAACCAATCCAAACCAATCCAAACCAATCCAAACCAATCCAATCCAAACCAATCCAACCAACCAAACCAATCCAAACCAATCCCAAACCAATCCAAACCAATCCCAAACCAATCCAAACCAATCCAAACCAACCAAACCAATCCAAACCAACCAAACCAACCAAACCAATCCAAACCAATCCAAACCAATCCAAACCAATCCCAAACCAACCAAACCAATCCAAACCAATCCAAACCAACCAACCAAACCAATCCAAACCAATCCAAACCAACCAAACCAATCCAAACCAATCCAAACCAACCAAACCAATCCAAACCAATCCAAACCAATCCAAACCAACCAAACCAACATAAACCAATCCAAACCAATCCAACCAACCAAACCAACCAAACCAATCCAAACCAATCCAAACCAATCCAAACCAATCCAAACCAATCCAAACCAACCAAACCAATCCAAACCAACCAAACCAATCCAAACCAATCCAAACCAACCAAACCAATCCAAACCAATCCAAACCAATCCAAACCAATCCAAACCAATCCAATCCAAACCAATCCAAACCAACCAAACCAATCCAAACCAATCCAAACCAATCCAACCAAACCAAACCAATCCAAACCAACCAAACCAATCCAAACCAATCCAAACCAACCAAACCAATCCAAACCAATCCAAACCAATCCAAACCAATCCAAACCAATCCAACCAAACCAATCCAAACCAATCCAACCAAACCAAACCAATCCCAAACCAATCCAAACCAACCAAACCAACCAAACCAATCCAAACCAATCCAAACCAATCCAAACCAATCCAAACCAATCCAAACCAACCAAACCAACCAAACCAATCCAAACCAATCCAAACCAATCCAAACCAACCAAACCAATCCAACCAATCCAAACCAATCCAAACCAATCCAAACCAACCAACCAATCCAAACCAATCCAACCAATCCAAACCAATCCAAACCAATCCAAACCAATCCAAACCAATCCCAAACCAATCCCAAACCAATCCAAACCAACCAAACCAATCCAAACCAACCAATCCAAACCAATCCAAACCAACCAAACCAATCCAAACCAACCAAACCAAATCCAAACCAATCCAAACCAATCCAAACCAATCCAACCAACCAAACCAATCCAACCAATCCAAACCAATCCAAACCAATCCAAACCAACCAAACCAATCCAAACCAACCAAACCAAACCAAACCAAATCCAACCAAACCAAACCAATCCAAACCAATCCAAACCAATCCAAACCAACCAAACCAATCCAAACCAATCCAAACCAATCCAAACCAACCAAACCAATCCAAACCAATCCAAACCAATCCAAACCAATCCAAACCAATCCAAACCAATCCAAACCAATCCAACCAATCCAAACCAATCCCAAACCAATCCAAACCAATCCAAACCAACCAAACCAATCCAAACCAACCAAACCAATCCAAATCCAATCCAAACCAATCCAAACCAATCCAAACCAATCCAAACCAATCCAAACCAATCCAAACCAATCCAAACCAATCCAAACCAATCCAAACCAATCCAAACCAATCCAAACCAATCCAAACCAACCAAACCAATCCAAACCAATCCAAACCAATCCAAACCAATCCAAACCAATCCAAACCAACCAAACCAATCCAAACCAATCCAACCAATCCAAACCAATCCAAACCAACCAAACCAATCCAAACCAATCCAAACCAATCCAAACCAATCCAAACCAATCCCAAACCAATCCAAACCAATCCAAACGCAACCAAACCAATCCAAACCAACCAAACCAATCCAAACCAACCAAACCAATCCAAACCAATCCAAACCAATCCAAACCAATCCAAACCAATCCAAACCAACCAAACACAATCCAAATCCAATCCAAACCAATCCAACCAATCCAAACCAACCAAACCAATCCAAACCAATCCAAACCAATCCAATCCAAACCAATCCAAACCAATCCAAACCAATCCAAACCAACGCAAACCATCCAAACCATTCCAAACCAATCCAAACCAATCCAAACCAACCAAACCAATCCAAACCAATCCAAACCAATCCAAACCAATCCAAACCAATCCAAACCATCCCAAACCAATCCAAACCAATCCAAACCAATCCAAACCAATCCAAACCAACACAACCCAAATCCAAACCAATCCAAACCAATCCAAATTCAATCCAAACCAATCCAAACCAATCCAAACCAATCCAAACGCAATCCAAACCAATCCAAACCAATCCAAACCAATCCAAACCAATCCAAACCAATCCAAACCAATCCAAACCAACCAAACCAATCCAAACCAATCCAAACCAATCCCAAACCAATCCAAACCAATCCAAACCAATCCAAACCAATCCAAACCAATCCAAACCAATCCAAACCAATCCAAACCAATCCAAACCAACCAAACCAATCCAAACCAATCCAAACCAATCCAAACCAACCAAACCAATCCAAACCAATCCAAACCAATCCAAACCAATCCAAACCAATCCAAACCAACCAAACCAATCCAAACCAATCCAAACCAATCCAAACCAATCCAAACCAATCCAAACCAATCCAAACCAATCCAAACCAATCCAAACCAATCCAAACCAATCCAAACCAACCAAACCAATCCAAACCAATCCAAACCAACCAAACCAATCCAAACCAATCCAAACCAATCCAAACCAATCCAAACCAATCCAACCAATCCAAACCAATCCAACCAAACCAACCAAACCAATCCAAACCAATCCAAACCAATCCAAACCAAATCCAAACCAAACCAATCCAAACCAATCCAAACCAATCCAAACCAATCCAAACCAATCCAAACCAATCCAAACCAATCCAAACCAATCCAAACCAAACCAAACCAATCCAAACCAATCCAAACCAACCAAACCAACCAAACCAATCCAAACCAATCCAAACCAATCCAAACCAATCCAAACCAATCCAAACCAACCAAACCAATCCAAACCAACCAAACCAACCAAACCAATCCAAACCAATCCAAACCAATCCAAACCAACCAAACCAATCCAAACCAATCCAAACCAATCCAAACCAACCAAACCAATCCAAACCAATCCAAACCAATCCAAACCAATCCAAACCAATCCAAACCAATCCAAACCAATCCAAACCAATCCAAACCAATCCAAACCAATGCAACCATTCCAACCATTCCAAACCAATCCAAACCAATTCAAACCAATTCAAACCAATCCAAATCCAATCCAAACCAATCCAAACCAATCCAACCATTCCAAACCAATCCAAATTAAAACCAAACCAAGTCCAAACCAAACCAACCAAACCAATCCAGTTCCAATCCAAACCAATCCAAACCAATCCAAACCAATCCAAACCAATCCAAACCAATCCAAATGCAACCAAACCAATCCAAACCAATCCAAACCAATCCAAACCAACCAAACACAATCCAAACCAATCCAATCCAATCCAAACCAATCCAAACCAATCCCAAACCAATCCAAACCAATCCAACCAACCAAACCAATCCAAACCAATCCAAACCAACCAAACCAATCCAAACCAATCCAAACCAATCCAAACCAACCAAACCAATCCAAACCAATCCAAACCAATCCAAACCAATCCAAACCAATCCAAACCAACCAAACCAATCCAAACCAATCCAAACCAATCCAAACCAATCCAAACCAATCCGAACCAAACCAATCCAAACCAACCAAACCAATCCAATCCAAACCAATCCAAACCAATCCAAACCAAATCCAATCCAAGTCCAATCCAAACCAATCCAAACCAATCCAAACCAATCCAAACCAATCCAAACCAATCCAAACCAATCCCAATCCAATCCAAACCAACCAAACCAATCCAAACCAATCCAAACCAATCCAAACCAATCCAAACCAATCCAAACCAATCCAAACCAATCCAAACCAATCCAAACCAATCCAAACCAATCCCAAACCAACCAAACCAATCCAAACCAACCAAACCAATCCAAACCAATCCAAACCAAACCAATCCAAACCAATCCAAACCAATCCAAACCAAACCAATCCAAACCAATCCAAACCAAACCAACCAAACCAATCCAAACCAATCCAAACCAATCCAAACCAACCAAACCAATCCAAACCAATCCAAACCAATCCAAACCAATCCAAACCAACCAAACCAATCCAAACCAATCCAAACCAATCCAAACCAATCCAAACCAATCCAAACCAATCCAAACCAATCCAAACCAATCCAAACCAATCCAAACCAATCCAAACCAATCCAAACCAATCCAACCAACCAAACCAAACCAATCCAAACCAATCCAAACCAATCCAAACCAATCCAAACCAATCCAAACCAATCCAAACCAATCCAAACCAATCCAAACCAACCAAACCAATCCCAAACCAATCCAAACCAATCCAAACCAATCCAAACCAATCCCAAACCAATCCAAACCAACCAACCAAACCAATCCAAACCAATCCAATCCAAACCAATCCAACCAATCCAAACCAACCAAACCAATCCAAACCAATCCAAACCAACCAAACCAATCCAAACCAACCAAACCAATCCAAACCAATCCAAACCAATCCAAACCAATCCAAACCAATCCAAACCAATCCAAACCAATCCAAACCAATCCAAACCAATCCAAACCAATCCAAACCAATCCAAACCAATCCAAACCAATCCAAACCAATCCAAACCAATCCAAACCAATCCAAACCAATCCAAACCAATCCAAACCAATCCCAAACCAATCCAAACCAATCCAAACCAACCAAACCAATCCAAACCAACCAAACCAATCCAAACCAATCCAAACCAATCCAAACCAACCAAACCAATCCAAACCAATCCAACCAACCAAACCAATCCAAACCAATCCAAACCAATCCAAACCAACCAAACCAACCAAACCAATCCAAACCAATCCAAACCAATCCAAACCAATCCAAACCAATCCAAACCAATCCCAAACCAATCCAAACCAATCCAAACCAATCCAAACCAACCAAACCAATCCAAACCAATCCAAACCAACCAAACCAATCCAAACCAATCCAAACCAATCCAAACCAATCCAACCAAACCAATCCAAACCAATCCAAACCAACCAACCAAATCCAATCCAAACCAATCCAAACCAAATCCAACCAAACCAATCCAAACCAATCCAAACCAACCAACCAAACCAATCCAAACCAATCCAAACCAACCAACCAACCAATCCAAACCAATCCAACCAATCCAAACCAATCCAAACCAATCCAAACCAATCCAAACCAACCAAACCAATCCAAACCAATCCAAACCAATCCAAACCAATCCAACCAATCCAAACCAATCCAAACCAACCAAACCAATCCAAACCAATCCAAACCAACCAAACCAATCCAAACCAATCCAAACCAATCCAAACCAATCCAAACCAATCCAAACCAATCCAAACCAATCCAAACCAATCCAAACCAATCCAAACCAATCCAAACCAATCCAAACCAATCCAAACCAATCCAAACCAACCAAACCAATCCAAACCAATCCAAACCAATCCCAAACCAACCAAACCAATCCAAACCAATCCAAACCAATCCAAACCAACCAAACCAATCCAAACCAACCAAACCAATCCAAACCAACCAAACCAATCCAAACCAACCAAACCAATCCAAACCAATCCAAACCAATCCAAACCAATCCAAACCAACCAAACCAATCCAAACCAATCCAAACCAATCCAAACCAATCCAAACCAATCCAAACCAATCCAAACCAATCCAAACCAATCCAAACCAATCCAAACCAACCAAACCAATCCAAACCAATCCAAACCAATCCAAACCAATCCAAACCAATCCAAACCAACCAAACCAATCCAAACCAATCCAAACCAATCCAAACCAATCCAACCAATCCAAACCAATCCAAACCAACCAAACCAATCCAACCAATCCAAACCAATCCAACCAATCCAAACCAACCAAACCAATCCAAACCAATCCAAACCAATCCAAACCAACCAAACCAATCCAAACCAATCCAAACCAATCCAAACCAATCCAAACCAATCCAAACCAATCCCAAACCAATCCAAACCAATCCAAACCAATCCAAACCAATCCAAACCAATCCCAAACCAATCCAAACCAATCCCAAACCAATCCAAACCAATCCAAACCAATCCAAACCAATCCAAACCAATCCAAACCAATCCAAACCAACCAAACCAATCCAAACCAATCCAAACCAATCCAAACCAATCCAAACCAAACCAAACCAAACCAACCAAACCAATCCAAACCAATCCAAACCAAACCAAACCAATCCAAACCAACCAAACCAATCCAAACCAATCCAAACCAATCCCAAACCAACCAAACCAATCCAAACCAACCAAACCAATCCAAACCAATCCAAACCAATCCAATCCAAACCAATCCAACCAATCCAAACCAATCCAAACCAATCCAAACCAATCCAAACCAATCCAAACCAACCAAACCAATCCAAACCAATCCAAACCAATCCAAACCAATCCAAACCAATCCAAACCAATCCAAACCAACCAAACCAATCCAAACCAATCCAAACCAATCCAAACCAATCCAAACCAATCCAAACCAATCCCAAACCAATCCAAACCAACCAAACCAATCCAAACCAATCCCAAACCAATCCAAACCAATCCAAACCAATCCAAACCAATCCAAACCAATCCAAACCAATCCAAACCAATCCAAACCAACCAAACCAATCCAAACCAATCCAAACCAATCCAAACCAATCCAAACCAACCAAACCAATCCAAACCAATCCAACCAACCAAACCAACCAAACCAATCCAAACCAATCCAAACCAATCCAAACCAATCCAAACCAATCCAAACCAACCAAACCAACCAAACCAATCCAAACCAATCCAAACCAATCCAAACCAATCCAAACCAATCCAACCAATCCAAACCAATCCAAACCAATCCAAACCAACCAAACCAATCCAAACCAACCAAACCAATCCAAACCAATCCAAACCAATCCAAACCAATCCAAACCAATCCAAACCAATCCAACCAACCAAACCAATCCAAACCAATCCAAACCAACCAAACCAATCCAAACCAATCCAAACCAATCCAAACCAAACCAATCCAAACCAATCCAAACCAATCCAAACCAATCCAAACCAACCAATCCAAACCAATCCAAACCAATCCAAACCAATCCAAACCAACCAATCCAAACCAATCCAAACCAATCCAAACCAATCCAACCAATCCAAACCAATCCAAACCAATCCAAACCAACCAAACCAATCCAAACCAATCCAAACCAATCCAAACCAATCCAAACCAAACCAAACCAATCCAAACCAACCAATCCAACCAAATCCAAACCAATCCAAACCAATCCAAACCAATCCAAACCAATCCAAACCAAATCTAATCCAAACACAATCCAAACCAATCCAATCCAATCCAAACCAATCCAAACCAATCCAAACCAATCCAAACCAATCCAAACCAATCCAAACCAATCCAAATCTAATCCAAACCAATCCAAACCAATCCAAACCAATCCAAACCAACGCAAACCAAACGCAAACCAATCCAAACCAAACCAATCCAAACCAATCCAAACCAATCCAAACCAATCCAAACCAATCCAAACCAATCCAAACCAATCCAAACCAATCCAAACCAATCCAAACCAATCCAAACCAATCCAAACCAATCCAAACCAATCCAAACCAACCAAACCAATCCAAACCAATCCCAAACCAATCCAAACCAATCCAAACCAATCCAAACCAATCCAAACCAATCCAAACCAATCCAAACCAATCCAAACCAATCCAATCCAAACCAATCCAAACCAATCCAAACCAACCAAACCAAACCAAATCCAATCCAAACCAACCAAACCAATCCAAACCAATCCAAACCAATCCAAACCAATCCAAACCAATCCAAACCAATCCAAACCAATCCAAACCAATCCCAAACCAATCCAAACCAATCCAAACCAATCCAAACCAATCCAAACCAACCAATCCAATCCAAATCCAATCCAAATCCAATCCAAATCCAATCCAAATCCAATCCAAATCCAATCCAAATCCAATCCAAATCCAATCCAAATCAAACCCAAATCCAATCCAATCCAAATCCAATCCAATCCAAACCCAATCCAATCCAAACCCAATCCAATCCAAATCCAATCCAATCCAAATCAAATCCAAATCCAATCCAAATCCAATCCAAATCCAAATCCAAATCCAATCCAATCCAAATCTAATCCAATCCAAATTCAATCCAAATCTAATCAACCAAACCAATCCAAACCAACCAAACCAACCCAAACCAATCCCAACCAAACCAATCCAAACCAATCCAAACCAATCCAAACCAATCCAAACCAATCCAAACCAATCCAAACCAATCCAAACCAATCCAAACCAATCCAATCCAAACCAATCCCAAACCAATCCAAATCTAATCCAAACCAATCCAAACCAACCAAACCAATCCAAACCAATCCAAACCAATCCAAACCAATCCAAACCAACCAAACCAATCCAAACCAATCCAAACCAATCCAAACCAATCCAAACCAATCCAAACCAATCCAAACCAACCAAACCAATCCAACCAATCCAAACCAATCCAAACCAATCCAAACCAATCCAAACCAATCCAATCCAAACTAATTCAATCCAAACCAATCAAAATCCAAACCAATCCAAACCAATCCAAATCAAACCAATCCAATCCAAACCAATCCAAACCAACCAAACCAATCCAAACCAATCCCAACCAATCCAAACCAATCCAAACCAATCCAAACCAATCCAAACCAATCCAAACCAATCCAAACCAATCCAAACCAATCCAAACCAACCAAACCAATCCTAATCCAATCCAACCAAACCAATCCAAACCAATCCAAACCAATCCAAACCAATCCAAACCAATCCAAACCAATCCAAACCAATCCAAACCAATCCAAACCAATCCAAACCAATCCAAACCCAATCCAAACCAACCAAACCAATCCAAACCAATCCAAACCAATCCAAACCAATCCAAACCAATTCAAACCAATCCAAACCAATCCAAACCAATCCAAATCCAATCCAAATCCAATCCAAATTCAAATCCAATCCAAGTCCAATCCAAATCCAATCCAAATCCAATCCAAATCCAATCCAAATCCAATCCAAATCCAATCCAAATCCAATTCAAATCTAATCCAAATCCAATCCAAATCCAATCCAAATTCAAATCCAATCCAAGTCCAATCAAAATCCAATCCAAATCCAAATCCAATCCAATCCAAATCTAATCCAATCCAAATTCAATCCAAATCCAATCAAAATCCAATCAAAATCCAAATTCAATCCAAATCCAATCCAAATCCCATCCAAATCCAATCCAAATCCAATCCCAATCCAAATCCAATCCAAATTCAATCCAAATCCAATCCAAATCCAATCCAAATCCAATCCAAATCCAATCCAAATCCAATCCAAATCCAATCCAAATCCAATCCAAATTTAATTCGAATCCAATCCAAATCCAATCCAAATCGAAATCCAAATCCAATTCAAATCCAATCCAAATCCAATCCAATCCAAATCCAATCCAATGCCAATCCAAATCCTATCCAAATCCAATCCAAACCCAATCCATATCAAATCCAAATCAAACCAAATGCAAATCCATTTTTCTTGTAGATTCGCAGGGATTCGAAAATCCTCAAGGGTACAACTCAAGTAATGAAATTCCGAAAGGCAGCATTCACTTGATGAAGCCAGCGACGCAAAATATTCTTCGTAGCGCAGGTACTTTTTGAGGATTGGACGCGATGCTCGTTTGATGGTTGATATATGATTGGCCGAGTTCTATGCGCAATGTGGTTGATTTGGTTTTCCATGGTTAGCAGTTTTAAGGCATATGTCATCGAATAAAGAATTTTAAAGGTGATATCTCTATTGCATGGAAAAGGTAATTAGTTGACTCTGGTACCGTCTAAAATCTGGAGCTCTCCTTCAGATGTGATTAGAAGCCAAATCTCAACATTTAAGAGGAGATGCAATACAAAGGTCGCAAATTTCCCCATATATATTAAGTTAGTCTGGGAAACGAGGGCTTGAATTCATTACTGTTTGTAAAATTTTATTTGTGGAATTTATTTTCAATTTCAATCGAGTGTCGAGATCCATCCATTCAATACGATCCTTTATGTAGGATTTATGTAGCTTTGCTACAAGAGATGAAAGATATCATCATCATAAATCATGAAAATATGGATTTCAGGTAAACATTGATATAAAAGAAATCAAAACATAGAAAACCCTCCAATGGGAAAAAAAATCAAACATAAAACAATTTTCAGTTGTGCCTACAGATTCTATAGTTTATTAATAACTCCAACTCAGCCGTTAATCAAATTAGCATATTTAATGATTCCGCAGCCAATTCCCCCTAAACTTTTAGCATTCAAGGTTTTCTGCAAATAAAATAATAGCTTTAGTACCATCGTACTTTCACACCAGCAAATCGAAAAGAGTCTTTGGCCAGGCACCCTGCGGGTCTATAATGGTGATGGTGCATTGTAACATTTAGAGCATCTATGCAGCCAGTAGTGCAATAAAGAAAGAGAAAACAAAACTGCAGCAGTGCCTGATGGAAAACGCGCGCAAATGTCCAACCCCGCAGCATGGTGGCGTCAAGCGCAGGCACCGTGCGCCTCCACTTCATTGTTGTACGGCTTCATTACCGCAGTGTGACGATTAAGTTTCGCAAAACGCATTGCCGCACAGCAGAGGGTCATCGGCGACGCCAGCAAGTTGCCGTCATCGCCTGTCTACCGACGAGGATTACTATTTATGTACCGACCGGGGGCAACATGTCCTTCCATGTGTTCTTTTTGTCGTAATTGCCTTGTCCTGGGGATTAACGTAAGCGTTCTCCCCCGCACTGCAGATTCCTTCGGATTCATTCGCGCGAAGAAAACGTTGTTGGAAGGGAAATTTAATGGCGAATGGTAAGGATAGGTTTGTCGAAATAGCCAGAAACAAGGCCAGAAAGGTGGTAGATGGGAGAATAACTGCAAAGTGTCATCATAATGAATAGGGTTGGAGTATAGATAGTGGAATATATAGATGAGCGAAGATAAATCCTCCAAACGAACTGTCAAACGTGTCTCCATACAAGCATGAAGTAACGATTTCAATGAAAATATTAAGGGTTGTGTGTGATGTCATATGCGCCTAGTACACGGTCAAAAAAACGAACCCAACCATGCTTTCGCTTATCAATAGATTCTACTATCTATGGGTTGAAGTATTTACCGTGCAAAGGAAAAAAGGTTTTGGGCTGTCCTTAACATGATCGAGCAAGTAAGCCATGCGTCTCCATCTAGTAACCATGCTAACGATGCAGTGTAGAGTCATGCGGAGCAGAAGAAAGTGACAAAAGCTCCCGTAAAGATTCTACAGTGAGGAAGGGCTAGGCGCAGGAATGCGACCTCATCTGCGCCAGCAAAAAGCAAGTCTGTAATCTCGTTATAGGTGGATCTTCGTGTCCCATCGGAGAGACAAATAAGATGAAGTTGTGCAAGTAAAACAGCAAACAAAATCTTAACCACTGTGCAACTGCCCAACAGCTGCTTGTGGTAGTCAGTCTCGGAGTCGAGGACGGATGTCGCCCTCCTGTCCGATCCGTACAACGTCCCTGTCGATAACGGCAATTGGGTGGTGGACGGGTCTGGGATTGTGGCTATTTGCACGACGGGACGGTACCCGATCCGAGAGGTGGTACACTCCTCTGCTGAGGGTGTCGCGATAGCCAAGGTCAATAGCTGCTATGCCTCACCAAGGTGGCCATTAGAATAGTTCAACCAGATGATCGATAGGCTATCGTCTGACCTAGTGGGTCGTAAGCCGGTCGTCATAGCAGGAGATTTTAACGCTTGGGCAGCGGAGTGACTGCTGCACCAATCGAAGGAATCAAGCGTTACTAGAGGCGCTAGCGAAGCTCGAAGCAGTGCTGGTCAATGATGGTGATGGTTTCGCTAGCACGTTCAGAAGGAACGGGGTTAAGTCATAGATTGACGTACCGTTTGTCAGTCCTGGTCTGGCACCAGACTTGGACTGGAGGGTGGACGAGGGTCAATTCGCTTTAAGATCAACTATGGCGTGCAACACACGGTGTGAAAAAATGGATTATTATCGAAGTTTCATGTACCTCTATTTTTTTTTCATAGAAAGCTAGGCAAGGTCATTAGAAATTAAGTACGGGGTGATTTAAAATATTTCATCGGCGATTTTTTGAAAAAAATGATTTTTATTGTTTTCCTCTCTAACATACCGTACACAAAATCAACTGATAACCCAACAAAGGATCTATTTTTGTAATTTACCCCTCAAAATTGATTATATACACATTTGTAGCCTTTTACCTTTTTCGTTTCTATCTATATCTTGACACGGGTATAAAGTTTTTAAAAACATTTTTAAAGTTCAAGCGTTCCTAAAGTATTTTTAGTGTTATTTTGTATGTTTTGAAATCTTTGCTGAAACAATAATCTATCTCTGGCATAAATATTGTTCTCTGATGAATATTGTTTTTGCAATTCTATCTTCTGACATGACATGACCTACCCGCTGAAGTGTGCCGTATTTTATGAGATTCAGAATGTTTTCTCGTATGAGGATGGATTTTGATTTTGGATGAGCCACACGTCTTTTTTCTGGCCTCTCCCTGAGTATTGTACGCAACATCTTCCGCTAGAAAATTCTGAAAGCATCCTAGACTGCTTTTAACGTTTCAGGTCCTTAATTGCTCACCCGAAGAATTGGGGAATTATAAAAAGCGAATTTCATTTCCATCTGCATTATTTTTCTTAACATGTATTATACGAGACCTAACTTAGTCATTGTCAGTGTTTAAAGCATTGTTAGTGTTTGTCAGCATTTCAAAGGTAATATTTTGTTTCTACATCTTCAAACACATCCCCTTCACTTTCTTGGCACAAACAACACTAAGCTTATCTCTGTCTCTGCATGTAACCATGTACTTCATCTTGGCAGAGCTTATGCATATGCTCCTAGGTTTTACAGATGAAATCAAGCTCCTTAGTAAACGATCGCAGAGTAGTGGTATAGACTTTTGTCTTACTGAAGATTGAGATGGTGAGAAAGGACATATCTAACGTGACCAGACGTTTCGCATTTCGCGGGACGCTGCGTTTTTCAACTTCGTTTTACAAATTTATTACAGTCCATACAGCCTTACAAATATTTTTCCAATTTTTTTGGGCCAAAATTTGTGGGAAATGCACTTTTGGAGGAACCAGTATGAAGTACATTGTTACGGATAGAAATAGAAATAAGAGGATGTACATGCGATGATTGGAGGCGTTGAAGAAATAGTTCACTTTGGAATGCTTGTGAAATGGGATAATGATCCTTAGCAACATCGTTGTACTTATGTATAATGGTTTCATAGCACACCTGAAAAGTAAATCGCTATCTTCAAAAACATTATAAAACCATAATTATTACTTGGGTGCAAAAACGGTTTTTTATAGCTTACCAGCTTACAGCTCATAAAAGTATGAATGACCCACACAAATATGGAATCAACCAAATGGGAGACAGTTGTCCTTGTAGAACAATATAGCTTCCGTAACATGCAACCCGAAATGGAATTTGCTCTGCATAACTTCATTTAATAGCCTATTTCGGACATGAAGCGTGGTAATTATAAGAAGCAGGCTAGTAAGGTTTCGGGGTTTTAAAGCAAATTGTGCCGCAAACTATATTCGGTAAGGTTGTTGTCCATTGTATGTACCCCACAAATGATGAGACACTGTATCTAGAGGAATATATGAACCCTTTAAAATATGGCAGACTGACAAAGGGCTGGTCTCATAGTGCGAATTTCGGAAGAAAGAAATGTGAATACAACATTCAATAGAGAACCATATTTGGACTGGAAAAAGATGATAACTGCTAAAAAAATAAAATAACGCAAAAATAAAAAAAAAATAATAAAACATAGTTTACAAAAGCTTGAATTACAGAAATTGATATTTTTCAAAAATTTAGATCTATTTCAAGATAGGTTTTCTACTCAAAAAGTCTACAAATGCGTACATTTTCAGTTTTGAGGAATTATTACGATTATTGATCCACTGCTGGTTTATCAATTGACTTTTTGTACGGTATATTGGAGAAGAAAACAATAAAAATCACTTTTTTCAAAAATCGCCGATGAAATATTTTAAAACACCCCGTACCTCATTTCTGATGACCTTGCCTAACTTTCCTTGAAAAAAATCAGAGGTACATGAAACTTTGATAATAATCCATTTTTTACACCGTTCAACATCCGAGGTCCGGGGATCTCTTTCTGGTCCGTGAGTGGAGAACCAATCACTTCGATAGCGAAGTTTATACCACAGCCCTGGTACTGGAAGCCAACATTGAAGGTCTAAGCGGAGAGGCGTTAGCAGCTGTCCTATCACACGCGTGCAACGCCACCATGCCGAGAACGCCAGACGCCCGGTATACTGGTAGAGTCCCGAAATTGCGGCCCTTCGATCAACCTGCCTCAAGGCAACGTACCCGTACCGAGGATGAAAGAGCGGACCGCCGTGAAGTGTTTTGAGCTGCGAAACTGGCCTTCAACAAGACCATCAAGAGCAGTAAGAGAGCGTGTTTCGACAACCTATGCGAAGGTGCCAACGCGAATCCGTGGAGTGACGCTTTCAGGATAGTGATGGCCAAGATCAAAGGGAGCTCTACACCCCACGAATGGTCCCATGATAGGTTGGCGAGGATTATCGAGGTACTCTTTCCGACTCAAGCCACAAGTCCCTGCCTCCTGCACCACAAGGCAATATGGGTGCGGCCGTAATGGTGGCTCCGGTGACGAACGAAGAGTTACTCGCGGTGGCCAAATCCATGGTAACGGACAAAGCTCCGGAGCCGGATGGAGTTCCGAACAGCGTTCTCAAGGCAGCAATCATAGCGAACCCGAACATGTTCAGGCTAGCTATGCATAAATGCCTTAATGAGTGTAGATTCCCCGAAAGAGGCAGCAATTGGTGTTGTTGCCGAAGATCGGGAAGCCGCCAAGCGTTTCATCAGCGTATGCGAACGGCCTGTCAAGCAACCAGTTCGGTTTCGCAAGGGTAAGTCCACGTAAAGACCACTCGGTAGTAAAGACCGTCGAGATAGCGATCCAACAGAAAAGGTGAGGTATTCGATACTGTGCGTTAGTGACCCTTGATGTGAAGAACGCATTCAACAGCGCAAGCTGGGATGCCATCGCGCTCTCGTTACACCGGCATAGCCTGCCGGTGGAGCTGTACCGGATTTTGGAAAGCTATTTCCGGAACCGGGTACTATTACGAGACCGATGCCGGTCAAAGAAGCGTTCCTATTACCGCAGTAGCTCCGCAAGGTTCAATACTGGTCCCGGTATTATGGAACCTTATGTATGACCGGGTTCTGAAGCTAAAATTCGCTCCTGGTGTTAAGATCGTCGGCTTCGCCGATGACGTAACCTTGAAGGTCTACGGGGAGTCAATTCCCAAGGTAGAACTGACCGCAGCAAACGCGATCAGCACGGTGGCGATTGGATGAGCGCTAGAGGTCTGGAGCTCGCTCAACATAAGACGGAGGTGGTTGTCGTCAATAACCGCAAGTCGGTTCATCATGCAGTGATTCATGTGGGTGAATTCGCGATCGCATCAAAGCGGAGTTTGAAGCTCCTTGGGGTCGTAATAGACAACAAGCTGGCCTTCGCCAGCCATGTCGACTATGCGTGCAAGACCCAATCAACCAAAAGTACGGATAAGATGGGATGTTTTGGCTTAATCAGCTCGAATTTTAAGTAACTTTTTGTATGGTGGGAGCACAGGAGTGAACTTTGAAGTTCCGTTAAGGGGCTTGGAACTCAATGTGAACCAAGAGTGAGTCAATTGGTTCGGTTAGGAACAAATTTAAGTAAAATCTGAACTTTTGGTTGCTTGGAGAGGGCTTCGACTGTTGTTGCGGCATTATCGAGGATGATGTCCAACAGTTCCAAGGTGTTGTCAGTAGGCGTAGGCTACTGTCCTGGCCGAGAGCTCTGAGGGTAACCAGTTACCTACAGAGAGCCCCGTCTGCCCAGGTATTGATGAAAATGCAGAGCACATACTGTTCGTATGTTCTCGTTTCGACGTCGAAAGAAGAGCTATCCTAGACGTTTGCGGTCGAGACACAACCCCGGATACACTTATCCAGAGGATGTGCCAAATGGAGATTTAACATCTGGGAAGGAGCGACCTACACAGCTCTGGTCCTCACAAGTTCCAATTTCACGCTTCCACGGGTCTTCCGATGACAATCGACCGCCAGCTAAGGGTTTTGTACTTAGTTGGTAGTGCAGCCTGGGCACTGTTGACCTTCTGACATCAGCTAGAGTGAGTGGGTGCGACCAAGGGGACCATCGTTCCTAACCCCTAATCCCAAGGCGTTAAGCGACCCGTGCCGAGGGGATGCATGGCCAGGGGGTGAAATAATGAGCTAGGCCTTTAACGGAGCCTGTGGGGTACCTGGCGTGGCGGACCTCTTTTCCCGACCAGAGACCATGGGACCAAGATGGAAAACCAAGTCAATTCTTCAATTAGTGGTAGTAGTGTAGGCGACAACCCCTTCGCAAGAGGTGGGTTGTTCAGGTCTCCGCCTAGGAGGCCAGAGGCAATAGTCGGCAACTCAGTGCGCAGCGCCAGCGTGGGTCACTTAACCATCTCCCAGGCTACGCCGGTAGAGGTTATAGACGGCCCATGGCTTGTGAAGGCGATGAACCGCAAACGCCATGGACTTTCGGCCTTCGAGGTGGCGACGGAACAGCTGGACGCCATCATCGACTTTGTGTCATCGAAGCATAATATCAGTAAGGACCTCAAGAGGAGCTTGCTGAAACTTCTAAAGTCGATGCTGGACGCCAAGCTGGAGAGGGCGGTCGGGACGGCCAAGTGTAAACCCGTGAAATCCGTGGAGTCGAGGTCTACCCAGACTGAGGCCCAAGGATTCGCCGACTCGGGCAAGGTCGAATCGACCGAGGGCGTGCCAGCGAAGACGGTGGTGCCAAAGTCTACCCAGACTAAGGCTCAAGTATTTGCGGGCACGTCGGGGGTGACTGCTCCAACGAAGCAGACACAAAAACCGGGGAGACAGTCTCCAGGGGATGAGCTCCCTGGGGGCCGTTCCAAAACGCGGAGGGTTACTACCCCGAACAAGGGTAGTGTGGCTGGGAAGCTGAACTCCGGCCAGGTACCTCCAAAACCGAGGGAGGAAGCACCTGGAAAGGTCCGTCCACCCAGGAAAGACGGTGGTAAGGGGTTACGGCAGGCTGGGACCCCTCAGCCGCACCAGACCAGGGAAATAGAGGGGGATGACGCCTCCTGGACCCTGGTCAAGAACAAAAGGAAACCGAAGACATCAAGGGCCGAAAAGAAGGCCCAGGCGAATGAGGGTAGCAAGAAGTCTAGGGTAGGCGCCAATCGCTCCAGGGGCGATGCCCTAGTCATCAAAACGGACGAGGCTAAGTATTTGGACGTCTTGAAGGCGATGAGGAGTGACGTCAAGCTCGGTGACGGTTCGACGTACGTCGAATAAGACGTACCCGGATGGGTGAGATGATCCTCGAGCTGGGGCGCAAAAGGGCGCTGCCCATAAGAAGTTGGCGGAGGAAGTCCTAGGCGAGACGGTCAAGGTGAGGGCACTCACGACGGAGGTGAATCTTAGGGTTAAAATCCTGGACGAGATAACCGAAGTCGAAGAGCTCGTCACGGCACTGCCGCGACAGTGTTGTGAGGGTGAGATATATTAGGAGTTGGGCAATCCACTTTTAGAGTGCATTGATGACAGATATGCGAATATCGTATAACGGTTTGATTGCCAACACTAACTAGCAAATAGCAAGCCATGACTTTGCCTCTTCCCTCGAGGGACAACGAACGGAGTCGCACGCGCGATTAGACAGCACACCCCGTAATAGCTCGTTCGGCAGAACTAGGCCGCACATTTGGCGATCCTGCCAGGTTGTTCCTGGTTGGAAATAATTGTTTTGTTAGTATCCTGTGGGCGTGATTGGGACATTTTTTCATCGGTTTCGACTTGTAATGTCGAAGACGCTCTGGAAGAGCGTCGGATTAAATGATGTGCACATCGGTTTCGACTTGTGATGTCGAAGACGCTATGGAAGAGCGTCGGATTGATAAATTTGCTCATCGGTTTCGACTTGTAGTGTCAAAGACGCTCTGGAAGAGCGTCGGATTAAATGATTTGCACATCGGTTTCGACTTGTGATGTCGAAGACTCTCTGGAAGAGCGTCGGATCAAATGATTTGCACATCGGTTTCGACTTGTGATGTCGAAGACTCTCTGGAAGAGCGTCGGATTGAATGATTTGCACATCGGTTTCAACTTGTGATGTCGAAGACGCTATGGAAGAGCGTCGGATTGATAAATTTGCTCATCGGTTTCGACTTGTAGTGTCTAAGACGCTCTGAAAGAGCGTCGGATTAAATGATTTGCACATCGGTTTCGACTTGTGATGTCGAAGACTCTCTGGATAGCGTCGGATTAAATGATTTGCACATCGGTTTCGACTTGTGATGTCAAAGACTCTCTGGAAGAGCGTCGGATTGAATGATTTGCACATCGGTTTCAACTTGTGATGTCGAAGACGCTATGGAAGAGCGTCGGATTAATAAATTTGCTCATCGGTTCCGACTTGTAGTGTCAAAGACGCTCTGGAAGAGAGTCGGATTAAATGATTTGCACATCGGTTTCGACTTGTTATGTCGAAGACGCTCTGGAAGAGCGTCGGATTAAAGGATTTGCACATCGGTTTCGACTTGTAATGTCGAAGACGCTCTGGAAGAGCGTCGGATTAAATGATTTTCACATCGGTTTCGACTTGCGATGTCGAAGACGCTCTGGAAGAGTGTCGTATTGAATGATTTGCACATCGGTTTCAACTTGTGATGTCGAAGACGCTATGGAAGAGCGTCGGATTGATAAATTTGCTCATCGGTTTTGACTTGTAGTGTCAAAGACGCTCTGGAAGAGCGTCGGATTAAATGATTTGCACATCGGTTTCGACATGTGATGTCGAATGGATTGAATGTTTTGGCTTGTGACGTCGCAGACGCTCTGGAAAAACGCCAAAAAAAAGTTATTTGTTTTCTCATTGGTTTGACTTAAACGAGTTAAAATGTCGAAAGAATTCTGGAGTAGCGCCGAAGCAAATGATTCGTTTTCTCATCGGTTTTCCACTTGTAATATCGAAGGTGCCAGATTGAATTATTTGTTGTTCTTATCGGTTTCGACTAAACATGATTTTTTTTTCGGAATAAATGATCTGTTTTCCCATCGGTTTTCTGCTTGTGTTGTCGAAGGTGCTCTGGAAGAGTATCGGATTGTTGCAGCTTTTGATGGTGAAGATTGTGTAAAAGAGGGGCGGATTTTTCACGTCAAACGTTAATGCGGATCAGCAGAACACAACTATTCAAATTTGAATTTCGAAGGTGTTGTGTGAGAGTACCGGACTTATTGGCTTGAGCTTGAAGGGCATAGTATGTTTGGCGAACCACCGATATCGTTTTGATTTTCCCATTAGTAGGCCATCAAATTGTATTGGATATGGACTGCCGGATCGAATTCTATTGGTTTTAGGTTACAATTCTGGAAATATATGCACAAAAAAAAATTAGAAGGAATACGGCTGGAGGATCATGAATCTGAAATAGTTGACATTTTCAGAATGTTAAAAAAAAAGGCTGGATTAATTTGCTTAGTAAATATGTATTTGCTTATTTGTATGTGGACTTTGAATTGAAATATTGAACTTGGATTGTTTTTGGTATTGGTTTTCAATGAAACATTTGATTTTGAATAATGGGTGAGGTAACATGATTATTAGATTTGAAAATTGGAATTGGCTTGGTTGTAAATATTTAATATTATTTTAGAATCAACTTTTGGTTATAAGCTAGAGATTGTATTTGAAAGATGGAGTAGGATTGGAATATTAGTTGTGAAAATTGGATGGACAAAATACATAACTATGCAATGGCAGGCATAAATAAAACTTTCAAATAATAACTGTGGAAATGCTAAAGAACACATAAATAGTAAACCGAGAACTAGTTGTAATGCAGAGCCATGGAAGATGAGGAGAATGAAAAAAAAACTTTATCATTTTATATGAATGTTTGATTTTAGTATTCCATTATAAAAACGTTCCAATGTTGGTCTGGGAATAAAACTTTGTTCATGGAATAGAAATATTGGATTTGCTTTTCGGGTTCATACATTGGATTTGAGTATCAGATTGAAAAATCATATTAAAATATTTGAATTCCAATTTGAATTAGGATGATGTTGAATATAGGAATTGAGTACGTATATTGGATACTGGATTGTAAAATTAGAAAAAAAAATGCCATGTAAATAGTTGTTCATGAAAATCCTAAGTCAATGATTTTTCTCTCTTTTTTAGTGAGAGAAGAAGGTGAATGTTAGGGTGAGATATATTAGGAGTTGGGCAATCAGCTTTCAGAGTGTATTGATGACAGATATGCGAATATCGTATAACGGTTTGATTGCCAACACTAACTAGCAAATAGCAAGCCATGACTTTGCCTCTTCCCTCGAGGGACAACGAACGGAGTCGCACGCGCGATTAGACAGCACACCCCGTAATAGCTCGTTCGGCAGAACTAGGCCGCACATGTGTGAAGTGGAGACGCCCACCGCAGCCGTTCGGCTACGGAAAGGTCCCAGAGCAAGATTACTTTTGACAGATGTTGAATCATTTTTGATAGATGTTTTGTTGGTCTTGCTGGGTAGCACTAGGGATCCTATAATGAGAGATATGCAAATACTTTTCCAGACGATTTAGCAACGCTGTTACTTTTGTTAGCAAACGCTTCCAGCACTTGCCGCAGCGCAAAATGTTGAAGCTTGTATATGACTTTGCATTTGATAACAATTTGGAATATGTTTGTCTGTCCACTAACAGTGTTTAAATAAGCTTTATCACTAAAATAAAAGTGCAATACAAATAGGCGAAACATGATACATAAACAAATTGTTTATTCGAAGAAACTTTTCTTAAAATCTATCTCAATACCTCTCACCCTCGTCTCAATCTGCAACAATAACAACGTTCATTTGGCTCACGTTTTGACAGTTCTCAATGCTCGATTGGCTTACAATTGCCGCTTTCGCATATCTCTCATTAATCTCAATAATTTTCGAACTGTCACTTTAAAGTTTAATTTGATTTTAATTCGCGAATCGGACCGATGCCTTAATTTATTTGCCGACCTCAGCAAAAATCTTTCAACAGCCGAGATCTCCCCGCATACAAATTTACCGTTCTTCGTACAGTTACAAATATTTATATCATGGACATGCAGGGTGATGAAAGACTCCGGGCCCATTCACAAATTACATAACGCTTTAGGGGGTGGGAGGGTACCTATCAGAGCGTTACGGCCCATACAAATTTCAGAACCCTTTCATACAAAAAACGTTACGAGGCTGGGTGGGGGATGAAAATAGTCAATTTTTGCGTTATGTAATTTGTGAATGAACCCTCCGCACGAATCTCGCCATGAATCGTTTTGAAACGCTTTTGCATCATCCCTCGTTGTTTATTTTTTTGTTGCCCCCTTTTAACGGCACCCATGTGCGAACTGACGGCGGATCGATGATTTTGACGTTTCGATTAGTGCGAACGAAAAACAAAACATTTTTCGCGACAAACTGTGCTAAGTTTTGCGTAATTTTTCACATTTTTCGAGAAAATTTGACTGTAAAAGCAATTGTAACAAAAGTTAAGCAAAGTTGATTAACAATGGGTTCAAACGCGCAAGAAGAATTGGGTAAGAAATTGTGTTATGTCAGTTATTAGCTGAACTATCTCAGGCCGAACTAAATCTCCACTCACAATCGGAATGACAATGCATTTTGCTCCGGCAAAAAGAACTTCATGGAATCATCAAAACATTAAATTTATGTCACCAAAATGTTTGATTTGACACAGAACTGTTGGAGCGTGTCCTGCTGCGGCTCGGCTGTGCCGACACGGACGAACAGCTGCAAAACACGGTGACCAAGTTCCTGACGCCGGTGCTGATCAAGATCACTTCGCCCTCGGAGGCGGTCCGCAAGAAGGTGATGGAAATCCTGACGCACATCAACAAGCGGCTCAAGTCGCGCAACCAGATCCAGCTGCCGTTGGGCCCGCTGCTACAGCACTACCAGCAGTCCAGTTCGACGTTTTTGATCGTAATGGAGCTCTTCGGTGTTTGGATGTTTTGTGGAATATGTCGCTAAGTCGATTTTTGAATTTTTTAGAACTTTGCCATCATATACGTGACGATGGGCTTTCCTCGATTGACGGTGGAGGAGCAATCAGAAATGGCTCCGCAACTGATGAACTGTTTGGAGGGCAAACCGGAACCACATCAGGATAAGTACGCTTTTTTATGAAAAATCATTTACAATTACTAAAACAAGAATCTTGAATCTCCTTCTCATGAATCATCAAAATGATTTTTTGAACTGTTTTAATTACTGAAAATTTGTTACAATTTGTTACATTTACACAAATTTTGTTTCAGAATTTTGATGCTTGTCCTTCCGTTGCTGGGTGAGATCAAAATTCCGGAAAATCCGGAAAATCGTTCGGAACTGTTGGGACTGTCGGGGAAGCCCCACACCAAGCAGCAGCTGTTGTCCATTCTGATGGATGTTCTGCTGTTGCCGTACGGAACTACCCAGGACGGGGAAGTGCCGCCAGGAATGAGCACTTACACGTTCAAGCGAGTTACGACTGAACAACTGAAGGCAGAAGAACTTGAACAGCTGAAAAAGGGAATCGTGCGGTTCTTATGTGGCGGAATTTTCCCCGAGACTGAGACGTTGGCCCACTTGATAGTGGCCTCGGCTGATACGAGATTTTCAGTTGCCACCCCTGCCATTGTGGAGTTGAACAAGATTTGCTCGTGAGTTGGGACGGACTTAATACTACAGTTGTAGATAGGCGGTTAAATCTTTTCGCTTTTGTAGGTCGTTGGACTGGACAGATCCGAAACTGTCGGCCCCGCTGTACACATTGTTTTCGGGAAATGGTTCCAAAATACCGGACCGGAAAACAAGTCCTGTGAGCACTCGTGTTCGACAGAAGTTGTTTCAACATTTGCTCAAGTGTCGTGGCAATGGAATCATCACCGCGAAAGGAATTCAGGTGATTTTTGAAGCGTTGTTCGGAGACAATACCAATCAAAAGTGCAAGGTTCTAGCGCTACAGTTTGCTGACAAGTTGATCACTAAGTAAGATTATTAACTCTTCGCAGTTTAGGTATTTATCGCCATTAATCGATTTCTTCACAGCGGCCAACCTGATCTAATCAACAAGTTGTCCAAAGTTCTGTTGACGGGCATCTCGAAGCTGATCGGCACAACATCTGAAGAGGCAAACGAAGTGCAAAATGCGGCGTACAATGCCATGGCGCAATTGGCCATCGTGTGCCCGACAACGGTCAATCAGGATGTCCAACTGGTGGCTTCCTACTTCGATCATCTCTCGCAAGCCCCTGTTGAGTTACATTCGTCGATTAGGGAAGCACTTGTGGCTTTGGCACAAGCGTTTGACTGGCGGAAGCAACCCAAAGGTGTGGCCGGCGAAACGGAACTGCCCAAGGGAGAAAAAGACCACGTCATAACGGCCAATGGCAGATTTATTCCCAACTCAAATCAAATACTCCTATTGGGATTGTTAGGTGAGAAGGCAGAATCCAAATTGACGATTGTTCAAAACGTGGCTTCTGTATTCTTGATGACGTGCTTTCCGGATTATTACGTTCCCTCGAGATATTTGCTTCTTATTATCTGCGGTGGAAGTGCCCAACTGCGTGAAATGATGACGACCTATTTGTATGGAGTCTCCAAAAAAGATCACATTAACTACGGTTCGATAATCTCGGTAGACGACTACGAAGAAGACTGTTTGGAAAATGAGCCCAAAAATCCGTTTTCCGCGACAAATGAACCCAAAAAGATTGTTTTACCCGGCTTCCGAGATATGGTCGAATACGTCGCGTTGAAGTCCGAACGTAAGATTGCCACCATCATGGATCGTCCTGGGTACGGGAAGATTAAACTTCCGTACCATTTTGATACCTACATAGAAGTGTTGGATTACCTTAGGATCTGTCTTTTGTTCAACGCTGGAGTCAATACCCATCCGAATGACGACAAAGAATTGATCAAACTCACAGGTTTTCTCAAACAATTTGTCGTTGATTCATCCAATACCGCAGTTCTCCTCAAATACAATGATCTGATCCGCAGACTGATAATCGTCCGCAAAGGCATCACCGAACTAACATGCCTCTACGATCTGGTCAACGGAGTTCCAGAGGTTCTCGGCTCGGAAAACAAGGATCTTCTTCCAACTCTCAGCTCATCACTCAAAGAAATATCTGAGCCCACCCGAGCTCTGATCGCTAAAGTCTACGGAATCTTGTTAGCCTATAATAGTGACGAACCAGAGCTGGAATCTCAAATCAAAGACCTACTTGCTCTAACTAATAAGTCGCTAGAAAACCGCCACGGATCAGTTCTTGCCGCGTCCAACGCTATCCACCGTAAACTCCTTCTCACCCCAGACCTCCAAAACTGGCAGGTATACAAAGACCTTGTCTCGCTCCTGATCACCCTCCTGAACGATCAACAGTCGCTCCTCCAGTCCGCCTCCATCAAAAGTCTCAGCCTCATTGGATCCACCTCCAAGCTCCCCCTCGCTCCAACACCTCCGGCAGACAAAATGGACTCCGATGCAGATACTCCCACCAAAACCTCCCTCTTCAAATCACTCATGACGCTCCTCCAGAGCGGCCACACCAAGGCAAAAATCCGCGAAGACGTCGCCCACTGCCTGGGCTACCTCGCCGTTGGCGATCCGGACTTTTTCGCAAAACGTCTCCTGGAGGAGCTGCTCGGACTGCTCAAAATGACCAAAGACCCCGCGCTGCATATCGCCATGGGACAGGCACTGGTCTATACCCTGCAGGGTCTATCCAACGGTGATCGCCAGGCCGATCAGGACACGCAAGGAAACGTGAGCGACGAAACGCTGACGTGGTTCCTAATCGAATTGGTTCGGAAGGTTAATGAGCCGCATGCCTACCTGAAGCAGGCGTGTGCCATTTGGTTGCTAGCGATCGTCAAGAACTGCACCAAGCGGAAGCCAATCGTGGAGAATCGGCAGATTCTGCAGCTGGCTATGACCGATTTGTTGTCCGAGGATAATGGTTAGTAGGAAGTTTGTTTATGATTGAAACATAAATAATCATTTGATCGTGGTTTTCTAGAACTGGTTCAGGATGTGGCATCCCGCGGGTTGGGCATAGTATTCACACTGTCCAGCAATGACGGTCAGGAGGAATTGTCAAGTTTGCTGCTCGATCAGTTGATCGGTGGTAGACGCCAAGTGCAGAAAGTTACCGAAGATACTAAGCTGTTCGAGGAAGGTGTCCTGGGCAAGGCACCGACTGGGTAAGTTATTATTACTTATCTTTATTATAGAGATTTGCGAAGGGATCGTAGTAACCGTTCGCGAAGGTGGACGTCAAAAAATTTTCGTCTACACGAATTTTATCCAGCGCTTTCTGTTTATTTCGGCTGGTTGGGACCCCGGGATCCTAGTGCTAGTGATTTTTACGGTGTGACGCGTTTTCGGTGGTGTATTGTTGGCCTTCCAGGTTCAGGTATGAAGATATTGGTGTTTGAAGTTTATAGATTCGATTCTGAAGGCGATCCTGTTGATCGAAAAAGGGTCCCGTTTCGCTTAAGTGAAGGTTCGATTGGGTGCGTGGGGGCGTCGTCCGATGTTTTATACCAGCGGAAGTTTGTTAAGTATTATTTTCATATTTTCATATTATTTCTTGCTTTCTTCTTGTGTATTTCTTTTGTCTTTGTTATTCTTCTTTTTATGTAAATCTTGAATCTTCTGATTCGCAAGAAGAATGCTCCTGTAGCTGCTTTGTTCCTTTAAACATTGTTTTTGAAAACACACATCAATTGTCGTTTCGTCCGTTTGTGTTTAACTCCACAGGAAATATGAAGTATTTGTTTGGTCTCATCAAAATGATTAACCCATACGATAAAACTGTGAGGGAAATTCATTTTTTAAACTAAAATTAATCATATTTGATGTCGTTTATTACGTAACTGCTTTCTCTAACTCTCGCGAGAATTATAACTTCAAATAAAACAATTGGCACGGAAACAATAATCGATGGACTTCTCACAAGACCTTTCAAATCTAATTTTAAAATGATATGAATGAGTATTTGTCCAACCTTCGAGTGCTATTAGGTTCCAAATTACATTCACTACAAAACCATCGTAAATACCGCCTTCGTTTTGTCATTATTGATTGATAAAGTTATAAATAGCGCGGGACATTATTTACATTAGCAGAAGCATTACATGTAAGGCTTTAAGCTGATTTTCCCGATAAATTTGAAACGGTTATTTGATGGCTTGTGTCCAGCACCTTCTAATTTCGAATGCTCACAGAAACAGTTGTAACAGAATTAATAGTCCGATGGAGTTGTTTGCGTTTGTTTTGTCCATATTTTTTTTGCTTAGTTTTAAATAACAAAAATAGTTTCATTGTTACATTGTCGCCACTTCGCAGTAAACATTGCATATCCTCTCATTTAAACAATAATTATGGCGTTGACGTTTTAGTCCACATTCAAATGAACAATCGCTCACTTTGAGTGATTGATTGTTTATCCTCACGATGGATGAACAATTCAACACGTATTCTAAAAGATCTGATAAGAAAATGCTAATACTGTTGTATATAAAAATATCCGTACTAATTGGTAAAATAGAAGTTGCATAGATCACATCGCTTTCCATGGTGAATCCCGATCTATGTTTCTGATTACCCCACCCAACTAACACAAATTCCTTCCCGTGGTAATTGTGGAGATGCAGAGGTATTCTCGGTCTCTAGTAGCAACAATAACCACACACTAACCTTCCCTTCCTTTCCCAACTGACTGTAAGGACTTGGCCGGCGCCGTTATTGATCAAAATTCGAGAGCTGCTGGAACGTGCACTTCGAGAATAGATGGTAAATCCCACTATTCACTTGGATCGAAGAGCAATTCGCACCAGCTCCGATCAATCACGGAGTAGCAACCATTGATATGTACAGTCAGTCTAAGCTAAGCTAAGCTAAGCTTATCTTTATTATACAGATTTGCAGCCCTAGGCTATAACTGGTCAGTATCACAAATCAACCAACTGATTTCGTAAAGTACCGGAAGTAACTTACCTACACCCAAAAAGTAATCAAATCTGGAATTCGGCTACAAGTGAAATAAAAAGTGGAGTTCAACCGGACCGTTGCCGTTCTCAAAGTTAAAAACGTCAAGTTCTACACACATGGAATTAATGATGAAACGTCAATAAAAGTGTTGCTTGCTGTTGAGGCCATTCATTTCATTTATTTAGTTAACATCTAAACAGATAACACTGAATCAACAATTTGACGCCACAATACACGGTTCGAGGTCGCATCTCTCCATCCTCGGATACGCCCCACGCTCGCCAAGTCGTTCTGCACCTGGTCTGCCCATCTCGCTCGCTGCGCTCCACGCCGTCTCGTACCTGCCGGATCGGAAGCGAACACCATCTTTGCAGGGCTGCTGTCCGGCATTCTTGCAACATGTCCTGCCCATCGTACCCTTCCGGCTTTAGCTACCTTCTGGATACTGGGTTCGCCGTAGAGTTGGGCGAGCTCATGGTTCATTCTTCGCCGCCACACACCATCTTCTTGCACACCGCCAAAGATGGTCCTAAGCACCCGTCTCTCGAATACTCCGAGTGCTTGCAAGTCCTCCTCGAGCATTGTCCATGTTTCATGTCCGTAGAGGACTACCGGTCTTATTAACGTCTTGTACATGACACATTTGGTGCGGTGGCGAATCTTTTCGACCGCAGTTTCTTCTGGAGCCCGTAGTAGGCCCGACTTCCACAGATGATGCGCCTTCGTATTTCACGACTAACGTTGTTGTCAGCCGTTAGCAAGGATCCGAGGTAGACGAATTCCTCGACCACCTCGAAGGTATCCCCGTCTATCGTAACACTGCTTCCCAGGCGGACCCTGTCGCGCTCGGTTCCACCCACAAGCATGTACTTTGTCTTTGACGCATTCACCACCAGTCCAACTTTTGTTGCTTCACGTTTCAGGCGGGTGTACAGTTCTGCCACCTTTGCAAATGTTCGGCCGACAATGTCCATGTCATCCGCGAAGCAAATAAATTGACTGGATCTGTTGAAAATCGTACCCCGGTTGTTACACCCGGCTCTCCGCATGACACCTTCTAGCGCAATGTTGAACAACAGGCACGAAAGTCCATCACCTTGTCTTAGTCCCCGGTGCGATTCGAACGAACTGGAGTGTTCGCCCGAGATCTTCACACAGTTTTGCACACCATCCACCGTTGCTTTGATCAGTCTGGTAAGCTTTCCAGGGAAGCTGTTCTCGTCCATAATTTTCCATAGCTCTACGCGGTCTATACTGTCGTATGCCGCCTTGAAATCAACGAACAGATGGTGCGTTGGGACCTGGTATTCACGGCATTTTTGAAGGATTTGCCGTACAGTAAAGATCTGGTCCGTTGTCGAGCGGCCGTCAACGAAGCCGGCTTGATAACTTCCCACGAACTCGTTCACTAATGGTGACAGACGACGGAAGATGATCTGGGATATCACTTTGTAGGCGGCATTAAGGATGGTGATCGCTCGAAAGTTCTCACTAGGGCTTCCATTCCCGGAAACGATTTCCCGGGAAATCATATTTCCCGGGATTCCCGATTCCCGGGATTTAAGTATCAGTTTCCCGAATTTCCCGGGAAATGAACATACTAAAATATTTTGCAATAATTGTCTTATTTTTTAAAATTTGATGATTACGGATTTTGGGGTATCAATTACATTTTTTCACTAGCATCATCTCACTGTTTATTTCACTTTTGAAGTTTAAGAATTTAAGTTATAACTTAAAATGCTTCAGAATCAGACGCTGCATTCCAACACGTGTTGAAGAAAGGCGAGACAAAGAACCAGTTTGTATCTATCGTTCGATTATTCATTAGGTCCAAACGTCGGTAAGCGTTGTAAAGTCGAATTAAAAATTTAGTGTCTGTGGTGAAACAGCAGAGCTACCAATGTTCGCAGATATTCAGGCAATAGCAGTGACCAGGTTTGTCCTATTATTGTCAAAGTTTTTGTTAAAACCTTCAATCCTTTTTGATTCAATTCCCGAACAGACTCATATTCCGAAGACTCGTTTGTATTTTGAGATATTTCTGAAATATTTCTTTTGAATATTTTGTAATATTGGTGGCCTAACAGATCTTGATGGAAAAACAGATTTTAGGTCTTTAGTATGCGATCATTACAACTGTCTTACAACAAACACTCGCAAAACTTTTGCAATTTGATGCGTTTTAGGTGCTATTTGCCATTTCAAGCAAAGTTTAACTGAAAAAAATGATATAGTCAGGATCAATAAAGTACGACAATCAAGCACTCGCCTGAAAGCTCTTTTTTATTTCGAATGAAAGAATTCTCATTTCAAATATTTCATTCACCTGCTTTAAATACAAAATGTGTTCAAGTGGACGTACATGAATAAAAATGGGTTATCCTTCAAAGTTGACCAGATGATTCTATGCACTAAAAAAAGTCGTCGACTATAAGAATGGTTCATGTTAGGAATATTTTGGCGACAATAGAAAAGAATCTCTCAAAGCCGACGTTGTCCAAAAACTGGGAAAAAATGCGGATACAACCTGAAAAAGTTTTTTAAAAAAATTATGGAAAAGTAGCGGAGCTCATCAGGACACTGCAGATCTTACTCTTGAGCCAGAGCAGAAGCACCCACGATGTCGAATGTACATATATTTTACGACAAAATTTAAACTACGATTTTGAATTAGTTTCGAGAGTTTTTTTTTATTTCCCGGGATCCCGGGAAATCCCGGGAAATTATTATTTTATTTCCCGTTTCCCGGGTAGTTGAATCCCGGGAAAAATGGAAGCCCTAAGTTCTCACACTCCAGTTTGTCGCCTTTCTTGTAGATGGGGCATATAACCCCTTCCTTCCACTCCTCCGGTAGCTGTTCGGTTTCCCAGATTCTGACTATCAGTTTGTGCAGGCAAGTGGCCAGCTTTTCCGGGCCCATCTTGATGAGCTCAGCTCCGATACCATCCTTACCAGCTGCTTTATTGGTCTTTAGCTGTTGAATGGCATCCTTGACTTCCTTCAAGGTGGGGGCTGGTTGGCTTCCATCGTCCGCTGAACTGACGTAGTCATCTCCTCCGCTGCCTTGACTTTCACTGCCTGTACTCTCAGCGCCATTCAGATGTTCCTCGTAGTGCTGCTTCCACCTTTCGATCACCACACGTTCGTCCGTCAAGATGCTCCCATCCTTATCCCGGCACATTTCGGCTCGCGGCACGAAGCCTTTGCGGGATGCGTTGAGCTTCTGATAAATGGTCCAAATCCTGTCCGCATTATTGCGGGCCTGCGGAATCCTTAACAGATTCAAACGTAATATCCGTAAAATTACTAGATCTACGGAACCGTTCTTTGTAGTGGAAGATTTCAACTTCATATAGACACCGTCATTGGAATTGCTCAAGGAAAAACAGAGCTGACGATTGACTGACCAGATCATTTCGATGAAAAAACGGGACATACACACTTGCAAAACGGGACATGTCAAGCCAACTTGTGATAATGTGTTGAATTTAAGGTGAATCGTGTTGGAATTCAATTTCAAAGCTACATAGCGCTTTGTGGGGCACATAACTGCAAAAGTAAACGACAGGCAGCAGCGAGAAGCCATTTTTAACCTAGGCTTACTTGCAAGCAGCAAACAGGAAAAATGGTTTTCATGGTGCTCCTCGCCTATTATACCTAGATTGTCATTTATGCGAGGAAAAACGCAAGGTGAGGGCTAGGACCGCCATTGTGGCAGCCATATTTCGACTCTGTCGTGATTTCCCTCGAGAAAAAAATAATTTTCAGAAGAAATAAAATCGTCATAAGACTGCATTTCAAAGCGCAATAGGGTAGGATTATTGATTTCTGTTGGTGATCAAGTAACCCAAATTTTCATTCCATTACTAACATTTAAACCCATCAGACCTAGTTTTTGCTCTGTTATAGGTTATGGGGCCAGGAAAAGAAAGAGTTAAATGTTCATTGTAGAGCTTGAAAGAAAGAGAGAAAACGAAGAATAAATAAACGAAAATGATTTCTGGTGGTAGAAGCGGTGGATCGGAGGACACTACGAGCAATTCAAGTTCATCAAGATCAAGGACAGGAGCAAGATGAATACACCACTAGGTGTTCCAATCTGCCAAATTCACGATTCAGCCATCTTGGATTTTAGTATGGGAGAGCCAGCGGGTTTTTTTTTCGTTTTGCGCTGCAAATGATTTTTTCACCCCGCCTTCTTCTCTTCCATAAACTTAGTCGTAGTCCTAGTCGTAGATGAAAAAGTCCAGATGAGGGCACTATCAACGAGTTTCCTAGGCCTCGAAAAAGTGAACTACAACCTGATGAAGGATGCGAAGAACGGGCAAGAAGCCTGGAACAACCTCAAAACTGCTTTGAAGAATTGGACTGTTGCAGTAGCTAACTACGATACGTCTTGACAATTTAAAAAAGCGCTTACGTAGATGCTCTGTTTTCGACAAGTCAAAAGTTGACAGAAATCTTTTTTTCTGTGGCGGATGAATGGTTGGCTTAACTACTGCTAATGGGATTGCCGAAGTTTTATGCGCCCATGGTGATGGGCTTGGAAGCATCAGGACATCAGGACAAGCACTCAAGGCCGATGCGGTTAAATCTAAAAGTTTACAAGATGTCAAGGTGAAGCATAAACCTCGAAGTAGCAACGATGAAGGAGCTTTATACAGCGGAGGAGAAAAGAATCAACGAAGGCGTGGCGGTAGTTTAAACAAACAGAAGAATGTTCCCCACGGCTTCTGCGAGTTAGGGGGCCTGCTTGGGACGTGGTGGGGTTTGGCAGTGGGCTCTGTTAAACCTCCAAGCTACATTTGTCCGCAAGCAGGCCCTATCAAAGCCACCGTGTGCCGCTCAAAGCGCACAGGAGCCCATGGAGTGCCAATTAGCGTGGGGAGCATCCCTACTTCGGTAGGGTAGTGCGTGTTCTGCTTCAGCAGAGAGCGAGTGACATGGTGTCGACTAGGGATCCTACATTCAGAGATATGCGAAAGCGGCCATCTTGAGCCAATCGAGCATTGAGAACTGTCAAAATCTGAGCCAAATGAACATCGTTATTGTTGCAGATCGAAAGGTATTGCGATTTTGGTGAAATAGATTTTATGAAAAGTTTTATCGAATAAACAATTTGTTTTGCTTTCGTAAGTAGAAGTAGTCTAGTTGATGCCTTATATCGTGTCTATACGGGAGCTACCCCGTTTGGCATAAAGTCATTTGGCATAAAGCCGTTTGGCATAAAGTTGTTTGGCATAATGGTCATTTGGCATAATAGTCGTTTGGCATAATGGTCGTTTGGCATAACGCAATGAAAATGATCTTATTTTCGATATTCATATTCTTTACGCAACTTAAAGCTGGACTTCAACATAGACTTCTTGATATTGACAATAAAGAAGGCGCATGCTTTCAAAAAAGGCATCATCAAGGCATCACTCTTTTGCATTATTCCGAGCAATCGCATAATATAAAAGAAAGGATGATCTCCCTTTTTGCATTGCACCGAGCAAATGCTCCCTTCAAAGGAAGGCATCATCAACCTTTTTGGATTATCCTGAGCAATCGCGTATATTAAAAGAAGGAATCATCCCCCCTTTTGGATTGCTCCAAACAAACGCGTGCTTTAAAAGAAGGCATCATCAACTCTTTTTCATCATCCTGAGCAATCGCGTAATATAAAAAAGGAATTATCTCTCCTTTCGCATTGCATCAAGCAAACGCGTGCTTTAAAAGAAGGCATCATCAACACTTTCGCATTATCCCGAGCAATCGCGTAAATTAAAAGCAGGAATGATCTCCTCCCTTTTTGCATTGCACCGAGCAAATGCGAGCTTTAAAAGAAGGCAGCATCATTTCTTTTTTTTGCATTATCGCGAACAATCGCGTAATTTAAAAGAAGGAATGATCTTCTTTTTTGCATTGCTCCGAACAAACGCGTGCTTTAAAAGAAGGCATCATCAGCCCTTTTTTATTATCCCGAGTTATTGCGTAATTTAAAAGAAGGAGTATCCTCCCCTTTCGCATTTCACCGAGCAAACGCGTGATATAAAAGAAAAGCCATATCACGTGTTTCGTCTATCTCAAGCAACCGTTTGATTAAAAAAAAATGATGCGAACAAAAACTCATAAAAATAGAATTGCCTTTACTTACACTTTTTGGGGAATAATACGTTCTGAGGAATGGTCTCCTCGGAATTAGTAAATATATTCTGGGAAAAAGATTCAAATGGTACGGTTTTCGACAGACAGTTTTCCGGGAAATTGTAAAGAACCTAAATCTTTGATAAGAACATCAATTATTAAAGTGTAGTCATCTAAACTGAAAGAACAGCCTATGCTATGCTATGCAAATGAAGGGAAAAATCATATTGTAATTATAACTTACATAAATGCCAATAACAACTTTTCTGAAAGAATTGTAATTTTTCTGAGTATACATATATTGTTTTTAATCAATTATGCCAAACGACCATTATGCCAAACGGCTATTATGCCAAACGACTATTATGCCAAATTAGTTTATGCCAAACGACTTTATGCCAAACGGCGTACCCCCGTCTATACGTATTGCTCTCTAATTTTAGCGAAAATGCACTGCTAGAGGATGAACAAAATAATCAAAAAGGGTCTTCGAATGTAAAGTCATGTGCAAGCCTAAACATTTTTCACTGCGGCAAGGGCTGGCAGCGTTTGTTTACGAAAGTAACAGCGTTGCTAAATCGTCTGGAAAAGTATTCGCACATCTCTTAATATAGGATCCCTAGTGTCGACTACCTGGAAAAACCTGGAATGTCAGAGAAAGTCAGGGAATTTTGATTGAGATCAGGGAAACAAATCGTAAAACACAATCTTGAAAATGTATAGTGATTTTCTTTTCATTCAAGCTATGAAGCTTATTTTTTAGTGTTACTGTTGGCAGTCTCTAGACTGAAAATCAACCTATTTCGTGTTTCCCATGGTAATCGAGTTTGCTTTGCCACATTGATCAAATGATCAATGATGAGGCCTAATCCAAATACAGCAATAGTTCGCTAACTGGGCGCTTTTTAACTGGACTGCTTTTTAACTGGGCGTTCGCTAACTGGGCCAAAGCCCAGTTAAAAAGCAGTTATCCGTCAAAAAACAAAAACAAAGACTAGGCTGCATCTGAGACGAGACCTGCAAAGACGCTGCTTCTTTTCTCTTGTTTTGACACTTGTTCTTCTTTTCATCACAGTTGACCATCGAGTTTCAACTGTTTACTTGACTGTTTCACCTAAGCCCCAGGTGGACCCTTCTGAGCACAATAAAAGTGTATCCAATTCACGAAATAGTTAATTCATTTTCATAAGGATTTTTATACCGGGAACAAACACAGCTTTATGACTGATTATTAACAAGCTAAACGGAAGGTTTGGAATGCTCGTTTAAGTAAAAAAGTCTTGGTAAAACAAAAATGATGTGGAATATTTTATTTGGGATACCAATACTTTCACTCAAAAAGCTGCTGGTTGCACCTGACAGTTCGTGACAGCAGTTGACTGGCAGCAACTGAAGTTACATTTTTTCCTCTTTGCAGGTCTCGTCTCAGGGCTGCATGTGGAGTCTGAATGGTACAGCATCCATTCGCTAACTGGGCTAAAACATCAGTCCAGTTAACGAACGCCGCTTTTTAACTGGGCTGTCAAGGGGTTTTACGATGCATTGTTGCTATCAATGTTTTACATGGAACGACAATAATATACCATTTAGACTCCCCATGCAGCCTAGTCTGACAACTGACAAGCGTCACGCTCTCTTTGCCAGAGAGAAAATTCTCTCTGTTTTCATTTCGTTTCGTAGTTGACAGTCATGATCTTTCTGTCGTAGCAGGGTCGAATGCATGTTAGATGGAAATCTTCTGAGCGCTGAAGAATAACTCGGATTGTGATGGTTTTGTGGAAAGCATTTAATATGATGAAAAATAATGATGATAATTATTTATTCTCCACTTATTCAACATGAATTGTTTAAAAAACAGATGCTCCCTAGAAATAACATGAAGTATTTAACTCAAACCTAGATTTAATAGAACAAATCGAATAAATTTTCAAAGTTCAAGGGCCAATGCGGAAGACAATTTAAAACGTAGGAATGGTTGTAAAACGAATATATTTGATGAATAAACATGATTTCATAAATTGTTTCAATTCTGCTCCTTGAATGGCTTAATATACTTTGGATTTCAACATCTTTCACGTGGGACAACTGTACGATTTGAATGGGATGTATATATAAAGTAGAATAACCTTAAATAAAACATGGATTGGTCCTCGGAGACGAGCCAGCCTCGGGCTGGAAGTCTCTTTAATAAAGACACACAAAAAAAACATGGATTGGTAATGCATTAATTCATCCAAAATCCAGTTTAAATTATATCACATTCACACGATTCGATTTTGTTAGAAGCTGTATCATTGATTGTCGAGTAGAACGCAATGGTTCAGTTTCCATTTTTGAAAAAAAAAATAAATTGCTGAGTTGCCCTTCATACATGGAGATACTGGTGGAAATACATTTTAGTTCGATAATATTTCTTGAAAATTGGTCCAATCGTCCTTTTTTTTATTTATTTGTGAGAATTCCCAAAAGTATCTAAATTTTTCTATCAAATCTCCGTTCGATCATAGTACAGAATCAAAATACTTTTTAAACTTAAAAATAAATTGAGGAATAGTCTGATTCCCCGAAGAACGGCGCACCCAACTAATGAATGTAGCTTCGCTCATTATCCTTAATGAGAGCTTCAAATATTCTTCGAAAATCCCTTTTCATATTTTTTTTTTTATATTTTTTTCGTAGAAACTTTGTTCAGAAAAAAATGTTCGATTGTCGCCACACAAATGCTTGATTTCGTAAATTAAATTTTAAAACTCTCCTTGAATTCAACCATGTATTAGCGTGCAAATGAGGAAACATGGAAACGTCAAGATATATTATCTTGCTGCAGTCTGAATACCTCGTAATAATTGGATACCCTCTCACTTAACAAAGTCATAAATAGCCCAATCTGAATAGGCTATTAGCGAACTGTTGCTGTATATTATTGTCGTACCATGTAAAACATTGATAGCAACAATGCATCGTAAAACCCCTTGACAGCCCAGTTAAAAAGCGGCGTTCGTTAACTGGACTGATGTTTTAGCCCAGTTAGCGAATGGATGCTGTAGTTTTTTTTTAAATAAAGAGTTCTTTTAAATATTTTAGATTATTTAGTTTGAGTGGTTTTGTATCTGAGTCGTTTTGAATTGGCTGCAGTTTTATTGCCAGCGTTAAAGTCATGCACGGAGATTTGGAAGTACACATTTTATGTTTTAAAATCACCCATCTTCGGAAGCTATATGGAGCTGTCAAAAAGATGAGTGATTCCAAAATTTACTAAATGTATGCAAAATACCCATCTTTAGACAGCCCTGCTTTCTGCGGAACATGGGTATTTTTCACTCTTTTATGGATGAAAAAGTACTTATAATTATTTTTTGGCAAATTAATAATATTATCAATTTCCCACCTTATCGGCCGCGACGATTTGAAATCGTCGCAAAACAAATTGACGCCAAAATCGTCGCCAGCAGAAATGGCCCTAAGATCTGTCAAATCAACTGTGAACAAAATTTTATATACTCAATAATCACATTATTTCCCAAAATTGAGCCCTGTTTTTAATGCAGATTGACATTATTTTCTAATAAAACTAACATAATTTTAGAATAAAGATGTTGGCGACGATTTTGATAGTGCCTAAAAAATGGTCGGCGCGTTTTGTTACCAAGGAAACAGACAATATCTCGTCTGCATTTTAAGTAGTCCGTATTAAATTGAGTTAATTTATCACAAACGAAGTGTTATAATCACAGGATTTTCCTTTCAAAATGTTAGACAGGATAGTGCATCTTTTGACTAGCTTGGGGGTAAGTGTTTCTATATCTCAGATATTATATTTATATGGCTGTTATCAAATATCTCTGACTCCATATGTAGAGATTAATCTTGTAATTTCCGTAGATTATCACCGGTTCGGATCTGTGTTTCCAATGACGGCGTGATCCTTCGCGATGTGAAAACAATGACTGAGATGTCTACAAATCAAATTACCGGCATCCATCAGATGGATTTCGGACCACGATCCAGGGACTCGAAGGACCATTGCCAAATAATTTTAATTTGAGGCTTGTTAAAATAGTTTATTGAAACTTTGATATGCAAATTTTACTACAAGACAGCAATAAATTACTGACGTGTTTGTGTTATGCAATTTTAATGTTTCAATTCAATATTATTTATCACCAAATTCTCAAAACCGCAAATTTTGTTGGGCAAATGGGTATTTTTCACCCATCTGGATAAATTTTGTTTTCAAGAAGATGGGTGAAAAGTAAACATCAGTTTTGACGTACAAACCTTCTACCCACATATGGGTAAAGGTACTTTACCCACCTTATGGGTTAGTCCAGTTATTTCCTAGGTGGGTGAAAAAACACCCACTTCAGGGTTTTCCCATTTCTCCGTGCCTGGTATATTGTGTACCTATGACGGCACTTCATAACATCATCTTCAAACAAGATTCTGTATGTAATGCTTAAGGTGGTTATACAACAAAGCCACAAATCGGCCATCTTGGAAACCACGTGCTTTTTCTAGTGATTTTTCAAGAGCACGAATTGAGAGAACAACAACGCCCATGGGGATCGCAACATCTGTAGATCGTTTGATTACTCATGCTAAGCAATCGACTTTAATTTCAGCATTGTACAAAAAATATTACGTTGGTTTTGAACTTGTGATAATTGGAGAAGAAAACCGTGTTGTGAATTTGAAATTCATCACATGGCTTGATAGTATAATCACCTTAAAAACATTTCGTGAACTTCCATTTGATGATTAGCTTATAAAGTCATTAATCGATCCTCATATCTCTAGGTGGTCAAATTATCATTTAAAAGAAAGAAAGTGGATAAAAGCATCATATATGGTTCCCCTCATGTACCTAGGTAGCGATGTTCTCAATTAACTCGATACTCCATAACCATACTTGGACGCAAGAAGAGAACAATGCTGTTGTCTATGGCAGTGTATCAGTTTTACATTCGCTGCTTTTGATGTCATAAGACAATTATATCAGGAAATATTCTGGTTGATGCTTGGAAACTTTGTCCAGATAGCAGCAATTAAGACTAGTTATGCCACTTCATCACAAACACGACTCAATTTTTTTTTGTATATTTTTCCATGGGACCATGGTTTCATTTAAACCGAAGGCCAAAATTGACAAAAAACAAACGACCTGAGTGTATTCAGACAAAATTATTAAAAGTATTGCAGTGGTTAAAATGTTTTCCTGGGCTTACTGTTAGTGCTGAATGGATTTATGTGAGCTCGTAGGGATTGAATTCTAGATTATCAAACAGTAAATAAGAATTCTTACTCCGTAAGTATACTTGAGAGTCAATGGAGGTTTCTCGATGTCTACGAAAATACCTAATCCGTAAGATTTTTTTAACGGAAATATGAGGATTTCTAGAAGCTCCCTTGATTGTTTAGAAAGAGTTCAAAAGTCGTGTCAAAAAACAAGTCCGTTTTGGAGGTCTATTACGATTCCAGGGAGTGTGTGTGTGTAAAAATTTTATAGACACACTTTTTGGAACTTTTGGAACCAATTAACTCGCAACAAGTTGCATTTCGGAATTATTGAAAAATGTTTGTTTTTTTCCCATGGGTCCCCCTTTGGAAAAAAAATTCAAAATCGATAATATTTTTTTTTCAGTTGTGGTCAATGCAAAATGATAGAAAACATGCTGTCTATTCCTCTAAAGTGCTTTTTTGATCTATCTAAGCGGTTATCAACCTGGGGTACATGTACCCCCATTGGGTACCTTCGCTGGCCCTAGGGGCGTCTTGTACATAATATGGATGGCGATCAGTAAATCAAAGCCAATTGAATCCTGCCCTCCACAACCAGCACAGTGCATGAAGGGCTGCGGAACAAAAGATCAAACGGACAAAACGTAGAATGCGCAAATTTTAAAAATCTTCAATGCAATCTACCTGATCTAAGCGAAATGTTGACTAATATGTTGAGAATATGCTTTTGAACTTAAATTTAGAATCTAAAGGTTCGGAAGCCTCCGTTTAAGAGGCATGAAAGATTTTTTTTTCAGGAAAGCTCGGTTGCTTCGTTTACATTCCACATTACAATCCAATTGGAACTTGGCCTGCTTTTCAACTTGGTACTCTATTAGCATTTCCTCAGTTATAATTTGAAAGCATTCTATGTTCGCCTTTGCATGAGTTTGTATCATGTGTGGCAAGTACAATGGAAACACTATCCCCAGGTAGTCAAGAATGTTTCCCTCCAAAAAAAATCCTAGACAGGATTGGCAATCTTACGCCTTTGCACGCAAGGCTATCTGGAGACCCCGGTTGCTTCGTTGCAAGAGGATTAGAAGCATCCTTCTACGCTTCTCGGAAGGCTTCTCTCAAGCAGCTCGAAGGCTTCCTTTCAAGATGTTCAGAAGCCTTCTTTCAAAAATTTCGGAACCTTCTTTCAATAGGCTTGGAAGCCTCCTATCAAAATGCTTGGAAAACTCCTTTCAAAAAGTTTAGAAACATTCTTTCGAGAGGCTCACAAGCCTCCTTTCAAGAGGCTTGGAAGCCTCCTCTCAAGAGATTTGGAACTTCCTTTTTCAAGAGGCTTGCAAGCCTCCTTTCAAAAGGTTTGAAAGCCTTTTTTAAGAGGCTTGAAGGCCTCCTTTCAAGTGGCTTGGAAGCCTCCTTTCAAGAGGCTTGGAAGCCTCCTTTCAAGAGGTTTGGAAGCCTCCTTTCAAGTGGCTTAGAAGCCTCCTTCCAAGTGGATTGGAAGCCTCCTTTCAAGTGGCTTGGGAACCTCCTTTCAAGAGGCTTGGAAACCTCCTTTCCAGATGCTTGGAAGCTTCCTTTCAAGAGACTTGGAAGCTTCCTTTCAAGAGACTTGGAAGCCTCCTCTCAAGAGACTTGGAAGCCTCCTTTAAAGAGGCTTGGAAGCCTCCTTTCAAGAGGTTTGGAAGCCTCCTTTCAAGAGGTTTGGAAGCCTCCTTTCAAGTGGCTTAGAAGCCTCCTTTCAAGTGGCTTGGAAGCCTCCTTTCAAGAGGCTTGGAAGCTTCCTTTCAAGAGGCTTGGAAACCTCCTTTCAAGAGGCTTGGAAACCTCCTTTCAAGAGACTTGGAAGCCTCCTTTCAAGAGACTTGGAAGCCTCCTTTCAAGAGGCTTGGAAGCCTCCTTTCAAGAGGCTTGGAAACCTCCTTTCAAGAGGCTTGGAAGCCTCCTTTCAAGAGGCTTGGAAGCCTCCTTTCAAGAGGCTTGGAAGCCTCCTTTCAAGAGGCTTGGAAGCCTCCTTTCAAGAGGCTTGGAAGCCTCCTTTCAAGAGGCTTGGAAGCCTCCTTTCAAGAGGCTTGGAAGCCTCCTTTCAAGAGGCTTGGAAGCCTCCTTTCAAGAGGCTTGGAAGCCTCCTTTCAAGATGCTTGGAAGCCTCCTTTCAAGAGGCTTGGAAGCCTCCTTTCAAGAGGCTTGGAAGCCTCCTTTCAAGAGGCTTGGAAGCCTCCTTTCAAGAGGCTTGGAAGCCTCCTTTCAAGAGGCTTGGAAGCCTCCTTTCAAGAGGCTTGGAAGCCTCCTTTCAAGAGGCTTGGAAGCCTCCTTTCAAGAGGCTTGGAAGCCTCCTTTCAAGAGGCTTGGAAACCTCCTTTCAAGAGGTTTGGGAGCCTCCTTTCAAGTGGCTTGGAAGCCTCCTTTCAAGTGGCATGGAAGCCTCCTTTCAAGAGGCTTGGAAGCCTCATTTCAAGAGGCTTGGAAGCCTCCTTTCAAGAGGCTTGGAAGCCTCCTTTCAAGAGGCTTGGAAGCCTCCTTTCAAGAGGCTTGGAAGCCTCCTTTCAAGAGGCTTGGAAGCCTCCTTTCAAGAGGCTTGGAAGCCTCCTTTCAAGAGGCTTGAAAGCCTCCTTTCAAGAGGATTGGAAGCCTCCTTTCAAGAGGCTTGGAAGCTTCCATTCAAGAGGCTTGGAAGCTTCCATTCAAGAGGCTTGGAAACCTCCATTCAAGAGGCTTGGAAGCCTCCTTTCAAGAGGCTTGGAAGCCTCCTTTCAAGAGGCTTGGAAGCCTCCTTTCAAGAAGCTTGGAAGCCTCCTTTCAAGAAGCTTGGAAGCCTCCTTTCAAGAGGCTTGGAAGCCTCCTTTCAAGAGGATTGGAAGCCTCCTTTCAAGAGGCTTGGAAGCCTTCTTTCAAAAGGCTTGGAAACCTCCTTTCAAGAGGCTTGGAAACCTCCTTTCAAGAGACTTGGAAGCCTCCTTTCAAGAGGCTTGGAAGCCTCCTTTCAAGAGGCTTGGAAGCCTCCTTTCAAGAGGCTTGGAAGCCTCCTTTCAAGAGGCTTGGAAGCCTCCTTTCAAGAGGCTTGGAAGCCTCCTTTCAAAAGGGCTTGGAAGCCTCCTTTCAAGAGGCTTGGAAGCCTCCTTTCAAGAGGCTTGGAAGCCTCCTTTCAAGAGGCTTGGAAGCCTCCTTTCAAGAGGCTTGGAAGCCTCCTTTCAAGAGGCTCCTCCTTTCAAGAGGCCTTGGAAGCCTCCTTTCAAGAGGCTCGGAAGCCTCCTTTCAAGAGGCTTGGAAGCCTCCTTTCAAGAGGCCTCCTTTCAAGAGGCTTGGAAGCCTCCTTTCAAGAGGCTTGGAAGCCTCCTTTCAAGAGGCTTGGAAGCCTCCTTTCAAGAGGCTTGGAAGCCTCCTTTCAAGAGGCTTGGAAGCCTCCTTTCAAGAGGCTTGGAAGCCTCCTTTCAAGAGGCTTGGAAGCCTCCTTTCAAGAGGCTTGGAAGCCTCCTTTCAAGAGGCTTGGAAGCCTCCTTTCAAGAGGCTGGGAAGCCTCCTTTCAAGAGGCTTGGAAGCCTCCTTTCAAGAGGCTTGGAAGCCTCCTTTCAAGAGGCTTGGAAGCCTCCTTTCAAGAGGCTTGGAAACCTCCTTTCAAGAGGTTTGGGAGCCTCCTTTCAAGTGGCTTGGAAGCCTCCTTTCAAGTGGCATGGAAGCCTCCTTTCAAGAGGCTTGGAAGCCTCATTTCAAGAGGCTTGGAAGCCTCCTTTCAAGAGGCTTGGAAGCCTCCTTTCAAGAGGCTTGGAAGCCTCCTTTCAAGAGGCTTGGAAGCCTCCTTTCAAGAGGCTTGGAAGCCTCCTTTCAAGAGGCTTGAAAGCCTCCTTTCAAGAGGATTGGAAGCCTCCTTTCAAGAGGCTTGGAAGCTTCCATTCAAGAGGCTTGAAAACCTCCCTTCAAGAGGCTTGGAAGCCTCCTTTCAAGAGGCTTGGAAGCCTCCTTTCAAGAGGATTGGAAGCCTCCTTTCAAGAGGCTTGGAAGCTTCCATTCAAGAGACTTGGAAACCTCCCTTCAAGAGGCTTGGAAGCCTCCTTTCAAGAGGCTTGGTAGCCTCCTTTCAAGAGGCTTGGTAGCCTCCTTTCAAGAGGCTTGGTAGCCTCCTTTCAAGAGGCTTGGAAGCTTCCATTCAAGAGGCTTGGAAACCTCCATTCAAGAGGCTTGGAAGCCTCCTTTCAAGAGGCTTGGAAGCCTCCTTTCAAGAGGCTTGGAAGCCTCCTTTCAAGAGGCTTGGAAGCCTCCTTTCAAGAGGCTTGGAAGCCTCCTTTCAAGAGGCTTGGAAGCCTCCTTTCAAGAGGCTTGGAAGCCTCCTTTCAAGAAGCTTGGAAGCCTCCTTTCAAGAGGCTTGGAAGCCTCCTTTCAAGAGGATTGGAAGCCTCCTTTCAAGAGGCTTGGAAGCTTCTATTCAAAAGGCTTGGAAACCTCCCTTCAAGAGGCTAGAAAGGTTATTTTCGAAGTATCGTAAGCCAACTTTTAAGAGGCTTGAAAGTCTACTTTCAAGAGGTTCAGAAGCCTTCTTTTAAGAGGCTCGTAAGCCTCCTTTCAAAAGGCTCGGAAGCCTACTTTCAAGAAGCTCGAAAACCTACATTCAACTGGTTCGGAAGCTTCCTTTCAAGATGCTTCGGAGTTCTTCTTTCAAGAGGCTTAAAGCATACTCAGGAGGGCTCAGGAGCGTCCTTTCAAGATTCAAAGGAATCCTGTGACTCCAAGTGACTCGAAAGTCATTATTCAAGAGGCTTGAAAGCCTATCTATAAGAGACTGTGAAGGCTTTTATCAAGAGGTGCGGAAGCCTACTTTCAAGATATTCAGAAGCTCATTTCAAGAGGCTCGAAAACCTCCTTTCAAAGGGTTCGGAATTAGGGCGATGACATACTGACGCGTGTGCGAGCGCGTAGGGGGTACCTCAAGTAATGCAAAAGTTCGAAGGGGTACCTTTCAAGAAAAAAATTAAGAACCGCTGATCTATCTAATGCAATTTTTCCAATACATTTTATGATGCACGAGAAAGGCAGCATCGCCGCAAGGTGGATTAATCTGGGTTTTTAAAACAGGGGTTTGATTGTGTTGTACGTGTACAAGGCAAACAAAGTAATGACGTGTTTCCAAAAAGCATTTCGAGAGCATAGAAGCTTTTGGAACTGGTCCATACAGATCTTTGCGGCCCGTTTGAAGTACCATTATTAGGCCGAAGCCATAATGAACGGGAATCGAAGAGACGCGACGATTTAGAGTTTAGAGAAGTGACAAGACAAGCGTTCTGAGACAGGTTAGGGACAAAAGGTCGAAAGACAAAAGGTCGAAAGGACAAAAGGTCGAAAGACAAAACGTCGAAAGACAAAAGGTCGAATGGACAAAAGGTCGAAAAGGACAAAAGGTCGAAAGGGACAAAAGGTCGAAAGGACAAAACGTCGAAAGGGACAAAACGTCGAAAGGGACAAAAGGTCGAAAGGACAAAACGTCGAACGGGACAAAGGGTCGAACGAAAAAAATATAAATAAGATCAAAAAGGCGAAAGGGACAAAAGGTCGAAATAGACAAGAAACTGAAACGGAGAGAATCAATCTCACACCAGAGTTACATAGTTGTCAAAAAATCTGCCCTTTTATTTTTCACATTTTTTAACAATTGAATAAAATTCATTCAGTGAGTACAACTAATAGATGGATGTTTGAGTTTTCTAAATGTCTCTTCGATTTGTCAAAATGGTGCACGCCGCACATTTTGATGTGTACTACACGTCGGTGAATTTTTATTGCAGGCGTCTTTTTTTTTATCTCTAACAGATAATATCTCTATCTAGATATTCATAATATTGTTTTATAGTCATTACTCCTTCTTTGAAAATTGCTCATTCTTCAACTTTGATTAATCAGATGAGTGTTATTTCTGCTTGAAGTTAAATGCATTTCAAAAATTCCTTTGGAATACACAAAATTTCAACTTGTTCATGATCGACCTTTTGTCCCTTTCGACATTTTTGTCTTTTTCGACCTTTTGTCCCTTTCGACCTTTTGTCCTTTTCGACCTTTTGTCCCTTTCGACCTTTTGTCCTTTCGACCTTTTGTCCTTTCGACCTTCTGTCCCTTTCGACGTTTTGTCCTTTCGACCTTCTGTCTTTTCGACCTTTTGTCTTTCGACCTTTTGTCCGTTCGACCTTTTGTCATAGATTCTTCTGAGACATACTGTAAGTGTTTATAAAATCGTGTTGTTCCTTACAGTTTACGCGTGACGTTGATGCCAAGGCTAGGTGATTTTCATAGAATAATTATTAAGGCAGCTTAATCGCCAGCGCTAACTTTTCCTTCGTCTCATCACTTCGCTTTGTCTATGTCGTCAGCCTTAGGAGGGAGTCGATGTTTTGAAAATAGCTCATGTTTACAGATCGTCCCTAATTGGCCTTGTAGTTAATAAAATTGTTCTGTTTCTCATGCCGTAATTCTTGATTTCGTCATCCCCTGAAGGCTGGCGCACTTTGTGGGGGCCAATTAACCCAACCAACCACACGCTACAGCGCAGATTTTTTTTTATTTCCTGCCGCAAATGTTGAATTTGTTTGAACAAAATTTTAGAGCTCTTTAGAAACATCAAAGAGAAAACGGGACAAATTGTGGGTTTTTTTTTTTAATTACGACGGGACAGTACAATAAGGCCTAAAATACGGTACTGTCCCGTTAGAAATGGTACGTATGGTCAGCTTAGCTGGCGAGATACTCTTCCAGGAATATGAAAACTCAAACTTCCTCATACATCATCCAAGTAGTTACACGTGAGTTTCGCTCCGTCCTAGACCTGGTCCTATCAAACAATCAGATCATCTTGTCTGTACCACGAACGGTTGATGGGCTCTCGTTACTTACTTACTTATGGATCCTGTACACCTCCGGTGGTGCAAAGGGCCGACTTGAAAGATCTCCATCCTGAGCGATGCCCGGCTATCGCTTTAACCTGTTGCCAGGTTAGATTTCGGTCGACTTCTTTTATTTCTTTATTGAGGCTTCTCCGCCATGAGCCTCTGGGTCTGCCTCTGCTGCGATGTCCCGCTGGGTTCCAGTCTAATGCTTGCTTACAGATTTCGTTTCCGCCCTACGTAGAGTGTGGCCGACCCAGCCCCACTTCCGATCCCGAATTTCTGTTGTTATCGGCCTCTGGTGACAACGACGATGGAGCTCGTTGTTTGAGATCCAGTTGTGAGGCCACCAGGCCCGAATTATATACCGCAGGCATCTGTTAATGAACACCTGCAGCCGTTGAGTGTTCTCCACTGATACACACCATGTTTCGCTAGCGTATAATAGCACAGATTTCACGTTAGAGTTGAAAATTCGTATTTTGGTGCGTTCACTTATCTGCCTGTTTTTCCAGATATTTCTTAAACTCGCAAAGGCAGCCCTTGCTTTCTTGATCCGTGCGCCTATGTCGATCTTGGTACCGCCGTCTGACGCCATTTGGCTACCAAGATATTGGAAGCTTTCAACATTCTCCACTGGTTGCCCGGCTACTGTGAAACTGGAAGGAGTCACCGTGTTTACATCCAACGATTTGGTTTTGTTGACGTTGATGACTAAACCTGCCGAGGAGGAGCGATCGGCAAGGTCGTTGAGCTTACTCTGCATATCAGAGCGCCGTTGCGCGAGTAGTGCAACGTCATCCGCCAATTCGAAGTCGTTTAGGTGCTCCATGGTTATAGGCTGCCATAACAGCCCGCGGTTTGGTTCACGGTCAATCGCATCTACCAGAATCTCATCGATTACGATGAGGAACAGTAACGGTGATAGAATACATCCTTGCCTCACACCAGCTACGACCCGGATAGGGTCGGACAGGACCCCATTGTGCAGCACTCTACACGAAAAGGCCTCGTACTGTGCTTCGATGAGGCCGATGATTTTCTCAGGAACCCCTTGCGTCTCAGGGCGCCCCACATATTCTCGTGATTGAGACGGTCGAAAGCTTTTTCGTAGTCAATGAATACCAAGTAAAGGGACTCTTGGAATTCGTTGACCTGCTCCAAAATGATGCGGAGCGTGACAATATGGTCCACACAGGATCTTCCGGCACGGAATCCGGCTTGCTGCCGCCGGAGAGTCGCATCGATCTTCTCCTGAATCCGGGCTAGGATAATTTTGCACAGAACTTTGAGAACGGTACACAGCAACATAATGCCTCGCCAGTTATCGCATACAGTCAGGTCACCCTTTTTGGGCACCTTCACTAAGATACCTTGCATCCAGTCGACCGGGAAAGTTGCGGTGTCCCAGATATTACGAAATAAACGATGCAGTAGTTGAGCGGATGTCATGGGGTCAGCTTTGAGCATCTCGGCTGATATGCGGTCGACCCCTGGGGCTTTATTCGATTTCATGCTTTGGATGGCTGTTTGAATCTCTAGCAGTGATGGAGCTTCGGTATTGACACGTGTTATACGTCGGATCCTAGGCAGATCATGCCGAGGTGGTGATGGCCTGGTTGGCACTTGAAAAAGTTGTTCGAAGTGCTCGAACCAGCGTTTCAGCTGGTCAGTTGGGTCGGTCAATAACTGATCATTCGCGTCTTTCACAGGCATCGTTACATTCATCTTCGCCCCGCTTAAGCGTCGTGAGATATCGTAGAGGAGGCGAATGTCCCCGGTTGCTGCGGCTCTCTCCATCGTCAGTCAGAGAGTCTGCCCACGCTCGCTTGTCCCGTCGACATGAGCGTTTTACTTCCTTCTCAAGAGCCAAGTATCGTTGACGGGCTAAGACTTTGGCTCCTCTGGTTTTCGATCGCTCTATCGCGGCTTTGGCTTCTCTTCGCTCTTCTATCTTCCTCCAGGTCTCATCGGTGATCCATTGTTTTCTCTGGGTGCGTAGTTCGCCCAGATTGTTCTCGCTGGTGGCGATGAAGGCATTCTTGATGGCGGTCCATTGGTCTTCCACGCTGCCACCTTCCGGAATATCTGCAGCACGCGTCTCCAGTTCTTCAACGAAGGACCGTTTCACCGTGGCATCTTCCAGTCGGCGTGTGTTGAATCGTCGTCCAACTCTTTCCTCCTGCCGACGAATCCGCGTAATGCGCAGGCGTATTTCGCCGATGAGGAGGTGATGATCAGACGCGATATCGGCACTACGTTTATTCCGTACATCAAGAAGGCTCCGTTTCCATTTTCGGCTGATGCAGATGTGGTCGATTTGATTTTCTGTAAAGCCGTCACGGGAGACCCACGTGACCTTGTGAACCGGTCGATGAGGGAAGAGCGATCCCCAGATCACCATGTCGTTATTACCACAAAATTCTGCGAACAGCTCTCCGTTTTCGCTCATTTCTCCGAGACCATGGCGTCCCATAATGCGCTCATGGTTCGAGTTGTCGGATCCGATCTTCGCATTGAAGTCGCCCAAACAGATCTTGATATCACCCTTCGGAATTCTATCTACGACGGCATTGAGTTGACTGTAAAAGTTCTCTTTGTCTTGCAGATCGGCAGCATCGGTTGGCGCATAACATTGGATTATAGTAAGGTTTCGGACCCGTGTTCTAAATCTGGCAACGATTATCCTTTCACTTATAGGTTCCCACTTCATAAGCGCAGAGTGTGCCTGAGCGCTTAGTAGGAAGCCAACTCCGCGTTGCCGGGGAGCGTGTTCACCTCGTAAACCAGAGTATAGCAGAACTTGTCCCGACGGCGTTCTGTGTTCTCCAAAGTTTGGCCAACGGACTTCACTCAGTCCCAGGATCTCAAGCTTCATGCGGCGTGCCTCATTGGCAAGTTGTGCCAATTTACCCTGCTGGGCTAGGGTTAAAACGTTCCATGTTCCTATTCGTGTCCGTTGTTTCGCGCTAAGAGTCGTCGTCGTAAAATCAGTCCGTATTCTTTCATTATCGGATTCTCGAACAGACTCACCAAAACAAAAATTAGCATCGTGCTGACTGGAATCGCTATACAAACATTGTAAAAGGAAGGCTCGATCTTCGAGTTTGCTAAACAATTGGGACACCACTAGTTTTATTTCTGCTGATTCGACTTAGGAAAGTACGAGAACAATGTACTGTTCAAAAATACGAGAATTTCGGAAAAAAAAAACTATTCGTGACTTGTCTCACGGTAGAAAGAAGTTCTGGAGAATTAATAAAAACCTACGCAGTTGCATCAAATACCTACCTCCTTTGCGGTTGGAGACCAAGTCAGGGTTTCTGATAAAGAGAAAGCTCAAACGCTGGCTTTTAGCTTCGGTGCATAATTGTGATTCAAGAATAGAAAAATAAGTAAACCAAACGATAGCGGAGATTGTGAGACTCAACGAGTTAAACAATAAACCATCTACTCTCACTAAACCCAGTGAGATAAAGTATATTATCCATCGGCTTAAGAACAAAAAGGTACCTGGCGTGGATGGATGGGATGAGGAACATCATGCAGCGAATACCTCGAAAAGGGCTGGTCTACTTGAGAAAGGTCTATAACGTTTGCATCACGCTGATGTATTTTCCTGATACATTAGGCGTTCGATAACTGCAAGTTATAACAGTGGCCAAACAAAGATGTTACTCTCCCTATCCAAACTATCATTCCATCAGTTTGTTAAGTTACCTTAGTAAAGTTTTACAAAGAATCATCCCGAACTGGCTGAATCCGGAATCCACATCTAGAAACACATGATATCTACATGATATCTACCGAACAGCTTGGCTTCAAAGCCTGGTCATTCTTCGAACCACTAGCTAGCTCGAATAACTAAACTAGTTGAGCAAGGTTTCTCCATGGAAAATGGCATGATAATGCTGGATGTCGAAGAAGCCTATATGACTCGGTATGGCAAGAGGCAATTGTTTTCAAGCTACATAGGTCTAACTGTCCGTTTTACATACTAAAGCTTATTCAGTTATTTTCATCGTCAAGGTCATTCCAAGTGTCAATCAAAGGCTGTAGGTCAGAATCCTACGGCATCCCATATGGCGTTCCAAAGGGGTCAGGTCTGAGCCCCACGCTCTACAACATTTTTACAAGTGATACGCTTAAGGTGGACGGAGTTGTATATGCTTTTTTGATGACGACACGGCTTTACTTGCCTTGGGCAAAGATCCTCAAAATATCATCCATATAAACTGCAACATGCGCAGAGTAAGCTTGAAGAGTTCTAGCAGAAGTGGCGCATTAAAACGAACGCATCGAAAACTCAAGCAATATTTTTCACATGAAGAGGGGCTTCCTACATTCGGGGATAAAGTCAACGGAATAGAGATTCCGAGGGAGAACGAGGTTAGATATCTGGGACTGACGATGGATCGAAAGCTGCTGTTTGACAAACACATACATCAAAGCATCAACAAAGAAAGTCAATGGTCTGATGCGTTCCTTGTACTCACTCATCAACCGAAGATCGTCTCTTCAACTGGCCAATAATCTGCTGCTCTTCAAATGTGTTTTCAGGCCAATCCTTACATACGGTTGCCCCGTATGGCAAAACTTTGCTCTATTTCAACTGCGACGTCTGCAAGTGAAGCAAAGTAAGCTGTTAAAGATGATCTTCATCTTGGATGTGTGGTTTCCGACACACAATCTTCCCCAAATAGCGGAAACTGAAACGATCATCTACTTTGTTCAGAAGATGTCAAACAAGTTTCGGCGCTCCTGTAAAGTGTCAACTAATCTGCACATCGTGAATCTTTTCCCCTAAATAATAAAGCTAGTATGTAGGTAATTAATTAATAAGTTGAATCGATTTCTAGTGTTTTTGTCATTTATTTTCGCCTATCAGGTGGACTGTCTCAGAAACTCTCAAATTCTCCATTGAAAAATAATTTAAGCGCAGTTATAAGTAAGACAAATATCTGCTAAACACATATATTATGGCCCATTAAATTGAAAAATTGAATTGAAAAATTTAAAAAAAATAAATAGTAATCATCCTGATTAACAATTGATTAACTTTCCTTCCCCAGGGGCAACCTGACAACCTACAAGGAGCTGTGCAGCCTGGCCTCGGATTTGAACCAACCGGAGATGATCTACCAGTTCATGCAGTTGGCAAACCACAACGCCACCTGGAACAGCAAGCTGGGGGCGGCCTTCGGCCTGCAGTCGATCTCCAAAACGGCCAAATTGAAAATGGAACCCTATCTGGGCAAGATTGTCCCGCGGCTGTTCCGTTACAAGTACGACCCGACGCCGAAGATCCAGAACTCGATGATCAGCATCTGGGACTCGGTAGTCAGCGATTCGAAGGCCACTGTAGAGGCATACTATTGGGACATTTTGGACGACGTTAGCAAGAACTTGACGTCGGCCGAGTGGCGGACTCGTATCGCGTGTTGCCTCGCGGTGAGAGACCTGATCAAGCGAAATGCCGGGTTGAAACTGAGATCGGATGATGTGAAGAAGAATGGCGGAGAGGAGATGGACGTGGACGAAAAGAGCGTGCCTGAGCCGGAGTTGGCGTTTTTGTGGAGTCAGTTGTTCAGAGTTATGGATGATATTCATGAAGGAACGAGAATAGCGGCAGAGGGAACCGCTGGCGCGTTAAGTAAAGTCTGTGTTGTGGCTGCTTCTAGTGATCATAGCAAATCGGGACTGAATGTGGCCAGTTCGATTATTCCGTTGTTTCTGGAAACCGGAGTTACGAATACAGTGGCTGAGATTCGGAAGCTAAGCATCAAGACCCTGTCAGATTTGATCGATTCGGCTGGATCGTTGATTTTGCCGCATTTGATCAGTTTGGTGCCGTGCTTGTTGCAAGCCACTGGGGAGCTGGATTCCGCAAAGTTGACTTACCTTTCGACGATGATGGCCGGTCAGTCGGGGACTCAAGAAGTGGTGGATTCGATGAGAGCGGAGGCTGCTAAGCAGCACTACACCATGGAGACGTTATCCAAGTGCATAAGACACATCGATTACCCGACGTTGGAGAAGATGACTCCGGCGGTGCTGGACGTTATGAAAACTGGTGTCAATTTGGGAACAAAGGTAGCTTGCGCACATTTTATCTGTTTGGTTAGCATCCAGTTGGGTACGCAAATGCAACCATTGACTGGAAAATACTTGGGATCGTGTTTCACAGGACTGTCTGATCGAAACGCAACGGTTCGGAAGTATTTTGCGTCTGCAATTGGTCACTTGATTGGTGCTGCAAAGGAACAATCAATCGTTCGGTTATTTGCAAAACTTCAAGAACTATACTTCGAACAACAGTCGAACAGAGCGGTACCTCTGACCATCCAGGCCATTAACAAGCGCCATCAGGAGGTATTGAAGGACTACTCTTCGAACATTCTTCCGCTGATGTTCTTCGCCATGCATGAAGAAGTCAACGAGGATAACAAAGCCACGATAGAGCTGTGGCAGGAGCTTTGGCATGACATCAATACCGGAGATGCTGGTTTGCGAATGAACCTGGACGTTATTCTTCAGATTCTGGAGAGCAAGCTTAACGATCCTTCATGGTTGCTCAAATCCCAGGCAGGAAATGCAATCAACACGCTGGCAACGAAGCTCAACACCAATTTGGATGATTCTGTGCGATTGAAGCTGATCGATCTGATCTTGACGAATGTTTCTGGGAGAACATTCAAAGGAAAAGAAAAACTTCTCCATGCTCTGGCAAGCCTTTGCAAAAATCTCAAGAAGGACACCAACCATTACGTGCAAATTATCGACGCTGTCATGAAGGAATGTCGCAAGGAAGAGCCTGTCTACAGAACTCACGCCCTCAAGTCTCTCGGCAACATTTTGGACGAACTTAAAGAGGATCGCTTCGAGGAAGTCTACAACATGGTTTGGCATCTATTGGACAAGCAAGATCTTTCGGACGGAGACAAGGACGAAAAGGATGTCGTATCGTCCGACGAGAAAAACAAACAGATGCTGATTTTTGTCAATTTGAAGGAAACGGTTTGCGAAACGTTGGGCAAGGCGTGGCCCGAGCATTCGACTGAGACGCAAAAACGCTACCAAGTGATGTTCGTTGAGAAGTGCGTCCAATGTTTGAAGTTGAACACTCGACCGGTGCAGATGTGTTTGCTGCAAGCGTTGGGTCGGTTTCTCGAGAGGCTGCACCTGTTGCAGAAACCGAAAGACGATCAGGTGGAAGTGAACCGGGAGAAGAAAGCCAAAGTTGATTCGGAAGACGGTGAGATTCTGGAGAACATATGCAAAACCGTACTGTCGGCCATTGTGGAGGTGGCAGGTTAGTCAAGACGGACTCGCGGAAGTTCCGTTTGAAAGTACTTTATTTTGATATTTTCAGGAATTCCTCACACTGGCCTGAAGAAGGAAGCCCTCAACATCATGTTGATCTTGATTAACAAGCTCAAAGCGAAAGAGTCAACGGTTAACGGGACTGAAATAACGATGGTTCGTCAGACATTCGAGAAGATTGTGACGTTGCTGCAGAAAGATGCTGCACCGGAGGTGAAGTGTAGGCTGAAGGACATTGAAGATAAGATTAAGTAACTTTTTTGAACAACCCGGCGTAAGTATTGCAACTTTAGACAGAAAGTCTGTAGCACTCCCCTAAGGTGTGCTCTCCATTACTTAACATTTGCTCTTCATTCATTCAAATAAATATCAAAGATAGTGTTCTGAAATGAAGAATCATGTTATGGAAAGCTAGAGAAATCAGTTATGCAAGGAATTTGATCTTCGTGCTTCGTGCTCTACGTTCAGGCCACATAATTCTTAATCCTAAAGAGTAACCCTCCCGGTGTGTATATATCGTTTTTTTGCTCTCTAAAAAGTCTATTTTGCTAGTGTTTTCGGTGTGCCCGCCAACGCTCTGGGGAAGGAGAAATCGACTAAGCCGCCAACGCGGCAAGGCGATGGACACGGGTCCTCGCAGATCATGGTTCGGATGAACTACGGTTCATCCGATTCTGATGAGGAACGGAATTTTTTTTCTTTAAACTGGAAACAAGAGCAATTGAAACCATTGGGATCATGGTCTAGGCAGATCCACCAACATTGAACATGGTCGCTGTGTACTACCCCGGCTCAAATAATAGGGCAACATTCTACCAGTTAATACGAGTTGTACGAATGTCAAAGCCGAAACCACACGTCGAACTATCATCAAACCATCTACCTGTAACCTTCATCAACGAGGTCAGTCCTGGCTGGTAAGATCATCAGCTGCTTCGACTAGGCGAACTGGAGTATCTTCGCGCCGAAAATTTATCAGGAAATTCATCTCACTGCAAGCTGGGTCAGCGATCTGGATTGTCCATAGAAAATCGACGATGTCATAGACAAAATCACTGGAGTCGTCAAGGAAGCTGATAAGGCTTCTGTTCTCCCATAAAAGGACATTCCTGACCAAATGGAGCTGCTGATTCGGTTAAGAAATGTGCATCGTAGGCAATTTATTCTGAATCGAGACCCGCTGATTGATGCGGTGGTCAATCACCTAAACAATGCCATCAGCCAGCTCGATAAGCTCAGAACGTCGATTCAAGATCTTTGGGTCGATGCTGAAGAACCTAGATAACGGGAGTAACAAATTTTGGAAGTTGACTCGCAACCTCCGAAACACGGTGAAACACAGCCCCCCGCTAAACGTCAACAGTAATCTCGTCGCGAGCGCCCATCACAGAAAGCCGTAGCATTCGCAACAGTTGCTGTTGCTGTTGCCCACAATAATGAGGAGCCGGGCGATCCTGGAACTTTGGCCGCCGCTCTGGTAAAGATAACTTCACCTCTAGTCAATCATCCGCACGTCGAAAAACAGGAAAACTCCCGGACAGGACGGAATCCGGAACACATTGCCTCAAGCACCTGCCAAGAAAAGGACTGATCATTTTGACCACGATCTTCAACGCGTCTTAGGTTGCTTTCGGGAAGTACGCCAATGTAATGGCTATCCCGAAGGCTAACAAGGATATCACCAACCCCGATAACTACCGATTGATAAGTCTCCTGAGCAGCCTAAGCAATACTTGCCGGTTAAACCGACACCTGGAGACAGATGAAGTCATTCCACCACAGCAGTTCGGCCTCAAACAGGACACTCAACGGTGCACCAACTCGCTCGCATAAAGCAGAAGGTAAAGCGCGGATTCCCAACGGGTAAACCAACTGGTATGGTTCTCCTTGATGTTGAAAAGGCCTACGACTCCGTATGGCAAGACGCCGTGGTGTACAAGTTCTTCCGATCGAATCTGCAGCTCTAACTGGTTAAGATAGTCCAATCATTCCTGTCATCCGGACCTTCACGCTGGCAGTATATGGTGAGCACAACATAACCTTCGGAGAACCCCAAAGATCAGTGCTGAGTTCAATTTTCTACAACGTTCTTACTTCCTGGCGTCGGGTAAAGATCCACAAATCGTTGTTACCCACCTCCAAGGCGCAGTGAACAACCTCGAAGAATGCTGGGAAAACCCAGTCCATATTTTTCATCAGGAGACGCGTAGCTCGATACTTCCCTCGCAGATCGATAACGATCGATGGCTAACCAACTACGTGGGACGAAGAAGTCAAGTATCTGGAAGTGGTGTTTGACACCACTTCAGATACACGGTAAATGCTGGGTAAAGCGTACCATTGGTACTTCGCGTACCTGAAGGAATAAAATAGATCCCATTTTGCGGTCCTTAGCCTCTTACCCAGCAACTTCTATCCCTACCACCTCGTGGCGCTAGCCGGGATACGAGCAACTGTAGGGAAGATCGGGTAACCAACCCGGTGGAAACTATGGTCGTATGCTGACAGGGAAAGGGGGATTTGCCCCTCTCCGGAGGTGCAAATCTGATCGAGCGTCTATTCTCCATGTTGGGGGCGGCTGATCATCGTCCGAGTGCCAGCGAGGGATTCTAAACTAAACTGTGCACACCATGTTGCATCGTGTCAGCATCGAGAATGCAGCCCCTTCAACGCGATGTAGGTAGCGCAACCCTGGTAAAGTAGCCTATCGAAGATTCTACAGTTACCAAGAAAGGCAAAAGTAGAGCAAATGGATTGATTCAACGGAACAGAATAATAGGAAAGTCGGATCTTGGAACGTATGAACTTTGAACCGCACGTGTTGGGCTCCTGGCTCGTGAGCTGCAGAAGATCGGTGTGAGTGTGGCAGCAATTTAGGAAATACGGTGGCCCAGAACTGGAGAATGTGAATTCCGGGTGGTAGATCCCATATCATACACTTCATTCAAGTACCACATCTACTATAGCGGCGGTGACAGAGCAGAACAAGGAGTTGGCTTCATGGTGATCGGGAAGCAGATGCAGCATGTTATCCAGTGGAAGCCGATAAGTGACCGCATTTGCGTGTTGAGAATGAAGAGCATATTCTTCAACTATAGCCTGATCAGTATATATGCCCCAACGAACGATAAGCCTGATGACGTGAAGGATGAGTTCTATGAAAGCCTTGAAAAGGCCAACGGAGAGTGTGCAACACATGATGTAAAGATTGTCATCAGGGATGCAAATGCGCAGATCGGAAGAGAACGTTTCTTTTACCCTGTCATTGGTACGGAAAGCCTTCATTCCGCTACCAACGACAATGGTCTGCGACTTGTAACCTTTGCTGCTGCTAGAGGGATGGCAATAAGCAGTACCTACTTTTTTTATTTATTACCAGACTAAGGCCGGCGTGGCCTGTGCAATACATAAAAGTCTTCTCCATTCGGCTCGGTCCATGGCTGCACTTCGCCAACCACGCAGTCTGCGGAGGGTCCGCAAATCATACCGTCCGCCATCTGCACCCCACCATAGATGGTACGCAGCCTTTTCCTTTCGAAAACTCTAAGCGCGCGTTGGTCCTCCACGAGCATTAGGGTGGCTCAAAAAACACTTTTTCAAATTTTTTGATGGGCCGTCCTCTTATTCGGTTCTATTTGATGCCCTGATGCTCTGGACAAAATTTCAGCCAAATCGGTCAACGTTTGGGCAGTGCTAAACTCGTTGGAAGTTTATATGGAAAAATGTATGCAAAAACATCCAAAAACAGTGATTTGCAGTTGGACGGCACAATTTACGATCAAGAACCATAATACTCATTCAGTTCTTGTAAAATAAAATACAGAATGTTATGTTGAAAACCGCGAGAAGATTAGAGTTTATTACGCAAAGATATTAGCATTTTACTGGAGTGCTGTGGGGGTGAATTTATTTCTTTTCAAAGGTAAAAGAAACGAAATTTGCTCAAACCCCACTGCAGAGAAATGCTAATAACTTAGCCGGGCAAACTCGAATCTTCTCGCGGTTTTCTGCATAACATTCTGTATTAAATTCTCCAAGATCTGAATAAGTATCATAGTTCTTCATGGTAAGTTGTGTAGTTCAGCTGCAATTTACTGTTTTTGGATGTTCCTGCATATATTTTTCCATATAATCTTCGAACGAGTTTAGCACCGCCCAAACGTTGACCGATTTGGCTGAAATTTTGTCCAGAGCATCAGGGCATCAAATAGAACCGGATAAGAGGGCGGCCCATCAAAAAAATTGAACAAAGTTTTTCCGATACTAATTTGAGCCACCCTAACGAGCATGTTCAGGTATCGTGCCCGTAGAGAACTACCGGTCTAATAAGCGTTTTGTAGATAGTCAGTTTGGTACGGCGGCGAACGCTATTCGATCGGAGCGTTTTGCGGAGTTCAAAGTACGTACAATTTTCTGCCATGATGCGTCTCCGAATTTCTCTGCTGGTATCGTTATAGGCGGTCAACAGTGAGCCCAAGTACACGATTTCTTCAACCACCTCGATTTCGTCACCACCGATAGAAACTCGTGGTGGGTGGCTTAAATTGACCTCTCTCGAGCTACTTCCTATCATGTACTTCGTCTTCGACGTGTTGATGACTAGTCCAATCCATTTAGCTTCGCTTTTCAGTCTGATGTAGGCTCCCTCCATCCTCTCAAAGTCACGTGCCATGATATCAATGTCGTCGGCGAAACCAAATAACTGGATGGACTTCGTGAAAATCGTACCACTCGTGTCAATCCCTGCCCTTCGTATTACTCCCTCCAAAGCGATGTTGAAGAGCAGACACGAAAGACCATCACCTTGCCGTAAACCTCTGCGCGTCTGCGGGACTCGAGAATGTCCCTGAAAGTCGAACTACGCACATCACCCAATCCATCGTCGCTTTGATCAACCGTGTCAGTTTATCCGGAAATCCGTTTTCGTGCATTAGCTGCACTTGGTACTAGTCGATGGCATAAAATTTGGAAGAGTACCTTGTAGGCGGCGTTCAGCAATGTGATTGCGCGACAGTTGCTACAATCCAGCTTATCGCCCTTTTTGTAGATGGGACACACTACACCTTCCATTCACTCCTGCGGCAAAACTTCCTCCTCCCAAATCTTTGTAATCACCCAGTGCAGCGCTCTTACGTGAACGGTTCAACTTCTTATAAAAATTTCGTGTGTTATTAGCGCGGTAGAGTTGCTCCGTCTCTTCACGGTCTCGATCTTCCTGCTGGCGCTTTTTCCGCCGAAAAAACGAGTTTTGTTTGTTCTGCGCCCGTTTATATCTTGCCACGTTCGCCCTCGTGCGGTGTTGCAGTAATCTCGCCCATGCTGCATTCTTCTCTTCCACTAATTGCTCACATTCGCCGTCATACAAGTCGTTTATCTGATGGGGGGCGCTGCGCCTAGTTGCTCTTCCAGCTGCTACGTGTAGTCTTGGGCTAGTCTACCGTCTTGTAGCCGCCCAATGTTAAGCCACGGCGGACAACCACGACGCGTGTTGTACACCGTCGAGAGTTTTGAGCGCAGGCATACTGCAATGAGGTAGTGGTCGGATTCAATATTCGCACTGCGATAAGTGCGGACGCTCGTGATGTCGGAGAAGAATTCATCGTCGATTTGAACGTGGTTGATTTGGCTTTCCGTTTCTTGGTTAAGTGATTTTATGTGGCCTTGTGGATATTTTTGCGGGGAAAGAAGGTGCTTCGGACTACCATTCCGCGGGAGGCTGCAAAGTTTATGCATCGTTGGCCGTTGTCATTCGATACGGTGTGCAGACTATCCGGTCCGATGATCGGTCTCTACATTTCCTCCCTTCCTACCTGAGCGTTCATGTCACCGATGACGATTTTGACGTCCCGCAGTGGGCATCCATCGTATGTCTGCTCCAGCTGCGCATAGAACGCTTCTTTCTCGTCGTCGGATCTCCCTTCGTGTGGGCAGTGCACGTTGATGCTGCTATAGTTCAAGAAACGGCCTTTTATCCTCAGCTTGCACATCATTGCGTTGATTGGCTGCCACTCAATCACACGTTGGCGCATCTTACTCAGTACTATGAAGCCGGATCCCAGCTCGTTGGTGGTGCCACAGCTTTGGTTGAAGGTAGCCGCTCGATGCCCGCTTTTCCACACTTTCTGTCCTGTCCAGCAAATCTCCTGCAGCGCCACGACGTCGAAGTTCGGGGATGTAGTTCATCGTAGATCATCCTGTCGCACCCTGCGAAACCTGGCGACTTGCAGTTCCATGTTCCAAGCTTCCAATCGTGATCCTTCATTCGTCGCCTAGGTCTTTGCCGATTTTATCGAGTCGTATTATATCCTATATTGCACGTAATTATTGGTTTTCCAGGCGGCTTATTGGGCCTGCGCAAACCTCCTGTCTCGTCGGAGGGCCGTCGTGTCAGGTCTGTTTTGTGTCCCTCCTGACACCAGGACTTGGGCTTGTGCGCTTTGAGTGCGCGAAGCCTTAAACCTAACTCCTAAACGGTTGGTTCTAAGTTTCGATTACGAGATAGTTCTGTGTTGGTTGAAGAAGTTTAACTCTAACTTGCCGGTATTTGTACATATCCGAGTTGAGAAGATTTTGAAGCTGAGATCAGATGTGGAATGTAAGCATTGTTCGTACAAAGGACAATTCGGCAGATCTTGTGTCCCGGGGTGTTCAACCATTAGAACTGATGAAGAGTGAACTTTGGTGGAACGGTCCACTGTTTTTGACAACACTGGAAGAAGTCGAGACGCAGAGTCTTGATGAATTGGACAATGACAGTAGTGTGAATAATGTTTCTGAAGAGATGGTGGCTGTAGTGGTACATGATCACCGCCTATATGATGTGATCCAGAACTGTAGTGATTATTGGAAGAGGCAAAGAGTGTTCGGTTATGCGATACAACTGCAGAGTGTCGCGATTGGGAGACGACCATTGAAGTGGTAGCATATGTCCACAGCCTTGATGATCATGCTTCGATGTTGGCGATGGTAAGGGTCGTGCAAAACGTTTCCTATGAGCAGAAGATTAAGGACATCAACCGAGGCCAGCCGGTTAAGGGCAAGCTCAAAAACTTATGCCCTATTTACGACAAAAGGGAAGGAGTACTTAGAGCTGGAGGTCGAATCCGAAATTCCGACCTACTACAAGACCAGAAGCATCCCGTGATGTCACCCGAGAAGAACCCTTTCACTGACTTGGTGATTGGGGCGATTCACCGAGAACATTTCCACGTTGAATTGAACGGATTGTTTGCACAGGTTCGACAACATTTCAATACCAAATTTTCAAAACGACTTATCTGCTTTTGTAAACAAAGATTCAAACGTCGAATTTGAGAGCACACCCACGCAAACCAACAGCACCAACAGGTATCAGAAGCCTCCAGCTACGTATTGATGGTGTTGGTTTGCGTGAGTGTGCTTTCAGATTCGCCAAATCGACGTCTGTATCTTTGTTTACAAAAGCGGATAAGTCGTTTTGAAAATTTGGTATTGATTTCTGGCCAGTTAACCATTTTGTTACCGACAGGGTACCCGGGTACCTTTTTCGTTTTCAAGTGAAATTTTTTTAGGGTTCTAAACATCGCAGGAAATTGAAACTCCGTGACATATTCAAACTCGGCAAAATTTAGGTTTGGGTGGTACGAAAATGAAAATCCAGTAAGGGGGGCTTGGGGAGGGGCTTCTGAATATTTTTACCCCGTAACGTACCGACAGGGTACCCGGGTACCCACGTTTTGGTATAACCATAACTTCGTCAGTTTTCAACCGATTTGGACGATTCCGTTTGCTATGGATTAAGAAATTCATCCTCTATCCGATCCATGTCACACAGGACCGATCCGGATTACCGGGTTACCGGAGTTCCGGATTTGCTAGACCATGTCTCCGGATTTCTTGTATCCTGAGTTACCAGTTTCGCAGAAAATTCGAGGATTATGACTTCCCAACGTATTAGGACCACGTGATCATATGGACTCGGAACGGATATCCCGGAATAGGTTCCCGTGGGCCCTATAGTGGCCGCAAAATCATTCTTGGCAATATGGGCATCAAAATTCTTGAAATTGTTTCGGGAACATGGAACATGTCATATAGTTGAAACCATAGGATGGATATGAACCGGAACGGTCATTCTGGAACAGGTTCCCGGAGGGCCCGTAGTGGCCAAAAACTCATTTAGAATGAACCCTAGCAATATGGGTATCAAAATTCTTGGAATTGTTCTGGAAACATATTTTCCATGTAGGGTTTCTTACCCCATTCCCGGCCCAACATGCGTACGACTGCATTATTTAATTGATATTTATGACAGGAAGCAACTTTTTCTGAAATTTGTAGGCTGTATAATACTGCATTGGGGTTCACTTCTGCTTAAAAAATAGCTATTCGTGCTAAATATCGTTCAAAGAAGCTTTCATTTGATTTAAATTAACGAGGTGCAGCACTCATTTCAGTCATAGCGATTCCCAATCCGGCATACAAAAAACCAAAATTTCACTCAATCTCTCAACATTTTACTCTCATTCTCTCTCGGGACGGTAGTAAATGCGATGTAAACAAAAATATGCACGTTCCACGACAACAAGATGCCAGATGGTATTATTCATAATCATTTTTATTTGGTTGAGAAGATATATTTACTCATCCAAATTTCTTCCAAATAGTTAAAAACAATGTTTATTTCACCTTTTAAATACGAGAGAACAATAAATAACATGATAACGTCAACGTATTAGATAATTTTCCTATTAACGATGAAGGATCATTTTTATAATTCTGGCCTTTTGGCAGCAAGGTGCGGCTAGAAGTTCTTGGGCCGAGGTGAAAAAAAAAGTTCTAGTGAAACTAACAAATAAGAATAATTGAAGTGCGGGTGTTTAGAATTATGGTGTGGTGATTAACAGCTTCATGCAATGGTTGTATCGAGCACTGTGACGATTTTCAGGTAGGTGTTTATTCGATAATACCGTTTTGTAAAAGTGGAAAGAATCACTCCGGCTCAGTGGTGTGGCATCGGAGAGTGAAATTTTGAATTCTACATTTTTATTTTCTACAATTGAATCAATTAGGAGTAAAACAAGTGATAGAAAAATATTGAGTATTGTGAAAAATAAATGGGAGACTTTTTAAAAATTATCAACCATAAACCTACGACTTCCAAACAGTTTAAATCATTAGTTTTCTGTGCAGTGAGCCGGGAACCGGGTCCATAGGCCCAAGTAGTGATTTACCCTAGTTAAGAATATAGGATGGATATCAACCGGAACGGTCATTCTGGAATAGGTTCCCGGAGGGTCTGTAGGGGCTAAACACTCATTTAGAATAAACCCTGGCAATATGGGTATCAAAATTTTTGGAATTCTTCCGGAAACATGTTTTCCATGTAGTTGGGAGCATATATTGGATATGACCCGGAAGGGTCATTCTGGAACAGGTTCCCGGAGGGCCTGTAGTGGCTAAAAACTCATTTAGAATAAACCCTAGCTATATGAGTATCAAAATTCTTAGAATTGTTCCGGAAACATATTTTCCATGTAGTTGAGACCATAGGATGGATATGAACCGGAACGGTCATTCTGGAACAGGTTCCCGGAGGGCCCGTAGTGGCCAAAAACTCATTTAGAATGAACCCTAGCAATATGGGTATCAAAATTCTTGGAATTGTTCTGGAAACATATTTTCCATGTAGTTAAGACCATAGGATGGATATCAACCGGAACGGTCATTCTGGAATAGGTTCCCGGAGGGTCTGTAGGGGCCAAACACTCATTTAGAATAAACCCTGGCAATATGGGTATTAAAATTTTTAGAATTGTTCCGGAAACATGTTTTCCATAGATTGGATATGATCCGGAACAGTCATTCTGGAACAGGTACAGGAACAGCTAAATGGACGTGTGATTACGGCGGCTTCTTCGAGTGCCGCAGTAAACAAATGACTTTTTCAGCTGAGATATCAGCAAAAAGTCAGGAACCGAGCGGTCGGCTGTGCGGATCTCGGCAAAAGAATAAAAAAATGCCGAGCTGAACTGAGTGTGTAGGATGAATATCAACCTGAATGGTCACCCTGGCAATATGGGCATCAAAACTCTTGGAATTGTTTCGGAAATATGTTATCCATAAAGTTGAAACCATAGGATGGATATCAACCAGAACAGTCATCCTAGAACAAGTTCCCGAAAGGCCTTTAGTGCCCACAAACTCATTTAGAAGACACCCTGGCATCAAAATTCTTGGAATATTTTCAGAAACATGTTTTTCCAAGTAGATGGGACTGATGTTGGGTCATCAGGCTGAATAGCTGTTAGGCCGAATGGTTATTGGGTCGAATGAGAAGTGAGGAGTGAATAGTGAGAAGTGAGCAATGAGAAGAAGTGAAATGAGAGAAATGAGAAGAGAGAAGTGAAAAGTTACACAGTGTTGACACGATTTTGTCACTCTCCGATTTTATCTACCTCCGACTTTATCACATTTTCGACCTGATTTTATCACGTCCGTTGTCAAACCTTCCTATGGTCCAATTACATATCGGATCATGCTTCCGAAACAATTTCATGAATTTTGATACCCATATTGCCAGGGTTTCTTCATAATGAGTTTGTGGCCACTTTAGGCCCCACGGGAACCTGTTCCAGGATGACCGGTCCGTTGTCAAACCTTCCTATGGTCCAATTACATATCGGATCATGCTTCCGAAACAATTTCATGAATTTTGATACTCATATTGCCAGGGTTTCTTCATAATTAGTTTGTGGCCACTTTAGGCCCCACGGGAACCTGTTCCAGGATGACCGGTCCATTGTCAAACCATCCAATAGTCCAATTACTTATCAGATCATTCTTCCGAAACAATTTCATGAATTTTGATATCCATATTGCCAGGGTTTCTTCAGAATAAGTTTGTGTCCACTTTAGGCCCGACGGGAACCTGTTTCCGGAATAACCGTTCCGGGATTAATTCATAAGATGGTCCTGTAACGTAGTTAAGTTAAGTTAATTTTTAAAGTTGACTTTAAAAATATCATTTTTGTCACAAAAACTCAAATATCTCAAAACCCTATCTTTTTTCGAACGTAATTTTTTTAGGGAAAACGGTCCATTATATTAGCTATTTACCATAAAAATTTGGTGATGGTAAACTAATAAACAAAAAAGTTATGACATTTCAAACATTTCACAATTTTCACATTTAGTAAAAAAAAATTTTTTCTGTGTAAGTTATTTCGAGAATTGCAGTTTGATGCAGATTTTATTGTTAAGGGACGTGATTTAAACAAGTTGTTTTCATGATATTTTGATTTAATTATTCATAGCATCTATAAGAAACTTAGACACGATCCAGTGTTGTGATCAAAAGTATTGATAGTGTCATAATTTTCATGGCACGTGACTGGCGAAAAATTCTTTTAATAGTGTTGAAACCTGTTGATAATAACGTTGATAGAAACATATCAGAAATGTTATTTTTAAGACAAAAGCTGCAAAATCAAAGATTTATATACACGTGTACGTCTATAGTTTACCTGCAAAAATATACCTCTTAGAGAATAGACTTTATGATCGGGAGGAAACGGGTATCTTCAACAACAACAAATGCATGATAGGTACATACCATGACAATGCTCACGAAAAAGCAAAAAATTACTACTACTAAGGTTGTTAAAGATCTTATAGTAATTTTTTCTTCAGTCAAGCAAATGACACCAAACTAGTCAGTAAAAACTTAAAAGTGATTTTGTTTATTGAAATATTACGAACAACATGAGTAGCCGCTTTCTCAACTGTTGTAGGCCGTTTGATGGAAAAAAGTGTTCAAAGGAGTTACGAAATCTCACCGAAAGCACCATAGATAAACTGAAAGCGACTGGTTATGCTCCAATGTCCACATTGAATACAAATTTACGCATTTGCACGTCCTGCCGTCTAAACGTTGACAAAAGAGCAATCTGTATATCATCGGTTGAGCAGAGCGCAGGAAGTTCGAAAACGACAGCAACTGAGGAATTGCCAGATGTATCGACAACAACTGAGGAATTACCAGAAGTGTTAAGTGCTGAGAGCCTTGCCACCGTACCATCAGCGAAATCTGTTTCAACAAATCAATCGGAAGATGAGTGTATCCAAAAGGTCAACATCGAACGCTTTAACGAGGGCATAGCTGGGATAAAAGTGACTCCGATTAAATGGACTCCGTTTAGATGGACTACGTTTATTACCCGGAGAAAAAATACCGTGAAATAAACGAAGCTGTACGAAGAAACCTCTTCAAATTAGGACCTGATGATGTGGAAAATACAGACTACGATGAGGTAATTATAAATATGAAGGAAAGGTTCTCGAATGCAGCCACGACAAGGAAAGAAAAATTATTGATTTTGTCGATGCTGCCAAGTTCGTGGTCTATTCAGGATGCCATTGATGAGTTCAAAACCAATAGAAATACAGTAAAAGAGGCAAAACAATTGAAGAATAACTGTCTTTCAACCAAAAATACTAGGTCTAGTACTGCATTAACAGATGAGACAAAAGAAATAGTAGTTCAATATTTTGAAGATGATGAAGTAAGTCTAGCCTGGTCAAAAAGATTATGTATCAGTAAAAAAAGATGGAAAGCGTCAAGCAATCCAAAAACGATTAATGATGACGACTTTGAAAGAAGCGTACACACGCTTCAAGGAAATTCACGATAATATTAAAATAGGCTTTTCCTCATTTGCAAGCCTTCGGCCAAGGCAATGTAAGCTTCTTTCCAATTCAGGAACACATAATGTGTGTGTGTGCACAACCCATGAGAATATTAATCTTATTTTACATAGTTTGAAAAGAATCAATTTAACAAAGGATATTAAAATGTTAACTGGTAGTCTTTTGTGTGAAAATACAACATCAAATTGCTATCTACGATCTTGTTCGGATTGTCCAGATTCTTCATCATTGGAAAATACTTTATTCGCTGAGTTTGAAGAAAAATATATTGATCAGTTATCATTTGAGCAATGGGTGACCACGGATAGGTGTGACATAGAAACTATTGTAAAACCTGTAGATGAGTTTGTGTCATATTTTTGCTTGAAATTAGAAAGTTTAATCCCTCACGATTTCATTAAAACAGAACAATCCAGCTTTTTAAAAAATACGAAAAATACATTACAAAATGGTGAATTTTTAGTCATTTGTGATTTTTCTGAAAATTACAGCTTTGTATTGCAAGATGAAGTGCAGTCCCATCACTGGAACGTACAACAAGCTACGAGCACAGCGAGCAATTTAATAACGCGAAAACGATCCAAGGAACCCAAAAATTTCACTGTTTCATTCCATTGTCGGAAAATAAAATTAAAGCAAAACTATACTCAAACTGTGCTGATAATAATTCAAAAGTGTTCGATATTTTAAAAAAATTGAATAAAAATAAATAAAAAATAAGTATTAATAAACTGTTTTCATGATATCATAACCCATACCAAAATTCAAACCCAAAACTCTTAGAGTTTCTATAACAACATTGTGTAACTGCCACATTTAATTTAATACTTAGGATAATATTAATTCATTTTATTTATTTATACATATAATATTTATACATATAATATACATAATATCGATGAATACATAAATATGGAATATCATACAAACAACTTGTTTAACTCACGCAAGGCCCTTAACAATAAAATCAGCATCAAACTGCGATTCTTGAAAAAAAATACACGGAAATTTTTTTGTTTACTATATGTGAAAATTGTGAAATGTTTGAAATGTCATAACTTTTTGTTTATTAGTTTACCATCACCAAATTTTATGGTAGATAGCTAATATAATGGACCGTTTTCCCTAAAAAATTACGTTCGAAAAAGATAGGGTTTTGAGATATTTGAGTTTTTGTGACAAAATGATATTTTTAAAGGCAAAAAAATTTTTTTTACTGTGCACATTTTCTTAAGAATCACCATTTAGTTGTCTAACTTTGCTGAAAAAATCATAACAATCGAACATTCCGTTTTTGCTGTGCAGCTTTTTAAATATTTTTGAACCATTTTCACATACACCCTTTTGAAAAGTTAGTCGTGACTCAATATGAAGATTTGATATCGAAAAATGACGATTTAGATGAAATTGAAAAACTGTGCAAAGTTTCAACTCAATAGAAAATCATGAATTAAAAATTTTCTTAAATTTTGATGCTGTTGCTTGGAATCGCTCAGCTTGCTCATCACAATGTGCCGAGAAGGAAAGTGAAACGTTCTCGCTGTATTTATCTAAAATCGATATTTGCGCTACTGAAAACGATGTACGGCTAATGGTATCCCGTTGCCTTGGCACTTCAATGACGACTTTTTATAATGTGGTTAAGCTTGTGCCGAAATGGAAGAATTTAAATGAAATGGATTATATATCGTTCAAGGTTGTTTTGACTATGGAACAAAAAGCATTGGCACTAAATCATTCAACTTGGCCTAAAGGTATAAATTGTCGCGAATTTGTGACTAAAGTTAACGAAACTTGGAAACCGTAAAATTGTAATTGTAAATGTGTCTGTATGAATTATGTAACGTCAAAAAAGGAGAATGAAGTTTTGTTTTTGTCGTTGTTTGTAAGTTGCTCAAAAATATTGATGTTTGTGTGATGTGCAATTCTGAAATCTGTGATTAATCTGTTGTTATTGAGTTGATGAAATCCGTTATTTATGAATGATATTATTTCCTAGAACTTTATACATCTACATCTTGTTCAATAAGTTCACAAATATTGCCCTCCGCTCGCTTTCAAATCGACTTCTTTAAAAACATTCTTCATGCCTGCCGTATCCTAACGGATACTATCATGAACATGTAGGTCTAAGTTTGGAAGATGATATTAGCATTTCCATATCATTGTAAATCGTTTAACTTCACGTAGAAGTAATACACTCATATCATTAATTGGAAGACTATAATGTTAGGCTGCGGAATTATTTTTAATACCCATCATGCTACCAGTTAATCTTTTCTTGAATTCAATTTCAAATGGGAGCGTCATCATCAACTAAGCAGGAAGGAAAGAGATTCAGCAGTTTGAAATTAGTATTACTCCTTAAATATTTTGCTACTTCACCGTTTAATATAACCCCAAGACGTAGATTTCCCGTGATCTTTAACTTCCACATTGATGTCCTTCAAACGGTCGCGAATCTGATCACATATCGTAAAAAGTCTTCGATCCTTATTCTCCATAGCTTGCACTCTTATTGCGCTCCTAATCTGCACCATACTTTCCACTACATGTTCGATCGAATCACCGCTGCCATCATCGGAGCCCACTTTTCTATCTTCATCGAACTCTCTCAAACCGAGAAGCGTTAATTTCCCACGTACGTAGTTCGTCACGGCTTGCACCGTTCCGCTTCCCGAAGCTTTGACATCCGAATTTCCATCGCTTCTTTGGTTGATAGATTTGTTCACCGCCGTTGCCAGATCGCTCAAATTTGTTACCACGTTGGCGGTGTTGAAATCGTTCCGCAGAAAACCATCGATTTTCCCTTCAACCTCGATCATTTTCGCTTCAAGTGCACCCGAATCGACATCTGTCGCTGGCTTCACCCCATCTACATACGCTCTGCAATCACCGAAAAACGAACGGAACTTTTTCAGTACGCTCGTCGCCACCATCATGGACTCATCTCCAAATTCAATCACACTCCGGTAGTGTGACAGTAGACACAGCATTCGGAACTCGTCCGCCGAATACTTGGTCATCAACTCCCCAATGCTCACAGTATTCTTCAACGATTTGGACATCTTGTGCGTCTGACCTTCCAGATGCAGCTGGCCGGTATGGATCCAATAGTGGACCCAATCATTCACTCCGTGGTAGCAGCAGCTTTGCGCTTCCTCGTTTTCATGGTGGGGAAATCTTAAATCCAGCCCCCCTGCGTGGAAGTCCAACTGGCGGCCGAAGATCTGCGAGGCCAATGTCGAACACTCGATATGCCATCCGGGTCGACCGGGTCCGAAAGGAGACGGCCACGAGGGTTCACCCGGTTTGACGGCTTTCCAGAGAGCGAAGTCGGCCGCACTCTTTTTCGCCTCCGTTGTGGACACCTGTTCTGTAGGAATGTTCTGAAGTTTCCCATATTGAGGGTATTTGGCAGTTTCGAAGTAGACTGAACCGTCTGAAGATTTGTACGCGTAGTGTTTGGCGATAAGTTGTTCGATAAATGCAACTATGGAAGGTACGTGATCCGTGACCCGCAGTTTGATGTCCGGAGGACGAACGTTCAAAAGCTGTAGATCGCTCCAGAATTCTTGTTCGTAATGGCGTGCGATGTCGGTCCACGGTTTGCCCAGTTCGGCGGCCCGTCGTATAATTTTGTCATCAATGTCCGTTATGTTCATCGCGGTTACTAGTTTAAGGCCGAAATAATCTCCAAGAATGCGCTGGAGAATGTCCAGTCGGACGTAACAGCTGGCATGTCCGATGTGAGCCGAATCGTACACAGTCGGACCGCATGTGTAGAAAGATGTGATTCCTGCTGAAGATGGCAATTGTAGAGGAACTTTTTCTCGGTTTCGGCCGGAGTAGATTCGGATGCCCGGGTCCGGGGGAGGTACTTTGGTGCAGAGCGATCTTATGAGGCGAAGGTGGTGGATCATTATCTGGAATGAAAAGAAATTTGTTATTACACACTTTTCGCGAACTAGCTATTTAAATTGAAGATGATTGGCACATGCCACAAGCGTTCCAAGGTATACAAATTCGATTGCAATAAATTCAAAACAATAAATTCGAAAGTACTTCACCCTGCTTCAATCAATTTAAGGTCACGAACGAGGTTGATCTATTTGCCACCCGAATACTTGATTTCGAGCCAGCAAGCGTTGCACGTATCAGCCAATCAATTTCGCCGCAAAACCATGTTCAGACATTATCTTCCGCAGCTTTTCGTTTTTTGTTCGACCCCCACGAAAACCTGCCTGGTATTTGGCAACGCAAGATTCATCAACCAGTCATAGGTAAAGAACAGTATACAGTGTGAAGGCTCGGTCAACGTGGTCTCACTAGTGAAGAAAGGAATTGACATCAAAAGTACGAGCTTCACTTCGTTCAAAGTTGGGATTGACTCCAAGTTCCGAGAAGTCGCGCCTAATACTAATTCATAGTCTATAGGTCTTCTGTTTCGAGAAAAACTTTTTCACCAGGAGACAACGATAAAAGCATTTTAAGAGTTCCTCTTACTCAGTTGTGCCTACTGCAGCAAGCGTTCATCCTTATCGTCCTGGCCCTGAGTTTAGAATCGGATTAGGGGTCTCTCAACATACTATTCAAGCTAAATACATTTTTATTGACAAAATCCATCGCATGATGCCTATTAAAATTTCAGCATGGTCGATCAACTCTGCTGGTTGATCTCCTAGAATTATTCCAATCTTTCGACTCGTACCAAGCCAACGTCATCTCTGAGAGCATGGATCCGGAAGTTTATCCAAGTTTCAGCGAACACACAGGAACGCTGCACCTACAAGAATCAATAACCATCTATCTAACTTAACATTAAGTCTCTGCTATCTATTCATCCAATTCTCATCCGGGACGCTCATTGCGCACCAGCTGTCTGTGATGCCCCTACTCTATTCAACGCAATCGACCCATCTCTGCCAGCAGCCGTTTCGGCCCTGCGTGTGAGTTGGTAGACGGAGTCTTCCACACACCAATTTTTGTAAATGTGATTAGTCATCAGCTCTGTCTCCGTCCTAAAGTTTTCTTGCCTACAAGCATCACAAAGTACTTACAAACGTAATCATCAAGCGTCTACGAGGAAGCCCCTATTCCTTTCAACGCAGTTGAGATGACAGCGACCAGCAACCGTTCCGGTCCTACGTCTGATTTGGAAGATGGGGTCTTCCAAAATCCCATAACCGGCAAGTACACTCAGATATTTGTGTACACCCAGTATTTTGTGTATCTAAGAGCGTCCTAATTTCCAGTACTTCTCCATCCTCTTCAATTCTTCAATTCTGAATGCGTCAAAGACAAAGTACATGCTTGTGGGCGGAACCGAGCGCGACAGGGTCCGCCTGGGAAGCAGTGTTACGATAGACGGGGATACCTTCGAGGTGGTCGAGGAATTCGTCTACCTCGGATCCTTGCCAACGGCTGATAACAATGTTAGTCGTGAAATACGAAGGAGCATCATCTGTGGAAGTCGGGCCTACTACGGGCTCCACAAGAAACTGCGGTCAAAAAAGATTCGCCACCGCACCAAATGTGTCATGTACAAGACGCTGATAAGACCGGTTGTCCTCTACGGACATGAAACATGGACAATGCTCGAGGAGTACTTGCAAGCACTCGGAGTATTCGAGAGACGGGTGCTTAGGACCATCTTTGACGGTGTGCAAGAAGACGATGTAAGGCGGCGAAGAATGAACCACGAGCTCGCCCAGCTCTACGGCGAACCCAGTATCCAGAAGGTAGCTAAAGCCGGAAGGGTACGATGGGCAGGACATGTTGCAAGAATGCTGGACAGCAACCCTGCAAAGGTGGTGTTCGCTTCCGATCCGGCAAGTACGAGAAGGCGTGGAGCGCAGCGAGCGAGATGGGCAGACCAGGTGCAAAACGACTTAGCGAGCGTGGATGGAGAGATGCGGCATCGAACCGTGTATTGTGGCGTCAAATTGTTGATTCAGTGCTATCTGTTTAGATGTAGACTAAATAAATGAAATGATGTTAGAGTTGCGAATCGTAGCAAACAGAATCTATATGTAATGAAGAGAACGAATAAATTAGTCTTTAAACCGCCAATCAGTTCAGTCGAACTGTGTTTGTCTTCCTGTTCTGCCGTAATCCGAAGAAGTGACGTATGCGCCATTTTACAACATACATGTTTTCGATTTTTCTGTTAAAGAGTACGATGAATACTGCTCGTTAACACCATTTTTGGAAAATGGCGTATACGTTACTTTGCTAAATTACGGCAGTATTCCAATAGGTCAAGGCATACAAAAAACAAGGCAGGCTCATCACGTATGTAAACATTCAGTTTGAATGTGAACATGTGACGTCACTGCTATCTTCGCACAAGCTGGACCACGATGCTCTACGGTCGCAGCATGCTTACTTTTGTACTCCAACATGTGGCGATAAAATATGCGTCACATTCGAAGTGTCATTTTTCTAACGAGCCTACCTTGTTTTCTGTATACCGTGCCAATAGGTTATGGGCCCCAGTTACAGTAGGCCTTGCGTAATACAGAAATTTTCTCTGTCGTCGGTTTGGAAAGTTCAGGAAGAGTCATGGAAGCAAGCAAGATTTCGATCGTGAAACTGAATTATTCCAACTACTCCGTATGGAAGTTCAAGTCGGAAATGCTACTGACTCGAGAGGACTTGTGGAAGTGGAAGACTTGTGGAATTCCGCTCCGGAGCCGTTGACGGACGCATGAAAGGGTGGAGACTACAAAGCGAGAGTGACTATAGCACTGCTAGTTGAGGATCAGCAACATACCCTGCTACGAGATACGAAGACGGCTAAGGAGGCTTGGGAGAATCTCAAGAAACACCACGAGAAAACTTCCCTTTGATCGAAGGTTGCAGACCCAGACCCAAAGCTGTCGTGTGCTGGACTGGACCTTGGTGAGCCGTTAAAGCACAGACAAACAGACGTAACAGCTAGAACAACTTTTTGAAAAATCCATCACCCAATTACTTTATCACCATCTCGCGTGCACGTTGCACGAAATGTTATTTAGTACAACATCGTCAACAGAAGGCGCTAGTGTGAGATGTCAAATATAAAGGAAAATGATGCGCGCGCCTCTGTGAGTGAAACTCGCAAGCAGTTGACTTTAAAACGACCGTTGAGTTGATGGACGATGGGAATTTAATTAGTGTTACGTCTGTTTGTCTGTGGTTAAAGGTTGCGCTAGTACTAAGTGTGGGATATATGATTGATATACAAAGGAAAACAAATAAGCAAGTAAATAATATCAAAATTTGAGTTTTACTCATTATGTAAAATATTATTAGCAGTGTAAATGAAACCATATTATTTTTCTTGTCGAAATTAGATGCCATCCAGCATTCCATAATATTATCTAGTACACAAACCAACCAAATAAATTATAGCTATTATAGCATATTTGAATTTCAATATTTCAAATGCAATCATAGCAACCATGGAAGTTGGCACAAAGTACAACGTGGAGGTTTTCCGACATTCAGTGTTACATATTTGTTGCGGATGGTTTATTCGGAAGAGCCCAAAGCGAAGATGGAATCCAAGCGTCACCACACTAATACTTGTGACAGATATATGATGCGAAAATCACTGTACAACATAGAATCATATATCTGTCACCCAGAATCACGGTGGTATTACCCAAGCAATGATGATTCTACGCTGATACGTACCCTGCACTGCACCCGTTGTATACAACGTTACAGGTACAGTGCAAAGCAAATTTGAATGCAAACAATGCTAGTAACGCAAACAATGGCGCCATCTGGTTGCGGTCACTGCCCATCATTGACGTTAAAACATAATAAGAAAAATGTCTCTTTTCTTGTTGGAATATATGAAAGCGACCAATTAACGTGTTCGTCGGCGATATATTTTTATATTCCATTTTAATTCAAACTACTTATTTTAGAAATTTATATACCACATCATTTCACTAAATTTACTAAATGATTCGTTCAGTAGGCATATATTTATAAAAATATTGTAACTGTTTGTCCTGGTTATAATTGATGACCTTAAATTAAGGCGACCAGACGTCCCGCATTTTCGCCATTTGTCCCGCGCTGAAAAGAGTCCCTCGAAATGTCCCGCGTTTCACTTATTTCAAGATAATGTCCCGCTAAATAAAGAAATATGTTAAAAATAGCAGTAATTTAGTAAACGTTCTCCAAGAACTTATAAGATTTTGAAAATTTATTATATTTATTAATGGTTTTTGATCTTCGATTTTCGTCACATACAAAGCATCGCTCCAGAGGCTTGATGAGTAGTCTTTCACCCAACGCCACGGCCACACTCGCATGTGGTTTAAACAAATTTGTTTAGCTCTTCCTTACTCTGTTTGTTACTGATGATAATTGTATTTAAGATGTAAGAAATATAATTTGGACGCAGAAAAGAGGTTTCTCCAAGGGTTTCTCATATTGTCATCAACGTCATTTGTATCTTTCCGTCTCCCACAAAATTATAACTGTGGTAGTGCACCGCCGAGCGGCAGCACAAGCACTCGACACTTAAAACACGTGTTTGTTGATTTCCAATTTCATTTCATCCTAAACTCTAGCGAGTTTGAGGAATTTTGACAAGCCTGCTTTGGTGTATTCTAGGGATCCTAGGCAAATCCTCATGGACACGAGAACGAGGAAAGATGTTTATTTGGATACCTACTAAAAAAGCTGTAATAAAAAAAAGGGAAGGTTTGAACGTGCTATTGAGGAATATTTTACTCAATCTGCAACAATAACAATACTTTTGAAGTGAAGAACTGGAAACATTTCAAAATTCACAGAAATAATAAATTTTCGAGATTTTTCTGCTATACAGTCTGATTTATTGGAAAAATTTTCAATTTTGTCCAACGTTTCGGTATCAGGTTCGATGTCTTCTTCAGGGAAAAAATGTTTTTGCTCTGTGTAACGGAACGCCTATCATACTTAACAAAAAGCGATCATTTTTTTCTTCTGGAAGAAAACATCGAACCCGATGACGAAACGCTGGACAAAATTTAAAAATATGTTCTAATAAATCAGGCTGCATAGCCGAAAAATCTCGAAAATCAACACTACAGTAGAAGTAAACAACTAGAAATAATAATAAAAAAAACTCAATTCACCGAGTAATGATATTGCCTTTCTCGCATTTAGCCAAGACACCAACCTTATATGGTGCTAATATGGTTAAATGTACCATTTTCTTCATAACTTTTAAACACAACGGTCGATCGTTATAAAATTCAATAGTGATCAACAAGGCTTTGTCCCCTGTCGATTGGAACTTGTTGCGAGAAAATCGGTTAAGAATTACTATATGAAAAGTTGTCTAATGTTTTTCGTAGCTTTTGTGCACACACATACACACACACATACACACACACACACACACACACACACACACACACACACACACACACACACACACACACACACACACACACACACACACACACACACACACACACACACACACATACACACGGACAGACAAACATTTGCTCAGCTCGTCAAGCTGATTCGATTGGTATATAACACTTTGGGTCTCTGAGGCTTCTATAAAAGTTCGTTTTCGGAGTGAAATGATAGCCTTTCGGTACAACTTTGTTGTACGAGAAAGGCAAAAACCATTTTAATTCATCGAGTAGTGATGCTGCCTTTCTAGCATTTAGTCAAGACACCAACCTTATATGGGGCGTATGTGGTACGATGTACTATTTTCTTCATAACTTTTAAACACAACGGTCGATCGTTATCAAATTCAATAGTGTCTGTCTGTCCGTGTGTATGTGTCTGCACAAAAGCTAAGAAAAACATTAGACAACTTTCCATATAGTAATTCTTAGCCGGTTTTCTCGCAACAATTTTCATTCGACAGGGGGCGAAGCCTTGTTGATTACTATTGAATTTTAAAGCGATCGACCTTTGCGTTTGAAAGTTATAAAGAAAATGGTACATCGAACCATATCAACGCCATATAAGGTTGGTGTCTTGGCTAAATGCGAGAAAGGCAGTATCACCACTCGGTGAATTAAGTTGGGTTTTTTGTGTAGGCATTATGAGCAAATTTGAGCGCTCTGCCTAATTGCATAATTGCAAAACGAATAATACGATCACTTTGAATGTTAGTTAAATGAATCATGTAATCAATACAAATAAGTTTAGCCATCAGGAACTCGCACCGTTGTAAAAAGTTGAACAGAATCATTCACAACAGAGGTGGGATTGTGTGATTGATCCAGTGCCAAGTGAGTCCCAGAGGGGCTTATCAAATTTTAAAGTTTTGACTTTTTGAATAAGAACAAGGATTTAAAAAAAATTGTCCCGCGCTGGCACAAAATATATCTGGTCACATTACCTTAAATGATTTTCTTTTCTCGTTATCAGCTTTTTCAAATTCTGATTTTCAGACGAGTGTGGAACGCTGATCTTTTTTCTTAGTTTCTTGTAAATATTTCTTATAAAAAGGAAACATCAACATATTTTCTATTTATATTTGAACTAATTATTTCCTAACAATTAAATGAATATTTCATCGCCTACAAGAACACTTCTTAAGTGTTTTATATTTGATTATCGATCAAAAAGAATTAGAAAATTGATTTATGTAAGTAATACTTAACAGCACAGATATCTCCATCAATCCTTTTACTAGTTTTAACATAAAGTGTCCAGACTTCTCGGATTATGCAGAACTGTCCTGGATTCAGCCTGCTTGATCCGAATCAGTGACGGGAAATGTCATGGGACTGATATGTTAATAACTTTTTTCACAAGTTATTTACAATTGTATGTTTTATATAAAAATGTAGCCCTTAAAAGATCCTAAAACTTTTCTAATTGGTCATTGCTCTAAATCTGAAATTAACGGCGTTAGAGCCGAATTAGTATCAAATGACATTAATGTCATGACATTTCGTGACGTTTTTTAATTTCGATATCATGTCTTGCACTTTATATTTAGAACAATGATCTGTTTGACAAAGTTGTAGGATCCTTTAAGCATTACATGTCAATCAAAAAATCCAAAATGTAAATAACTTTTGAAAAAAGAAAAATATATTAAGCTCGTTTAGTGGAATGTATTAAACCGTCTAAGACAAATTAAGTACTGTCCATTTAATTCCACCAGTTAATTTTCGTTATCTTTGCAGATACGTATTTCGACCACAACTGTGTGGTCGTCTTCAGTGTCTTGTACTTGACTCGACTTGAAGAAAACAATCGCAACTTACACTATTTATACTACGCTAGGTACCTAAGCTGTTGGAATCAGGACACATCGAAGAAGAGGACATAATGGTATCATTCGACGTAGCGGCATTGTTCCCTAGCGTTCCAGTGAAAGATGCTCTGAATCTTCTAGAGGATTGGCTGCTAACACAAAGGACGGAAACAACATGGCGAGGAAAGGTGAAGATGTACCTAAATCTGGCAAGGCTATGCATGACGGAGAACTACTTCACATTTCGTGGCAACTACTACAAACAGACGAAAGGAGCACCGATGGGAAATCCGCTATCACCGTTTTTGTGCGAACTGTTCATGGCGAATCTGGAGAACAACCTACAAGAACAAGGAATACTACCCCAGAAGTGGTGGAGATACGTCGACGACATTTTCAGCATCATCAACCGAAAGGATCTACCCAGGATTTTGGAAGCGATAAACAACGTGCATAAGGACATCAAATTTACCTTCGAAGAGGAAAACGAAGGTAAACTACCTTTCTTGGATCTACTAGTCATCAGGGAAGCAAATACAACATTGAGCCTCGAAATCTACAGGAAGCCCACGAACACCATGAGAGTCATCCCATATACATCGAACCATTCGTACCAACATAAAATGGCAGCATTTTATCACATGATCCACAGGATGCAGACGATACCCCTGAGCGAAGAAGGAAAAACGAAGGAACTACAATACATCTTGGAAACAGCGAAGATCAACGGATACCAGGAGAGGACTATACGAGCGATCATCAACAAGAAGGAAAGGACCCTACGACGAAATGGACATACAACGCTGACACCGATAGAGGAGCCGCTGAAAAGAGTTTCGGTCCCATATGATAAACACATCACCAACCAGCTACGCCCTCGACTAAGGAAATTCGGCATCGATCTAGTATTCTCCAGTAGAAGCAACCAACTCAAGTCTCTATTGGGTTCAACGAAGGATAAAGTAGAAATGTTGAATAAGGCAGGCGTTTATAAGATAAGTTGTTCCCAATGTGAAAAAATCTATGTAGGCCAAACAAAAGATCATTAGATATAAGGTTCAAGGAACATATGGCGGAAGTGAGTAAGGCGAAAAGAGAAAACGATAAGGGATTACATTACGAATTTAGATCTAAGGTAGCAGAGCATGTGTATAAGGAAAATCACCCAATTACGGCATCAAATATTAAAATCTTAAGAATTGTCTCTTCCCCATGGAAACTCGATGTAGCTGAGAGTTTGGAAATCCACCGACAGGTACAAACAGCGCTGTTAAATAAGGATCAGGGAAATGGCAGCTCTTGGCTCTTCAAGTTTCTACCTAAACAATAAAGTAATTTACTGTATAGGTAAATAAAGTAGGCAAATAAGATTAGATTAGGTATCTAGCGTAGTATAAATAGTGTAAGTTGCGATTGTTTTCTTCAAGTCGAGTCAAGTACAAGACACTGAAGACGACCACACAGTTGTGGTCGAAATACGTATCTGCAAAGATAACGAAAATTAACTGGTGGAATTAAATGGACAGTACTTAATTCGTCTTAGACGGTTTTTGAAAAAAGTTATTAGCAAATTAGTAATAGCAATCATATGACTTTTTTTTTACATTTCCAATCACTAATCCGAATTGCCCGGAAAATGTCCCGCATTACCACATGATGAATCTGTAAATTCTGGATAAGCTATGGCATTGGTAAGAAATTGGATTAAAAAAATTCATCCAGATCCGAAAAAAGAAATCTGGGACACTCTAGAGGGTCTACTGAACTTGGAGAATGGAGGTTTAAATATTTTTGAGAATCTAGGCCATTTCGCCATTTCCGTATATGTACTGAAAAATCAACGAAAATTGAAATAATTTGTCAAACTCTGAATAACGCAGGAATCTAAGAAATTTGAAGTATTTGATTACCCGTGGGGATTTAAAGAATGTGGCAATATTAAGAACTTGTTTGATTTACGGAGTTAAACGTGTCTGAAGATATTCTGTAAAGTTAAGGTCATGGCAATGATCCAATCGAAGCTCTAGAATCTAAGAAAATGGGATATCAGAAAATGTGAGAAATCCTTTTGGAGTATCCTTAAATCAGCAAAGATCTACAAAGCCAGGGAAACGCCTTTAAAATCCGAAGAATGAAAAGTTCACAGTGATTGTTCAGATTGCACACTTAATTTTTTTTTCGAAATCACGATAATAAAGAATATAATAATAATTAATAAATACTTACATATTTTGTAAGACAACGGACAATGCCTGGTAGACTAGTTAAGAAAATTTTGCATATCGAAGAATTTCCACGATTAGAGCGGGAACCGTTTTTTATAGGGGTTTTTTTGGGCGTAAATAGGGGTTTTGCGATTTTTGTCCATCCATTTAACTGAAAAAAAAAGCTGACATATTGGTAAAATAATTTTTATAACGACAAATTAACTTTTTAGCAATTTTACAGATAGTAGTGTTTCTTTACATCAATCGAATATTCGCCAAGTGTGTTTTGAACAACAATAAAAATGTTTAAAATAATCAGTAAAAGGCCGGATTTTAACGAAGTATGTATTTACATTTTATTATTATATTTACAGATCATGTAAAAATGGAAAATAAATTTTTATTATTCTGTAAGAAAAATCTGTATGTAACGCTGATAATACAATAGTAACACAGCGAATGGTAAAAAATATGTGTGTCATCCTGCTGCTGTACGCGTACAACATGGTACGTGAATCACTGTACAGAAATCATATGTCTGTCGATAGTATAGAGCCTCCCCGATTCATTTGATACGCTGACAACGGCATTGGAGAACTGTTCTGATGACGAGCAGAAATTGCAACTGGTGAAAATAAAGCTTCCAGACGATGTTGGGAAATGAAGCAATGGTCTATCGGGTTCAGCACTGAAGGCAAGTTTTGCGAAGAAAAAGAAGCATATAGTGTGCCATTTTTGCAAGAAAAATTGTCACAGGCAAAAGGAATACAGGCTGTGTGTAAAGGATACGGAAGCGGAAAAACGCGGCTTGTATTGAATAATCGTCCGTAACATTTGCTCTGATGGCGGGTATATGCAGATTATGGTGAGCGGATCGTGGACTTCGGGCGTGGTCGCTCCCAACATGTGCGGCAAACAAGAATTTTTCAAAAATATGATTGAAAGCGCAGTGATATCCATTAGTTTGGCGGATGGAAAAAATGCAAAGGAAGGTGTTGGCTCAGGTGAACTGTTATGTTCCCACGACAACGGTAAACCTACGACGGTTACTCTTAGCAACCGGGGGTCTGATGTTTTGGTTGTGTTTTCGTAGTATAGATGCAGTCTCGTTTCTTCTGCTTGTCGTCTATCAGTCTGGAACGCACCTATCTTTTTCTTTCTCATGATTCTCCTTATGGCTGTCAGTGCAGAATTTTCAATGTTGGCTACGGAACGAGTAGTGGTGGAGCAGAGGAGCGACATCCAATTTTTTTTACTATGGATTTTGACAGATTTGCCTGTTCGTTCTTTTTTGGGGGATAAATTTATCCCCCAGTGTCAAATTACCCCAATACTGATTTATTTTGCAATAGTATGTGCGTGGATTTTGAATGTTTACGTTTTTACAGGAGAATATGATGCAAAACGCCCATACCACTCAATAATGCAACATGATACAATCATGAGAAAATAGAGAAAATATTAACGAATTATCAATTAAAACAATTTTACACTAGATTCCATGCTTAAAACTTAAGAATGTTCAACTTATTAGCTCAATGCTAGTTGCACAAGGTACTGTCTATGCCTTTGTTCGTTTTATATCATTTTCACCCTCGCAATTGTTTATGTTGCATTCGCAGTGCACTCGTATTGGTGATTCAGAAAAGATGTGACAAAGATGGCGTAGCTTGTCATCCCCGTGTGGTGGAGGTATACAAGTGTCAGTACCGTGTTAGCAACGTGCTCTATGTACCGTTTGTACCAGCCGGATGACACACAGCTATGCTTCTGGCTCCAGCATAAAATTCACGTTATTATTTTGCTGTGGGCGTTATTTTCTGATACAATATTGTTACCAAATATTCAAATATGTTTTGCACCGTACTAACCGTGTTGTGTTGAACGAGTGTCTTATTACAATTAAATTGAAAATCGAATACATTTTTCACGGCACGGAATACGTGGTACATAACGATAATAGTAATAAATTTATTCAAATCACTTAACAACAATTACTCCATCACAGAAAATTAGTCCTGAAATGATGTTTTTGTTTACTAATTTTGAATTGTCAGTGGGGCCCACCGCGCGCTAACCCCAGAGATGTTAGCCACTAGGGATCCTAAATTCAGAGATATGCGAAAGCGGCCATCTTGAGCCAATCGAGCATTGAGAACTGTCAAAATCTGAGCCAAATGAACATCGTTATTGTTGCAGATCGAAAGGTATTGCGATTTTGGTGAAATAAATTTTATGAAAAGTTTTACCGAATAAACAATTTGTTTTGCTTTCGTAAGTAAAAGAAGTCTAGTTGATGCCTTATATCGTGTTCATTCGTATTGCTCTTTAATTTTAGCGAAAATAAACTGCTAGAGGATAGACAAAATAATCACAAAGTGTCTTCAAATGTAAAGTCATGTGCAAGCCTAAACATTTTTCACTGCGGCAAGTGCTGGCAGCGTTTGTTTACGAAAGTAACAGCGTTGCTAAATCGTCTGGAAATGTATTCGCACATCTCTTAATATAGGATCCCTATTAGCCACCATTTTTTCCCATAGAGGTTGCTAAGCCCGGTGTGAAAATTACGAAAAAACAGGTAACCATTTTATTATCATTGGGGTTCTTCCGCAGAACTCGATGAAAACAACAACAAACAAACTTCAACTCAGTCATCCCACCTGGTGAAATTTAATAAATTTGAAGCCCTGTGACGGGAAATGCAGGTTCGTGAACAATTGCACCATCTGGGTCAACTGTTCTGACGGCTTTTTGTTATTATTTTCATCGAGTTTGGAATCAGCTGGGCCAGCCGATGTGAGCTGTCAGCAATCTCAATTGGAGAGATAGGCGATGACAGTAGGGTGGTTTGTACCAAGCTTGGAAAACAATATCCTTTCTAGCACTAGTATTACACTAGTATTGAGCATTTCGCACAAACTCGTAGGTGGTAGGGTATCTGTTCCCATATTAATAACAGCCCGTATATTAATCCCAACCGTCGATGAACCAAATAAAAAATCAATGTATTTACAATTTCTCACATTGTACGTACACAATAATGGATGGAACACATTCTTGAATGTTTAGAATATTATTCAAGATTTTGTTTGAGTAATGTTTTAATACACAAGAATCAAATTATTAAAAGATAAAATTATAAAGCACTTTTATTTTCATTTTCTTACCTCTGAACTGATGCACTGCTCGATTGCTACTAGCAGATTCATCTGTTTTCACGACGTTGTTTTCCACTCAATTTCAAGCTAAAACAATTCTATCCCTTTAAAATTCACTTCACAGCACATAAAGCACATCACATTTTCACTATGAATATAATTATATTTTAAAAACCAACGCGATTTCCTATAGTTTGATATAGGTTTATTTCGAACAACGTCTAAATTATCCTTGTCCGTATTCCAAACTGTTTACATGGCTTGCAGTACTCTCAAGGGTTGCCGACCTAGATTTTTATTTCAAAGCGCTTGAATGAACTTTCACTGTGAAATTCAACTCTTATGTTTGTAAAATAAATTATATCGAAAAGATAAATTATGATGATGATGATGATGATGATACTACCATCTATTGTAGCAAGGCACCTGCCGATAGCACTGGCCATATCTGATAAATGATTTGATCATGATTATACTACTGTTTGTATTTCATCAGACTCCTGTATGAAGGGCCAAAAATGGGTGGGGTGGTTCCATAAGCAGAGACACTTATGCGAATCCACGGGATGTATAGAGAATCTCCTTCCAGAAGAAAGTTCGTACATACAATAATATAATCTAGCCCTCGATTCCCAGATTGACCCAATAGATGGGGAGAAGAGCCCGCCCTTTATCCACGAGATGTTAACAATAGGAAGTTGGCGATTCCACTCTTCCTATCCAAATCGCTTCAATCGGGTGCCCTGATGGTTTTTTTATGGTATATAATCATATAGTTTCAATATAATGTGGTAAATATATATAATGGAATTCTCTCACCAAGTTTCGGTTCGATGTCCTGGATGAGAAAGTACCTTTCTTCTACGCCAGCTAGTTTTAGCTTTATGTCTTCAGAGATAGAAAACCAATAGCTCTTCAAGAGATGTTCTGGTTTAGATCGGGGAATATGGTTCAAAGATCGAGAAATAGACTTCTTGATTTCTGAAAAGAAGAAATCAGGCAGTATCATACATAATAACATAATTGTTTTGATTAATATGAATATGTATTCTGACTTTTTTCCTTTCTCATACAACGAACTTTTTTTTCAAAAACATTTTTTTATATTGTTGTAATCAAAGGGTTTATAAACGTGATAAGTATAAAATAACTATATTTTGGACTGTGGTGGACTAGAGGCCTGAATAAGAGAAACGCGGATAGAAAATATGACTCTGCCAACACTGCATTCAATTTTCTTCATCAAAGAGCAACACATGAAAAGGAAGAAATGGTTTATGTAGATAAAATCTCACAATCCGCTATTTAATGTGTCCACATCACATGACAAACGAATCCAATAAACAATGCAATTTCTATAAATGACTTGCATATATTATTGCAAACAAATGTAAAATGCATTCAAATTTGTTTATTTAAAAATGGCATAAAAACAAATTTAGTCGTTTTCAGTATTTGAGCCAACATTTTGGCTGCTTGACAGGTCTCCCGCTCGATTGGTTGCTGTTTTTTGACGGTTCGATTGGCGGCACATGCCTATCCGCATTTCTCTTATTCAGGCCTCTATGGTGGACTGGTTATTCCACAAAAATTGACAATAACTCTGCAGAGATCTAATAGGTGGAAGAATGCGTGACGTGCATTACGTTTAAAATACATTTCTTCTCTAAACATAATATGAAATGACAACATATGAAAAGTATTTGCTTATATGTGAACCGTTTGTTTAAGAAACTGCATATCCATAATTGAAACAGATTTTTCGACCGTGATTTATAATGAATTATTTGATTATCGGCTTTATCGTCAGTTCTACTCAAAGTATGAGGGAGTAGATAATTGAAAGATAATTGAAAAACAACAGATTGAAAACCGTTCGCTAGGGCGCGAACAAGTATGAAACGATAGAGTGTGAAAGGGAGGAAGGAAGACCATCTATTGAACAGCACACAATCGAAGCGTGAATCAGAACTGACGCCGATAATCAAATCATGAAACTGCATATGTGACATTTTTGGGCAAAATGAGAATTTTAAATATTTTAAGTCCAAAACTACGTATTCTGGCAAAAAAAAAAACATAAGAAAATAGTTTAGTTTAGTTCAAGCAACGTTTACATAGGAATAAAATAATACTACAAATGAAAAGTATGAATAGAAATGAAATTATACTCAATGAACTCCAAGGACACACAGCTACCCGAATAAAAAAGTCCAATAGAATTACAATAGAAATTATTGTAACAATACGATAAATTTAATTGTTATTACAATAATATCTATTGTTGCTCACAATAGAATAACAATTAAGAATATTGTTTTCCACCATAAATCCTATTGTAAATGGCAGTTTTACAATAGAAAATAGGGGTTGTTAGTTACCGTAACAATAAAAAAATCGTTTTTTTCTCGAACAAATTTTTTCAATTACAATAGAATTTATTGTAATTTTGTTGTCAAAATGTTTCTGTCAATAGATTTTATTGTACGTTAATTGGAACAACAATAATGCAATTTAATTGGTACAATAGAAGAACAATAGAATTGAATGTTCATAAATAAAATGTATTGTACTTTTATGATATTTTAATGTAATCCTATTGTAATTTCTATTCGGGTAGGGCACGAAAATTAGATTTTGTTACTTGGCACGGCAATTGGAAATCTGAGCCGAAGATTCCGCATGGTTCAAACACCCCAACTTGAATTCAAATAGGTACATCTATGGGAACGGTCCGCTTCTAGTCCAAAAAAGGCTATTAAAAGAAAATCCTGTCACCAAACACTGGTCTTCGAGTGGATTCCGATTAGGAAAAGTTTTTCTTATTCCAGTATCGGATATGATTCATTCCAGATGTGGCACCGATTTCAGCAATTTGATGTCATTTGTTGGCTGTCAATTTTCATCCACAAAAATCGCCAAAATTAAATTGCAGGACAAAAATCTGTCAACAAAATTATATCGAAAAGATAAATTATGACATACACAAAATTGAACTGATAAGATGGAAAACTGCAACAAAAACAGCAATTTTGTAATTATATTGTGTTCAAATACAAAACATTGAAGAATTCGGCATCACTGCAATCATATCGTTACGTATACACAGAAGTAATAGTGTGCGTATTTTATGTTGGAAACAGTATTATTGATATACACGGAAGAAATAAACTACCCAATAGTGAGTTTAATTCACCCAACCTCGAACATCCGTACGGGAAGCCAAAATTGAGTAAGTAGGGTCGAAGTAGTTTGCCTTTACTCCCATGTTAAAAAAGTACCCAACGGAAAATTTATTGACCCAAATTTAAGTTTAATTCACTCAATTTCGACCTCAGGTAATAAAACTCAAAATTGGCTTCCCGTATTGAACTGGCGTCGTTGGATTGTTTGGCTCTTTTGTTTTTGACAACAAAAGAAAGAGTGGATGAAAGAGAAGAGAAAAAATAACTCAAAAGTAAGTTTAAAAATACTCAATTTTGGGTACTTTTTTTCTTCCGTGTAGGTACAGGCATAGGATTAACTGTTTTTGAATGTTATTGAAATAGGTGCATGGCAGTGATGATGTTTTTTTAGCTAAATACTTCTATAATGTGATAATAATTTCATTTTTGAAGTTATCAAATTGTTTTCAATTAAAAATTACATGAGCCGAGCATAATTATTCTCATGTTTCTTGATTATTGGGTGGGAAATCAATGCATTTCATATGCACATTGCCTTATTGTTATTAATATAGGAACAGATACCCTACAATCCAAGTCTATTGTATGAGAGTAGCATCACTTTCATGCGTTACCACATATATTGATTTGGGACTAATCACTATCTCTTAGATGGATTAGACTCTCCAATAGTCGAGATTTGTCCTGGCCACGTCCTTGCGAATGCCAAGGAAGGAGAAGGATGATTAGATGGACACCTACATAAAAAAGATGCAAAGAACTCTACGACCTCTCATTAGGTGCCACGGGAGGTTTTGGGATTGTGTGGAAGGTTAAAATAGTAGGAATCGTTTTGGTAGTACTTGAAACACAGAAATAACTAAGATAGAAATACAAAGCACGAAATTGACGAGCCTGGAATTGAACCCACGACCTCCTGCTTATAAGGCAGAAGCAGTAGCCACTAGACCGCCGAGCTCGTCAGCTTGGAAATCAATCTCCTTTCTGTATCGAAATGAGTGAATTATGCTACTGCTGTGATGTTCGATGAAGTCGGGTGCAGAATTCTTGTTGGATGTTAAAAAACAGTGATTTCATGCACACGTCCGTCACCACTAGATGGCAACAGCGCGGCTTCGTCAAAGCGAATATATTCACACATCAGCGTGTCAATCGACGAGCAGCATGCCATGACTTTGCCTCTCCTAGTCAGACCTCGCTGTCATAACTTCGTTCCAGTCATTTAGGCAAATTTGAGGCCACACACCCACTTTTGACACTTACGGCACTGAGTGGGGTTTTGGAAATTTCCCCCAAGCCTGCGGAAATGTTCCCATACAACACGGATATGGGACATAATACAGACCTTTTCCAAACTTACCAAACTAATCACTTTTGTTAAAGTGAACTAAATAAAATTCTTGAGAAATACCCATCTGAGAAGTACCAGAGCGAGATTTCTTTTTCACACTGAAAAAAACTATGTAGTAACAGTAACTATTCACTCGCGTTTAATTTTACTATGGCCATGTGCCACAATGTAGTAGTAAAATCAACTATAATTCTATTTATTCTCAACCACAGCGAAGGTTACTGCACCGGTACTAGAACACCCGTAGTAAATCTAAACATACAATTCAGTTCCCGCTAGCCTCACTGCGATTTGTGATTTTAGTTGCTTTTAGTTGCCACTTTACGGCATCTCCATTAAACTAGAAACTGGTATGTTCCGTAAATTCCTCTTCCTCTAGCAATTAACCAAATAATGAACATGGTTTCTATACATTTGCCCCAAACATATTGACCCTTGTTAAAAGGTTCCTGCGGATTTTGTCCCAGAAAAAAATAAGCAAGATTCACCCGAAGAAGCCGTAGATAAATAATGTTGGTACGTATTCCAAGTAACAGGTTATTTCACAATATAACTGTATCGCACATTTATTCATATTTCAGAGCCGAATAACCCGAGAATAACCATCCTGCTCATCAAACAGAAACATATTTTCATCAATTGTTTCTTTATTGTACCATCGGGGAAGAAATATCCGAGGAAATATCCCATGACAATGTATGTTTGGCGAGGAATTTCCGCGATTTTTTTCTTGCGTTACTAATCCTTAGCATGGAGTCTATTATTATTACTCAATAAGAAATATGTTTAAATAAAGATTGATTGTCCTATATTTCTCCTGCTGAAACATCACGCAAAAATCGGAATCACAAATAAACGATTACACAGAAATTATTTCTACCGTTCATAGTAATATGAAACCACAACCCATGGTAAATTTTACTTTGTTCGTGTGCCCATGACGTGAACATATTTCATTCTACTACTTCCCAATTTTGGAAACGGCATGGTAAAATCAACCGCTGTTGCAGTAGTTTCAAAAGCATTTTGCGTTCTGCAGAAATCAAGTGGTAAAATGTTTTTGACATCACCCTTGATATAGTATGCGTTACTATGTCGCTTCTTTCAGTGCATCTTAATTAGGGTAGAATACGGCATTGGCAGGGTGCGACAGTTGTTGGCACCCTCAACAAAATTTGCGTTTTCCAGCAAACATACTCTATTTATGAACATAATTTTGATTCAATCACACAATTTCAAGTCTAAGCTTTCATTTGAATAAGTTGTTTGTGTAAAAGTAGCAAGATTTGATATGTTAATCACCGAAACAAATTTGCACCTACGAAATCCTTGCCATTATTGCATTGCCAAAGAAAGCAGCGCACGAAAAGCAAACTGTTACTTACTTTTTTGGATCGCCTGTTTCTCCTCTTTATTGCGTATGACACGACAAATTAAGTACGTAAACTACTTTTTACACTTTATCACCACTTAATTATCACCACAAAGAGCAAATTTATACAATATTTGCTTTAAGTTTCACTAAATAAAATTGGGACTGTTCGTTTTCTTTGACAGCAGCACACTTCGGAATAGAGCGAGAGAATGTGTCTGTGAGCATATCAAACACACGCTAAAAAGATACGCTAAAAAGATATTGATTTAAAAAAAAATGGTAAAATACAACTGCTTCAGATTTTTTACGCAGACCATGAATTCTATCAAAAGTGATAGTAACACCGTAGTATGTTAACCCTTATGTGGCTGACAGGACCGTTTTCCTTTTGCAACTTCAATACCTTCCAAGCTCATCAAAAAAATCATAACCATTCCCGTTCCTACTTAGACGATCCCCACCAATGTGTATCCAAATGAGTGTCTAGAATAGGAACGAAATGCGTTCATATTTTATTTATGCACTTGTTCTCGCACCGGTTGTTTCTATCAAGGTTGTTGAAGTGCAATCATGCTTCGCACCGGTGGTGAATATCCGGTTGCTATTGAGGCAAACACGGAAAAAAATAAAATCAGGAAAAAAATATTATTTATTTTCAGATATTTCAAAACGCGCTCCAACTTTTGTAATATAAATATGTGCGTAATACATTTTGTGATTATCAGATTAGCTAGACACACATCTGCTAGGTGGCGCTAGCTTATATGCAATAATTTAGTGAGGTGGATATCTCGAGATCTATAAGACTTAGAAAGATTTTGTCTTCTACAACGTTGTTCGTGTAACCATAACATTTATGATGGAGACTAGTTTAGTTTGGAATTCATACGCATAGCGGCGCTAGTATATGAGAAATAACATGTTAGGTTAAATATTTCTAAATCCGTTAGAGTTAGAAAGTGGCCATCTTCTACAAAGTTATCCGAATTATCTGTTAGGTTGGTTATTATGTAAGATTTAAAAGGAGTCAAAACCAGAAGTTTAGTTTGAAACCGCAATACTCGTTGGCGCTCGAGTTGAGTCGAATCGAGTCAAGTACGAGACACTGAAGATGGTCTTACTGTAGTATCTGTCAAAGGTACAACCAAGTGGTGGAATTAAATGGAATTGTACGAACTCGTCTTATGGCAAGTTACTTTGTAGAATACGGCAATATTCTGAAAATTCCAGATTTTGAGATATTTGACCTATCAGTTTATTTTTTATACACTAGCGCCGCTAAGCGATTGTGTTTAAAACTAAACTTGCTAGCATCATGACGGTTTTCACCATCCGAACAACTTTGTGGAATACGACAATATTCAAAAAAAATCAGTTTTCGAAATATCTAACCTAGCAGGTTATTTCTTATACACCAAGCGGTTATATCTTAATCTAAACCTGCGTTGGTCATAATGGTTTTGACCACCCGAACAACTTTGTAGAAGGCGGCAATATTCTAAAAATTACATATTTTGAGATACCTGACCTATCAGGTTATTTCCAATACACTAGCGCCGCCAAGCGGTTGTATTATTAACTAAACTTGCTTTCGTCATGATGGTTTTAATCATCCGAACAATTTTGTAGAAGACGGCAATATTCTTAAGATTTCAACTATCGAAAACCTTTTAGGTTATTTCCAATTCACTAGCGCCGCCAAGCGGTTGTATTTCAAATTAAACTTGTTTTCATCATGATGGTTTTGACCACCCGAACAACTTTGTAGAAGACGCCAATATTCTAAAAATTCCAGATTTCGAGATATCTAACCTATCAGGTTATTTCATATGCGCTAGCGCCGCCAATCAGTTGAAATCCAAACTAAACTGACCTCCATCACAATGGTTTTGATGATTAATACCCGAACAATTTTTCAGCAGACGGCAGATTTTTTATTTATGGGTTACTTTATATTTCCGTGTGATGGTTTGGCAACGGTTGGAGCGGGTCGCCAAATTTGCCAACTCGCTATTCACCGAAGGTTGCGTTTACATTTCCCAAACCCGTTTACCAACGACCGGTGCGCGTTCGCGTCATGATAGAGGTTGCTAGTTTGGCTTTATTTACGCACTGGTGGGCATCGTCTTAGCGCATTTCAACCATAAATAATTGCCTACTTTTAGGGTATTATCTATTATTCAACCGTGTGAAACAAACATATCATGAAAAGACCGCAAAGAGCAAGTTGTATATTTGAAACTGGTTGCTAGACTTTTACGTACGACTCTAAGGCATTACAAAAGACAAAATATGTAAATCTTGGCAGCGGACAAAAAGCATATAAAATGGCCAACATTTTTCAAATAGGTTGAAAATGGTAAAAGTTATGAAAATGTCAATATCTGAATACACTAGTACCCTATCTGCCATTCACGTCTGTTTTTTGTTGGCCGCATAAGGGTTAAATTTGTTTTACAATGTGTTTAAATGCTTTTGCCTATCTGTCTACATGACATTAAATTGATGCCAAGGCTAAAAATTCATGTTTTGTTTTAAGCCAGTTTTGATAAATAATAAAGTTTGTTCCAAAATTGAGTGAAGCGAGATGAGCGTGCGGCCGATTAATATGAATGAATTTTACTACTGGAGGATATAAACAACCAGCATTTTGCACCAATACATTACCAGTTTTCTACTTCCATGTCTAGTTGCTAAAGGGAGCAAACTCATTGCTGATAATAGAAATTGCTATGCCAATAGAAGAAACGTTGACCTGTTACTTTATATTTAATTTACTGAGTTTGTGGTTAAAGCTGCTATATTTAGTGAACACCAGTCATCAAAGAAAGAGCATACAAATGTATACCAGTTAAACTGTACCTGTGTTTTAGTGTAATTATTCATTATTTTTGTCATTCAATTTGGCGAATGTCTTAGACTGCCAAGAATAGGTATTTTCCCCTACATTTCAATTTGTTTAAATAGCTGGGCGAAAAAATATGGTCCTCAACGGAAAATGAGCGAGAACAAACGGCTTCTCGGAGAGTACTGCCAATACTGCCTATCCAATACTGTTTTTTCACGACTTATAATGATTCATAGAGGTTTTTGCCTATCTAGTTGTTTGGAGAGTTATTTATGCAAACCCTGCGTACTCCACACACCCCAGAATCATTTTGTTTTCGACAGAAACGACGCGTAGGTACCACAATTGGCGGAATCCTTTGCTTTTTCGCATGGATCGAATCACCTGTGCTAGAGGTAGATTCGATTTGCTCAATTTCGTCATGAATCAAATCGTACTGATTGCTCAGTTCGATGGCACAAGACAGCTTCCTTCTATTTTTTCCACGCTTTGGCAGGACGGTCTTGAAACCTTGTTTCTTAGAAGGAAGTGGAGAATTCAGAGACTCACCCTTCCTCTTGTTTTTATTAATGCTGAGCCTGGAAACGTGACATTCTAAGAGGTTTTTTTTCCAGAACGGTGTCCTTGCAGGATTACCACCGCTTGTCGGAATTTTATTTCCGCAAACGGGTCCAACGTAAAACGAAGGCACGGGTCCAAGCAAAGATTGTAACGGGATCAGTAGGTACACACAGCGCTGAGAAGCACTGTTGAAATTAAAATAGCTTCATGTAGTATTAAAAGCTTTCCTCAGCAAAGAGAGAAAAGAATCGCAAAGTATGAAAGCACGATGCGGTCTATTGAGGCAAAACTAGGGATCCTATATTAAGAGATGTGCGAATACATTTCCAGACGATTTAGCAACGCTGTTACTTTCGTAAACAAACGCTGCCAGCACTTGCCGCAGTGAAAAATGTTTAGGCTTGCACATGACTTTACATTTGAAGACACTTTGTGATTATTTTGTCTATCCTCTAGCAGTTTATTTTTGCTAAAATTGAAGAGCAATACGAATGAACACGATATAAGGCATCAACTAGACTTCTTTTACTTACGAAAGCAAAACAAATTGTTTATTCGGTAAAACTTTTCATAAAATTTATTTCACCAAAATCGCAATACCTTTCGATCTGCAACAATAACGATGTTCATTTGGCTCAGATTTTGACAGTTCTCAATGCTCGATTGGCTCAAGATGGCCGCTTTCGCATATCTCTGAATTTAGGATCCCTAGGCAAAACATAATGAAGCAAAATCAAGGGCGATCTTTTGCAAGCAACCATTGACTGTCTAATAATAGATAGTAGAATCTAATCTATATTACACTATCTATACTGTCTAACACAATTCTGGACATCAACACACCTGGCGTAACCTCCGATTGCATTCGTTCCTCAACCTTCCTGCAGTCAGAACTATGAGCTAATAGTCGCGAAATGGTTTATTGGGAAGCATAAGTATTAAATACAAACTAATAAGGCTTTGGCCAGCTAGTGTACTATACACACTTATGGAAAACTTATGTCCTATATTCGCTATGTTCAACAAACAAAATCAAAATAATCTCTTGGTAGGCACACTTACCCTAAAATTAGATTATCCAATCGAGTAAAATATTTCTCATTAGATTTCACTGAAATAACCTATTTCATAAGATATGACCCAATTTACAGCACACAGATAAAAATTGATCAAAAACTTAATTCAAAATATTACTAAACAGCAAAACATCAATTTTAGCTACACCGAATCTGAGAGCATCTGCACTGCACGAACTTCACCGGCCGAACAGCTGATTTTGACATCGAGAACTGTCATTATCAGCTGTTCTGTGCGTTGAGGTGAAGAAAAATTTGACGACGCAGATCTCAATGTCAAAACAAATTGTGCAATTCTGTGTGTTTGGCATAATCCCTAAAGTATTTTTACGTAAAATTATATTATTAAGTGCTTTAATTTCGTTAATAGAAGGTGAATTGAACTCATAAATCCTCCTCCAAGATGATGCGCTACGAAGGAAGCGAACAACTGGCCGACAAAACAGCCTGCGCCAGAGTACGAGCCGACTTGAAAATGTGCCTGCTGGAGAGCGATTGTTGCAAGAAGGTACATAAAGCAGGAAATTGTTTATCGGTAATAATGCAACTACCAACAACTGTACTTATCATTTGCTATTTCAGGAACGTAAACTTCCCCGTGAGTGTTTGGCCCGCAGGGACGATACCGTTCCGGATCAATGCCGTGCCCTGCAGAACACATTCTTCGAGTGCAAACGGTCAATGGTGAGTAACTCGTGCATATATTGTTTATGATTGCAAAATTCAAATGTTTTATCGTGTCCTTTCTCAGTTGGACAATCGACAGCGATTCAGAGGACGAAAAGGTTATTGAAGTAGGACGGTGCAGGTATTTTTTATTTCGTCCTTTCATATTAGAGCTTGTTTTGCGTACCCATATAAATGACTGTTATCAATTAAACACACCAAATTAGTTCTTATTAATGTTAGGTTTTATTATATCCGATAGCCTTAGAATTACATGCTCAGTTCCAACTATTGTCGGACAAAGATCGCTTTCCCGTGGAAATGTTTTCAAGGATGTTTTTGGTACTGTCATCATCATCCCGTATACTAACATGCTCAGCATTCGATTTACTATCCTCACTGATGTCCAAATCGCTTAGCGAGCCCAGACTTTCTAAATTTGCTACGTCTTTCCTCGATTCCCCACGGGGGAAATGTTTTCTCGTGTACTCCAGCAGCTCTTTGGTGCTATCCAAATCCACTGGTTCCGACAGGCCCAGTTCAGCCTCGCTGGATAAATCGTCCAAACTCTTTTGGGTCTCGATCCGGTCTGGTTGCTGCTCGAGCGTCGGTTTTATATTGTACGTGCCGTTGCGTTGTTTATCTTGTTCACTCGATGATGTAGACTTGGTGTAGGTTTTACTCATCTGATCTAGCTTCTGCAGGTTCTCTTCGATGCTCCGCTTAAGGTTAAGAGTATCTTTGGCTAGGAGGTCGCTGAGTTTTGAGTCGCTTTGTAGTGTTTGTGGTAGACTTATGTAAGGATTGAGTGGCACGAGTAACTCCGTTGAATTTGTTTTGGGGATTGCTACCGGGGGAGGCGTCTTTGGCAGTTTATGGTCCAAGCGAGCGCTTTCTAGAAGGTCCAAATTAGGACTGGCACATTTTTTCGGTTCGCCTGATGGAGGCTTCAAACTGAAATTGTCGCTAGCCTCAATTGTGGTGTTTACAGCCACATCCACGACATCGTGTTGATGCTTCATGTTATCCAGGACTATATTGGAAATTTTCGGTCGTCGCAGGTACTTGTGTGGGTCAAAGTTTTTAAATGGATTTTCAAAGTTTCCAAATTCTGGGAATTCTTTATTATGAGGTTCATAAGTATTTTTAATGACAATATCCTCAGATACATGTCTGTTCGGTTCCAGCAACTCCCGTTGATTCAATTCCAACTTTTCATCGTTGTATGTTTGCCAGATTTGAACCTTTTCATCATTTAATCGCCGTTTGTCTTCTCTTTGCTTTTGTAAGTACTTTTGGAACGATCGATTGATTTTATCGCTTTCGCTTTCCAAATGTTCGATCGTTGCTTTTGCGTTCCTAATAATTGCTTGCGTTTCGTCTTCAAACGTGGCCAATAGCTGTCGTTCGACATCCTGCAACACAAGTAGCTTTTTCTCTTTGGTCTCGGCAGCTTTCAATGATTGAAAGTACTTACTTTGTCGCAGTTCATGTTTCTGAAGATCATTTTTCAATGTAACCAACTTCTCATCGACGTTTCTTTCATGCTGATACAACAGATTTAACTTCTCGTCAATCTTCCTCATGAAGTGAATACTTTCTTCGCTTTCGCTCGCACGCTGTATTACTTCCGGTGAAGTCCGTATCTCTCTCGGTAACGACATCTCTCTTATCCGCTCGGAAAGCACCCTTTCCAGTTTTGATCTGTACTCCAGCTCTGCTTCGTGCATTTTCTTTTCATAGGTTGCTTCCAACTGCGCTTTCTCCTTGTCCAGCATTTTATGAACCTGTTTCTGTAGCTTCGCCACATACTTTTGCCCATGTTCGGTTGATTTGAGTTCATTCAAAAAATCGGTATAACTTTTCTTCTCTTTCAATTCTTCTTGCTTAGCGGGCTCTTCCACCTTTTTAATTTCGCTCATCGATTCCGCCTTATCCGAGTGAATTTGTAGTTTAACTATCAGTTCCTCGAGCGTCTTAGAATACAATTCCAGTCGGCTGACCATTCTCGTCACGTTCTCCGTGCACAATTTCAGTGATGTGGATTGCTCATCATCTCGGCTACCTTCCCGATGAAGCTCTTCAACCCGCTCGATACTCTTCCCCACAAGCTTCATTCTTTGCAGCAACTTCTCCACATTTCGGTGCAGTTTATCCATTCCCAATTCATCAACCATAGTTTTGGCCGCTTCACGATCTGCCTCTTCTTTCTTCAATCGTCTGAATTTGTCTTCATAAGCCTTAACCGATGCCAACGCTGACTTTACGATGATGTAGAGGAGCGATTTGCCACCAGTCTTGGTTGCTTTGGCTTCGTACTTCTCCACCAAACTCGCGAAGTGTTCTACCCCCAATGCTTCGAAGATTTCCTTCAGTTCCATTCGATTCAATCGAAAGTTTTTGGATCTTCCAAAATCAGGAAGCGTGTTCTTGAACGGTACTTCGTTGCTGAACACAGAAAGTGAGAAGTGGCAGTTTTGGGTGTACAGAAACTCCGCGACTAAGGTATTCAGGACAAGAACCATCGGTGATAAGACAATTCCTTGGTGCGTTTGCAATTTCAAGCTGATCTTGCGACCTACAAACATAAAATTGATATAAAATCAAAGCTCAATAAGTGAAAAAATAATTGAAGTACCCAACGCGGTTCTGCTAATTTGATCGATTAAATCCTTCTTCATTTGTAGCTGCAGATTCGCGTGAATGCCCTGCTCCTCAATCCAGTTTTTTATCTGCTCTCGGAACTGTGAATTGGTGATGTCATCTGGATCGAGAAAATCCTGAGCGTCGTTCATCTTCAATGCGATTCTTTGACTCTAAACTGATTCTACAACTCGAGACTCTTATTTAGAAATTTAATTCGTTAGAAGCAGTCATTTATTGGAGTAAACATTACTTTGTGTGTTGTTTATGCGTCCTTTGCTGCATTCGATCGCCATGGCAACGACGGTCATAACAGGATTCCAAACGGAATTCAACTTGCTTGCAAGTTAGAAGGACGCCCAAATTGTACGCAATTGCAGCTCCAGTAATGTGATGAACTTATAGATAAATAAAATAAAAAATCACAGAAATAAAGTTTAAAACAAATGCAGCTTTAGTATTTCCCTTAATATCCAAATTTTTAAATATTTTTACGAATATTAAAAAAAAATTTAAAATGTTTAACATAACTATTCGACAAATATTGTGACATTGCCCGCTTATTGGATTGTGTCTCATATTCTAAGATATAGACTTAGTATTTTCCGAAAGCTTAAGCTAATTTATAGATTTTTTTTATCATTACATATTTTTCACTCAGACTAAGGCCGAAGTGGTCTGTGCAGTACATAAAAGTCTTCTCCATTAACCCGTTTCGGCCCGGGCAACGATTTCAAATTTTAAAATCCACCGTTCCCTTGTTTTTCGACCGATTTGCATGAAATTTGGAGGAAAGATGCATAAGATGCATTAAACCCTATATTTTTGTGTAGATGTATTCCTAGGGACGGTTTTACCGAGGGGGTCCCCTGGGTCAAATGGGGTCAAAAATAGGTCAACTTCCTTTTAATCGTAGATAATTAGTAGTAAATGCTCTCAATAATGATGTAATCGTTTTTATTCATCATTATGCAATAGTGGGAATGGAAACTGCACGTTTGGACGTTACAGATGTTCCGGGAACCTGGTTCCCCCAGGGAAGTGGTCACCTTTTGATTGATTCTGAAACCCAGCTTGCGACACATCAAACTTCATGATTTTGCAACGCAAATACAATAGAAGACATTTGCAGAACATATGAGCGCATTGGCCACTTCCGGAGGTTCCCTGGGAACCTGGTGCCCTCAGGGAAGTGGTCACTTTTTAAGTGGTTCTGAAACCCAGCTTGCGGCACATCAAACTTCATGATTTTGCAACACAAATACAATAGAAGGCATTTGCACAGCATCTGGGCACATTGGCCACCTTCGGAGGCTCCCTGGGACCCTGAAGCCCTCAGGGAAGTGGTCACTTTTTGAGTTGTTCTGAAACCCAGCTTGCGACACATCAAACTTCATGATTTTTCAACACTAATACAATAGAAGGGATTTACAGAACACCTAAACGCATTGACCACTTGCGTAGGTTCCCTGTGAACCTGATGCCCTCAGGGAAGTGGTCGCTTTTCGAGTGATTCTGAAACCCAGCTTGCGACACATCAAACTTCATTATTTTGCAACACAAATATAATTGAAGACATTTGCAGAGCATCTGTGCACATTAGCCACTCCCGGAGGTTTCCGGGGAACCTGGTGCCCCCAGGGTAGTGGTCACTTTTTGATTGATTCTGAAACGCAGCTTGCGACACATCAAACTTCATGATTTTGTAACGCAAATACAATAGAAGACATTTGCAGAACATATGAGCGCATTGGCCACTTCGAGAGTTTCCCTGGGAATTTTACGCCCTCAGGGAAGTGGTCGCTTGTTGAGTGATTCTGAAACCCAGCTTGCGACACATCAAACGTCATGATTTTTCAACGCAAATACAATTAAAGACATTTGCAGAACACCTGAGCACATTGCCCACTTCCGGAGGTTCCCTGGGAATTTGATGCCCCCAGGGAAGTGGTCACTTTTTGAGTATTTCTGAAACCCAGCTTGCGATACATCAAACTTCATGATTTTGCAACACAAATATAACAGAAGATATTTGCAGATTATCTGAGCACATCAACCACTTCCGGAGGTTCCCTGGGAACCTGATGCCAAATAAAATAGAAGACATTTACAGTGCATCTGAGCGCATTGGTCACTTTCGGAGGTTCCCTGGGAACCTGGTGCCCTAAGGGAAGTGGTCACTTTTTAAATCGTTCTGAAACCCAGCTTGCAAAACACATATCATAGAAGGCATTTGCAGAGCATCTGGGAACATTGGCCAATTGCGGAGGTTCCCTGGAAAGCTACTGCATTTCACAATGTTGGGTGGTTATGAAACCCAGCTTGCGACACGTCGAACTTGATGATTTTGTAACATAAATCAGTAGAAGGCATTTGCATATTTGCAGAGCATATTGCGACATTGGGCTCGTTCGCTAGAAACGCCCTCCCCTATTTTTTTATTGAGGCGTAGAACCCTGGTATACCCCTGATTACTCTTAACTATGTATTCGCATCTTGTAGGTTGATCACCATTTGTCAAGTAAACAACCTAAGACGCGTCTTTTCCCAGTCCGGTATAATTGAGTTAATAAAACCCACTACCTTTCCAGGATTTGCAGTCCAAATATCTCCTGGTTGCATAAAGCCACTATTTAGAAATTTAGATCTACCCTTGTACAATGCATCACAACTGCAAAGCAGATGTTCCGAGGTTTCACGTTCCATGTTACAGAAACGACAGATATCATTCTGAATCCGGCCAATATTTTTCAAGTGATATCTGCTCGGGCAGTGTCCGGTTATTAGGCCAGTGAAGGTGCAAAGAGCTCTCTTACTGAGCTCCAAGAGCTTTTCGGTTACATTAGGAATTACAAATCTCTTTGATTGAGCACACTTTTCGGCAACCAACCAGTTGGTTATCAACCTTTGTGCTTCCCAGGATTTCAATTCCATTTTTATAGTACAGTGTGATATACCGCAGAAAAGTTCTGGGCCAATAAATTGTGTATTTGAGCCTCGTTTCGCAAGCTCATCTGCCTCTTCATAACCTTCAATGCCACAGTGTCCTGGAACCCAGTACAGATTTACGGAGTTCTCTTGGCACACTTTTCGCAATGAAAGATCAATGCTTTGAGATACAAATATTTGCATATCTATATTTTCTTTCTACACAGATATTAGCACATTTCATTATAGCAAAAATCTCCACTTGGAACACCTTTGGATAGTTTCCAAATGCCACTGAGATCGATATCCCAGAGCCGAAGAGTCCTGCTCCCGTTTTTGCTTCCTATTTGTGAGCCATCTGTGTAGAATTGTATGGAACCGTCCCGAACAGTGGGACCTCCGATTTCCCAGTCCATACGTGATGGCTCACGTATGTTATAAGGAATGTCATAGTTCTCCACAGGTTTCATCCAGTCTCCACTCATATTCATCACTTCCCCATATTGAAAATTTTGTGAGATGCTCAAGTGGCCCACTAAATCGCCTGACTTGAATACCTTCAATCGTTTAAGTTTTTGCATATTCTTTTCCGCTTCTAACTGCACGAATTCATACAATGGTAGCAGATTTAGAATTGCATCCAACGATTTTGAAGGAGTGCTACGCATCGCTCCCGTTATAGCAATGGACACTAACCTTTGCAGTTTTGTCAGCTTTTTCTGTGCAGTAGCCTCTTTTGTTTTTGGCCACCATACTCCCCTAGGGAAGCAGTCACCGTTTGAATAGTCCTGAAACCCAACTTGTCATGACATCACTACACTACATGACAACATTATCAGAACAGCAAGACAAATTGAATACTTATTGAGCTTCGCGGAATGCCTATGCAGCCAGAAAAGTGATCACTTTTTTATGGTACTCCGGCTTGCGACATATCAAATTCCTCCTGAAACCACATTGTTTTGAAGGTGGTTTTGAAAGGTATATAGCAGTACATCAAATCTCATGGTTTTGTAACACAGATTCAATGGAAGATACTTACGCAGCATCTCGATACGTTGGCCACTAATTTTTACCGGTAAATATGCTATATGATATTTTGGGGCCTTCCTTAGCCGTGCGATAAGATGCGCGACTACAAAGCAAGACCATGCTGAACAAAGCTGGGTTAGATTCCAGTCCGGTGCAGGAAAGGATGCTCCGAAACACACACTACATTATTTGGAGGAAACAAAATCATTCAGGTTGAGGTATCGTAAACTGCATTTCAGAACCATTGGGCATCAGGTTCTCAAGGAACCCCCGGAAGTGACCGATGTGCCCAGATGCCGTGTAAATGCCTTCTACTGTATCTGTGTTGCATAATCATGAAGTTTGATGTGTCGCAAGCTGGATTTCAGAATCACTCAGAAAGCGATCACTTTCCTGAGGGCATCAGGTTCCCAGGGAACCTCCGTAAGTCGCCAATGTGCCCAGATGATGTGCAAATGCCCTCTATTGTATATGTGTTGCATAATCATGAAGTTTGATGTGTCGCAAGCTGGATTTCAGAATCACTCAAAAAGCGACCACTTCCCTGAGGGCATAAAATTTCCAGGGAACCTACGGAAGTGGCCAATGCGCTCAGGTGTTCTGAAAATGTCTTCTATTGTATTTGCGTGTCGCAAGCTGGGTTTCAGAATCAATCAAAAGGTGACCACTTCCCTGGGGGAACCAGGTTCCCGGAACATCTGTAACCGGATTTTGGAGGTCCAAACGTGCAGTTTCCATTCCCACTATTGCATAATGATGAATAAAAACGATTACATCATTATTGAGAGCATTTACTACTAATCTACGATTAAAAGGAAGTTGACCTATTTTTGACCCCATTTGACCCAGGGGACCCCCTCGGTAAAACCGTCCCAAAGGACTCAATCTCCAAATCAAATCTACACAAAAATATAGGGTTTAATGCATTTTTCCTCCAAATTTCATGCAAATCGGTCGAAAAACAAGGAAACGGTGGATTTTATAACTTGAAATCGTAGCCCGGGCCGAAACGGGTTAAACTCGGTCCATGGCAGCCCGCCGTCTGCGGAGGGTCCGCACATCGTCGTCCACCTGATCGATCTACCTGCACACCTCGCCTTCTTGTGCCCGCGGGATCGTTATCGAGAACCATTTTCACCGGTTATTGTTCGACATTCTGGCTACGTGTCCGGCCCACCGCAATCCTCCGATTTTTGTGGTGTGAACGATGGATGGTGCTCCCCACAGCTGTTGCAACTCGTGGGTCATTCGCCTCCTCCATGTACCGTCCGCCACCTGCACCAATGAGCGCTTTGTAGATAGTCAGTTTGGTAACGGCGGCGAAATCTTCTCGATCGGAGCGTTTTGCGGAGTCCAAATTACGTACGATTTCCTGCCATGATGCGTCTCCGAATTTCTCTGCTGGTATCGTTATCGGAGAACACCAGTGAGCCCAAATACTCGAATTCTTCAACCACCTCAATACAAACTCGTGGCGGGTGGCTTACACTGTCCTCTCTTGGGACTCTTCCTATCATGTACTTCGTCTTCGACATGTTGATGACTAGTCCAATCCTTCCCTTTTCAGTCTGATGTAGGTTTCTTCCATCTTCTCAAAATTACGTGCCATACTATCTATGTCCTCCTGGGGGCCCTCCTTAGCCGTGCGGTAAGACGCGCGGCTACGAAGCAAGACCATGCTGAGGGTGGCTGGGTTCGATTCCCGGTGCCGGTCTAGGCAATTTTCGGATTGGAAATTGTCTCGACTTCCCTGGGCATAAAAATATCAGTGTGCTTTCAAGTGTCTCAGAAGCGTTCCTCCAACATTCTAAGAAGCTTCCTTTAAAGTGGCTCTATAGCCGCTATTAATGAGGCTCGGGACCCTCCCTTCAAGGCTCATTGGCCTTTTACCAAGAGGCGCGGAAGCCAACTTTCAAGAGATTCGGAAACACCTTCCAAGAGGTTTGGAAGCCCCTTAAAGAGGCTCGGAAACGTCCCTTCAAAGGGCTCGGAATTATTCTTTCAAGAGGCTCAGAGACTGAAAAGCCGCCTTTAAAGGGACTCAGAACCCTCCCTTCAGAAACCTCCTTTCAAGAGGCTCAGAAGCCTACTTTCAAGATATTCGAAAGTTTGATATTTTAATAAATGATATATTTTTAATTTGAAAATTTCACGGAATAATGAAAATGTCAGCCCAACTTATGGGGAGCCATATATCCCGTTAGTTATCAAGTTCCATTGTTCATGGACGTTTATTACGTAGTTACGTTTATTTTCATTTACAGCAAAAATAGGGGTACCTCAATCAATCCGAAAGTTCGAAGGAGTACCTCTCAAGAAAAAGGTTGAGAACCGCTGATGTAGATCATCAAGTTCTGTACTCAAGAAGGGTTTGGAAGCCCTAAAAGATCTCAAAAAAAAAAATTTTCCTCCATATTTCTACTTTTTTATGGTTTGCATCCTTTTTTGAAGCAGTATGTCCAAAATTTATGTTGAAATACGACGTTGAATCGGTTAAGATGATGGGTTTTAGCGCAACTCTCCCAGACTGGCATACCGTATTCAATCACCGGGAGGACGATTTGTTTGTAGACAGCAAACTTATTCTTCCGTAACAGTGTAGACTTGCGATTGATTAATGCAGTGATCCCCAAAGTGCAGCCCTCCAAGCCTTTTCCTGCGGCCCGCGAAGGATTTCGGGGAAAAAACTACATGTGGCCCATTGTTAAGCAGTACATGCCAAGAAAAGCTTTTGCCCATTTTGGGATTCTGTTCGCACCACTATGTCGTTAAAGCATCGTATAGAAAAAATGAATCGTATTGTCATTATCATGATTAATGAAATCCATCACTACTATGTTATTGTCCAGGGCTATAAAAATAGCAAATGCTGTTTTCCGCGCTTATTTAAACGAGCTTAATGTTGAGCTTCATGTATGAATAATGTTGCCTTACACTGCTTCGTAATAAGGATGCTTTTATTCCTAAAAACATGTTAGGGTTCGACGTAATTCAGCTGAAACTCCTACGAAATTATTAACTCCTGGAAACAAGTTGACTATCAACTATCATGTCATCGTACTTTAAGGTACGGTAAATATTGAACGAAATCAAACATTTTTCAAGTTCCGATATTGATGAAGAAAAGGATTCAGAAAATTCAAATTCATGAAAGCAAGGTTCAGAATGCAGATTTACTAGATTTCTATTCAACACTGCTGGCACCTGGCTTCAAAAATACTTTTGAAACATGCTGTCGTTATTTGCGTAACACCAAATAAATTCATAAGGTCATATGATCATTAGGAAAATAGTTTAGAATACTTTTATTTCCTTTTCGGGTGAGCCACTGCGACCAGTTATTAGATCTATTGTAGAATACTTTCTGCCAACAAAATCGAAAATATGCTGTTGCAAAAGATTTTTCTCTTGTCAAGTCTGAAGGAGCAGAAACAGTAATATCGACTCATTGTCAGCTATGGCTATAAAACCTGCAGAATTAAATGTCCTTACAAGTATGTTATTCGGAAAAAAATCACAGGGATGCTATATTTTGTTAAAATTTTATTTAATTCAAAATTTTGAAAAAAAAATTGAAAATATACTGTGGCCCACTTCAACAGTTATAAATTGCAATGCGGCCCTCGATAGTAATCATAAAATCAGCCCTCTCTCAGCGTTATCTAAGCTTTTTGAAAAAGATAACGCTGAGAGAGGGCTGATAGGTCAGTAGCTTTTAAGGGAAGGTTGGTCCATTCCCAGGTTTCCTGATAGGGATCACTTTGGCTGACTTCTAGGTGGATGGAATGGGAAGTAGCTAAGCCGTAAGCACTGATTAAAAGTCATGGCAAGATGTTCGAAAAACGACTCACCCATATGCTTAATTTCCATGTTGAAGATGTTGTCAAAACCTGGAGCCTTCATATTTTTGGAGGTTTTGACATAGGTGGACAGTTCATCAGCAGTAATCGCCAACTCCTTCGATAAGTCGTTGGGAAGCTGATTGTTTGCATGTTGCCAGACGACAGCTTCATGCGGACTAATAATATTCTGTCCAAGACTGTGTGAGCGAACGAAGTGCCGGCCTATCTCAACAGCCTTCTCATCCGTAGTTATTAAGCGATCCGTAGAGTCAATGTTGTCTAACGGGATCAACGGTGGGACGTGGTTTGGTTTTCAAAATTTTGGTTAACTTCCAGAACGGCTTAGCACAAGCGCTGATCTTATTAGAAAAATCTCTATTTTTGAGGTCCACCATTCTGGCCATGATAATTTTGGTCTGCAAGCGATTACAGTCTGTCTTCAACGATGGTTGACTGTCTTCAAAGATGGTTGTTCAGGGCATTGCTTACCTGACGGACCACCGGAACGTGCAATCTCGTGCCTGCTCAACTCCCATAGCTTCGACAATTTCCAACTGAAAACGGCAATTAATGTTTCGACGTAAGGCGATGACCACTCGTCCCCCGGGGTCAGGTGGATCGAGTCTCACAAGTCGAAAGTCGGGAAAGTAGACATTTACTTCTGGCTTGAGGTGTGTCTCGGTGATGGTTGCGATATCGATGTCCTATTCTCTAAGGAAGTCGGTCAATTCTATGCTTTTGTTCTGGATTGAACAAGCGTTCCAAATTAAGAATCATGGTGGAAGCTTCAGGGCACATATTTGGCTAGAAAAGTCATAACCACCGAAGTGGCGGCGTCGATCTGCTGTTCCTTTGTTCTACAGCTTCGCAGCCGGCGGAACAGGCTCAGGATCCGCTCCATAATTTCCTCCGGGAGTTGAGGTTTTCGGGCTGCTGATCAGCTGCAGCATTGATTTCCACGTTCTTCTAGGCGGATGGGAGAGGATTCTGCAATGTCGGAGTAGCGGCGGCTGACACGTTGAGGTTTGGTGCGCTACGGCACACTTGTTACAGCGAGGCTTCATATGGTAGTTCCTGGTTCCATGGCCGTGCGCAAGTTTCCACACACTGCGCTACGTCGCGTTTTTTCGGGCGGTATATCTCTCCAGACCCAGAGGCTCATGGCGGAGAAGCCTCAATAAAGATATAAAAGAAGTCGACCGAAATCTAACCTGGCAACAGGTTAAAGCGATAGCCGGGCATCGCTCAGGATGGAGATCTTTCAAGTCGGCCCTTTGCACCACCGGAGGTGTACAGGATCCATAAGTAAGTAAGTAAATATCTCTCCACAGTTTTGTGGAAGAGTGCCCTTAATTTCTGAAGGTCCGCCATGCTGGTAGAGCCCTTCTCGAAATGCACCAGGTACAGTACATCCCGGTGATTATTCCCTTCGACGCGCTTGATGGGAAACACGTTAATCGGCTTCAACTTGTTGGCCTTCAGTTCGTCAACAATTGCCTCCGTGGTCCCGTGTAAGACCACGAATAACAACTTTGAGAGTGATATGGAAATGCTAATATCATCTTCCAAACTTAGACGTACATGTTCATGATATAAATAGAGGCGGAAATATAGATTTGATAGTTCCGTTAGGATACGGCAGCCATGAAGAATGTTTTTATAGAGGCGATTTGGAAGCAAGCGGAGGGCAATATTTGTGATGGTATAATATTTATCTCACGACCTTCCTTCTGCCAAAATCCCATATGAAGGGGGAGGGAAGAGTATCAGTGTGGAAGCTGATATACCTCCACTAGCAAAAGGAAGGTGGTTTGATTTGCTCATATTCCATCGCGTGCGGAAGGGTTTTCTATCGACGAGTACTGCCTCTAAATTTCTAATATGACATCAGCATCTAGTCGAATAGGATTTTTATTGCACAGTTCTGTTATCTCCATGCGTCCTTTAAGAGGCTTTGTTCCAGGGGCATCATGCGAGTAGAACACGCATTTTTGGGCTTGCAGGTGTTTGCTGACGTCCTGGTAGTCGGCTTCGATGGTCCAGATAATTTTGGTTCCCACGTATGCATGTATGTGGGGCGCAGAGTGTCTTCACTTGTCAGTTTACTTCCAGACACATTCATAGTCGGCTCTGGACTGTCAATATTCGATTGAATATTGGTCGTTGAATATTTATGTGCATTCTACAAATTGATAAATTATTCCAAATCTAGAGTAAAACGTCCTATCGTTGTGGTATGTCCTAATGTTGCGGTAGTGTCAAAATAGTCCATTATGGATATAATAGCATTAAAAACAATTGTGGATACGCTAAAACTCTACGAATTAACGACTAGAACAGCTTTTGTTTGACGAAATTCCGTTCAAAATTATGAAAAATTGACATTTTTCATTATAAATTTGAATCCTTTGAGCCTATTATCACAGAGAACAGACATGCAGGGATGCCAGATGATATTTTCATATGTCTTCACAGTCGTTTAAAAATGTCTTCAAATGTCTTCAATACTAAAATTATGATTATCATCAATTTCAAAATCCAATAGGTTTGTAAAGTCAATAATCCCCTTGTGTTACTGGTGTGGAATGTTGTTTATTTTTTTAACTTAAAATTTATTAGAATTCAAAAGAATAATCCTTAAAATTCTTTAATTTTTTTTAAAACGAGTTTCCCCTGGATTTTGTACTGAGTCGGATTTTTTAACTAAATTTTCAGGTGGAATTCTTCCAAATTTATTTTTAAAGAATACTCTGTTGGAATTCATAATTTACTGTGAAATACTTGAAGAAACATTCAGAGAATTTTCTGAAGGAACTTCCGGATAAATTCCTGATTGAGCTTCTTATAACTTATACTAATTTCTTCTGGATGGAGCTTCTAATTACTCCTGGAAGTCTTCTGAAAAAAAAATCCCAAGGAATTCCTGTTGGAACATCCAAAGGATTTACTGAAGAAACTCCCGGAAAAAGTTCAGAAGGAATTCCTGTAGAAACTTCAGGATGAATTCCGGAGGTTTTTTTTTGTGAATTTCTGAAGGATATCTGAGGAATTACTGAAGCAATTTCCGGTGGAATTCCTGAAGAATCTTCTGGATGAATTCTTGGAAGATCTTCTTGAGATATTGCTGTAGAAATTTCCAAAAGAAATCCTGGAGGAAATATCAGATAAATTCCATAGTATACTTTCGGAGGCAATCTTGGAGAGTCATTCGACAACTTTCTTAAAGGATCTTCCAGAGGGATCCTGATGAGCACTAAATTAATTATATTTTGTACCGGTCTATTTTGAACTCTACTCCGCACGTTTAAAATTGAAGAGATCGCAAATGCGCATGTATAACATGCTGACCGATGCCCACCGTGTTGTAGTGGTCATTAAATATTCTATATAGAGGAACGAAGGAGATGTAAATATAGAGTAAGTTCATCAGTTAGAAATGCACCTCGAAGCGTTCAACACGTAGTTTTGTGTGTTTTCGGTCGATTGTGCGGTCAATAAAATAACATATCCCGGTAAAGTTCGAATTTTGAAGTCGTTTATCCGAATTCGAAACACAGAGTCATAAGGATCACAACTCTGTGCGAAGAGTAAGACTAAGTAACCGAGCATAGCAGAAGACAAACTCCATGTGGGAATATGTGCTTAAAAATAGTTTGAATAGCACAAACATCCAAGCACTGAACCATCCAACATAAAAATTCTAAAGGATAGTGTGTGCATCAATTTGACGAACATCTTCTGGGCCGTCTATTGCTTGGCGGTGGAAAGCCCCATCAGACCCCTTGTGGAGCTTCCGCCGCAATCTCGGGAAAATTTTCGGAAAAATTCCTGGAAAAACTACTGGAGGAATTCGTGAAGGAACTACTGGAAGAGTTCTGGAGGAACTTTTGGAAGATCTTCAAAATGAAATCCCGGAGAATTTTTCGGAAAAATTCCTGAAACTTCGGGAAATTTTTCTGGAGGGATTACAGAAAGAATACCAGGACGATTTTTTGAAGAAAATTCATTCTAGAAGAATAATCAAATGAATCCAAGGAAAGGAGGACTTAACGAAAGTGTGTAGCAAGTTTCCTCTGAATTTCTTTTAAATAGATTTTCCTGTAAAAATTTACCTTGAAAATTATGAGAAATATCCATTTAACACCAGCATAGGGGCCGTACATATATTACGTAAGCACTTATGGGGGAGGGGGGGTCCGTCATTTTCTTACGCACCATATAAATGAAAAATCATTTGTATGAAAAAAATCTTACATGGGGGGAGGGTGGGTCGAAAAACCCAGAAAAAATGCTTACGTAATATGTGTACGACCCCATAATTTCAATTTCGTATCGACATTCGTAAGATTTTTTTATGAAAATATTTGAGACAATTTTCTTGTGGAAATTAAAATGGATTTATTGTGTGAGTTGTGGAAATCAAGATGAATTTTCCGTTTAAATTTTGGAGGATTTCCTTTATATCTTTTTTACAGAAAATATTAAATAGGGGGCCCTCCTTGGCCGTGCGGTAAGACGCGCGGCTACAAAGCAAGACCATGCTGAGGGTGGCTGGGTTCGATTCCCGGTGCCGGTCTAGACAATTTTCGGATTGAAAATTGTCTCGACTTCCTTGGGCATAAAAGCACATAAAAGTATCATCGTGTTAGCCTCATGATATACGAATGCAAAAATGGTAACTTGGCTTAGAAACCTCGCAGTTAATAACTGTGGAAGTGCTAATGAACACTAAGCTGCGAGGCGGCTCTGTCCCAGGGTGGGGATGTAATGCCAAAAAGAAGAAGAAGAAGAAGATTAAATATAAATTTTGTACTGAATTTCCAATTTTAATTCTCTTGAATATAGACAAAAAATTCCTCATAATTTTCATCGAAAATTCTCCTTATTTTAAAACATGAAAAATGCTTTGAAATTTTCACAGAAAATTATTTTAAAAATTCACGGAAAATTCAAAAAGTTTCCCGAAAGATTAATTGAATTCGTAAGGAATTTAGAAAAAGATCAGGTTCTAGCTCAACGGTTGAATAGTCATGTTGTTGAATAGTTGAATAGTCAAGTCATAGAGGAGTTCAATATATTTTTGCCGTAAATTACATCGGTCATTGCGTTCCGATGTAATGATCGAAATACCGTGCGTATGAGGTCTAAAATGCGTTTCATTTATTAGCCAGCTAGTGTGAATGTATTTTTATGTTTGAGATTCTAAGCCCGAGACAAAGACTATTATAACTTTTGTATTTTTTTGTATAATTTACATATAGAAGTCGCAGAATTAATAAGTTAGAAATAAAATTATATTTTCTCTCGCTGGTTCATTGATTGTCTTCAAGTATCTTCAAATAAGTAGATAAGTCTTCAAATATTTTGAAAAGTCTTCATAATGTCTTCACGAAATAAATGTCTTCACAGAGAATCAAATGTCTTCAAATTGAAGACATGTCTTCAAATCTGACATCTCTGGACATGGAGGCTCGAACAAAATTTCTTGCAAAATATTTTGTAAACAAACACACCGAACCTCAACGCCACCGACGTCGACATTGCAACTCACAATCTCATTTTGACAACACGATGGCGCTGGTATGCTCTTGCATGCATAACGACACTAGCGCACAGTGGCATTTTTTGATGACGCTAGCGCTGATTATGCACGGGATAACGTCGACATTCCAAAGTTATTCAAAATGAACAGTAAAAAGTTATCACAACATAGCGAGTTCAGCTTCAACGTCTGTTCTCTGTGCTATTATTGCGGTAGTGCTACGGTCCTTTTTGTGTTGGTATCGATCTCCATAAGAATTACATGCAATACCGCAACAATAGAACTGACCTTGAGCAAATGCCGCAACGATAGGCAACTACGTCCTTTTATTGCGGTAGTATGTTTTTATTGTGATAAAAACAAAACAACATAAGTTTGGCACAATTGACGTAATATTTACGAAACTATAGTTAACGAGCAACCTATTCGACTACTGCAATGTGGAAAAAGACGAACAGGTAATTTTTAAAGAATTTTTAAAATCAATTTTGTTTTGACACGGTGCTTAACCCCTCCATAATAGGTCGTTTTACCCTATACACTTTTCAAATGAGTAAAGTAATGTACATATCCCCCCGCTTATCCGGACCTCGCTAGTCCGACGACTCGTTAGTCCGGATCTCGCTAATTCAGAATTTTCCGGATTAAAAAGTATCAACACCCATTTGAACACATTATGCTGTCAGTTTTCAAATTTGTGCTGTGATTTTGTTTTGGTTCATTTGTATGGATTTGACAGTCGGATTAACGAGAGAAACCTCGATAGTCCGGCCATACATTTGTCGGATCAACGGGGGGATACTGTAACACAAAGGACCGATTTTCAACCGTGAGGAACTAACAACGGTAAACGTCAATATAAACAATGCTAATTATGTTTTTTACTGCTCATAGTAAGTATGCTCAGTGACAGTTAAATGAATGAATTGAAGGTAGGAGTAGTCGTCTGGCTATGTCATTCTATGTTTTGAATAATCATGGGATGTTTGTCAAAAATCGAACCGAAGTAGGTTCATAAAGATGAATATTTTAAACCCCCCGATTTTCCCAAGGGCCCCCCTTGGAAAAAAAATGTTTTTTTTCAAAGACTACTGTTGCAATGCTTTCAAATGAACGCAAATAAATGTGAATTTATGGAAATAACTGAATTATCTCCCTAAAGCAGCGGTTCTCAACCTTTTTCTTGTGAGGTACCCCTTCAAACTTTTGTATTAATTGAGGTACCCCCTCTTGAAAGTAGGCTTCAAGTCTCTTGAAAGAATAATTCCGAGCCCTTTCAAGGGAGGCTTGCGAGCCTCTTGAAAGGAGCTGTTGAAGTAAGACAGAAACATTTGATCGAAAGTCTTTTTTTGCTTGAGCATCCCTCTGTTATCATGATTTTCTCTTCTCTCTTTGCTCACTTATGTATCTCCGATCATCTGAGTTTTGTAGGCATATATTGTATGTAGATAGTATATAGAAAGTAGGATAAATAAACAAAAATAGTTAGTTGGAAAAAACCGTCGCGGAGTAAACATCATCGCTCTTTCGTGTCTTAATAAAATTAAGTAGTGTTCGCGAATAAAAGTGTTTCTGTTCTACTGGAAACGAATAGTTTTTTGAAGTGTCCGAAAGAAATCCGCGACGGCGCGAACATTTGGTCCTCCACGAACCAGATCTGTGTATCTGCATCGGACACTTAGGATCCATAAGAAGGCCCTGCAGAAGAAAGTTCTGTGTAATGCTAGACTGAAAAATTAGACAATAAGTGCGCGAAAGCCATCGGTGAATAATTCGCACGGCTCGGAAGACAAAAAAAAGTGAAGTGAACTCGATTCTGTTCCACGCCGACGAAAGGAGATATCGTCGCCATCGCAGACTACGACGCAATTCTTCAGCAGCAGTACAACGGTCATTTTGTTCGACGAACCCAAGAACCATCCAGCGCCATTATACGGGATCGCCCACAAAGGACATTTTGGATTGATTGAAGGGAAGTAGTGCATGTATGAATGGTGTCATCGGCTTGTGGCTAATAAATTGATGATAAAGTGCATGCGAGTTGTGTCCTCATTTGGTGCATTGCCCTGTGGTGTCCTCCCACTAGTATAAGTTGGTCTCGGTAATTCGCTGGATTGTTGGCTGGTTTCTCTTCTCTGGTTGCTTTCCCTTCGCTGCAGTCTTGTTTTGAGCTGTCATTCTGTCTCATAAGATCGCGATTTGTGAAACGTCGAGTCGATCGGGAGTGTTTTTGTTAAAAAGTGTGCAGTGTACAGTGATTGAAATAATTAATTACGATACCGTAGTTAATCCAGTGCTGTGATCAGTTTGGTAGGTGTTTACGCAATGCCAGATTTTCGGGAGTTGTCCAAACGCGAACGACGTTTGCTTTCAACATTGAGCGGTGTAGAGAAATTCGTCACCAATTATGAAACTCCCCGAGACGAAGCGCAAATCGTCGTTCGTTTGCAGATGTTGGAATCAGCATGCAAAGAATTCTACGAAGTGAGGGAGAAAATTGAGCTGCTTCTTGAAACGACGAGTAGTAAATCGGACTATGACGAATCCGCCAAGGTGAAGCAAGAAGAAGAGAACAATCAAGCGTTGACCAGTTTTGAAGATAGGTATTGCTTAGCAAAAGCTAGTCTGTTATCAGTACAATCTGCAACCATTTCTACCACGTCAAAAATGGATCAACTTGGCGATCATTCCGGCGTATCCTACTCAAAAGTGAAGCTGCCAGAGATTCGTCTTCCATCATTCGATGGGAAGATCAAGGAGTGGGTTACATTCCGCGACAGTTTTCGTAGCCTAATTCACGAGAACAAGCAGCTCACCGACGTGGATCGATTTAGCTACTTGAAGTCAGCTTTGTCGGGAGAAGCTATACAGGAAATAGAGTCTGTTGAGTTTTCTGCTGTTAATTATAGCGTAGCATGAGAAGCGCTGGAGTCCCGTTACGAAAACAAAAAGTTAATTGTGAAGGCACACTTGGATTCCCTCTTCGCGGTTGAAGGTTTGAAACAAGAAAGCTACCAAGGGCTGAACAATCCAGTTGGAGTATACGAAAAAAAAATCTACAAATGCTTCAAAGGATCGGCGAACAAACTAGTGGATGGAGTACGATTCTGGCCCACATGGTGTCTTCCTGGCTGGATCCTGCCACACTACGGCAGTGGGAAACACACCACAACTCCAAAGTGGTACCTACCTACAACAGTCTTATCACCTACTTGCGCAGCTACTGTTCAGTCCTGCAATCCGTTGCTCCAACGAAATCTAACTATTCTGATCAACGTGCACTGAAGCCGTCTGTATGTCACACTGTTGTCAAATCATCGCACAAGTGCCCATTCTGCAACGAAGCGTGGCATTCTGCTTTTGTGTGTAGCACATTTCAACGTTTGATGGTTCCAGAACGTAATGAGGCGGTTTTCAAAGCAAAATTGTGCCGAAATTGCCTGAGCCCTGGCCACTTTGCCAGGAACTGTGAAAGAGGTGTTTGCCGTCACTGTGAACAAAAGCACCACACCCTGCTACATAGCGCTCCTACCAGATCCTCCGTTTCACAATCGCAAACAAATCCTCCGATTCAAAACAGTCGACAGCCACAATCCAATTCACCAAACCCGAACCAACCGACACAAATCGAAAGCACCTCTATGCACACCAATTTGCAAGAACAAAGCACTTTAGACCCAGCCACAAATACAGCCCCAAGTCAGACACACGTTGCACTCCCAATCATACCCACACACAACATCCTACTTTCAACCGCCCTCGTCAATGTTAAAGATCGGTATGGTAATACCATGCTGGCACGAGCTCTGCTGGATTCATGTTCTCAGCACTGCTTGATGACGAAGGAATTTTCTAGCCGACTAAGATTCCACGAAGTTCCATCATATCTATCCGTTCAAGGTATCGGACTATCTGCAAGTACTTCTACCAGATTAGTCAGTGCGGTAGTTAGTTCAAGAAATGATCGCATTTCATCATTCGCACAAGAGATGCATTTTCATGTCCTTCCACGATTAACGGTTTCACTACCGACGGCAAGGTGCGATCCTGGGGAATGGAAGCTTCCAGAGTCATCACTCTGGGCTGATCCTCGGTTTTATGAGCCAGGTCCAGTAGATATCATTATCGGTGCGGAATTCTACATGGATCTCTTGGTGAACGAGCAACGCAAGGCAACTGTAGGGGGTCCCACGCTTCAAAACACTGAACTGGGATGGATCGTCTCCGGAAAGGTTCCGGATAGTACTCTCAGTGAATCACAATCGCTTATCGTCGTCTGTTCCACTTCCGACCTTCAAGATCAACTTGCCAAGTTCTGGGAGCTGGAAACATGTCGTAGCCAGAGTACACTCTCTGTTGAGGAGTCAACCTGTAAGGAGCATTTTGATCGGACAACGATCAGAGACGAGACGGGGAGATTCATCGTTACGCTGCCAAAGAAAAACATGATACTTGGCCAGTTGGGCCATTCAGAAACCACTGCGATTAAACGACTGATAGGCATGGAACGTCGTTTCTGCGGAAATCCAGAGCTAAAGAAGATGTATACCGAGTTTATCCAAGAGTATCTTGAGCTTGGACATATGAAGGAAGCTGCGGAGGAAGCAAAAGACGCTGTCACAAGATATTACCTTCCGCATCATGCTGTTTTCAAACCAGAAAGCACAACCACGAAGCTACGTGTAGTCTTCGATGCTTCTTGTCCAACTTCAACAGAAATTTCATTGAATGATGCTCTTCTGGTGGGTCCTGTCTTGCAGGATGATCTGACTAGTATTACTCTTCGCTTTCGCACCCATCGTATTGCTGTGAATGCTGATATCGCCAAGATGTACAGAATGATCGGAGTTCAAAGAGAAGATCATCCATTGCAGAGTATTAAATGGCGAAACGATATTTCTGAACCAATTCGTACGTTTGAGCTGTCAACTGTTACTTACGGAACATCATCAGCTCCGTACTTAGCCACAAAATGCTTGCAACGCCTTGCAGGTGATGGGGAATCCACACACCCAATAGCATCCAGAGTGATCAGGAAAGACTTTTATGTCGACGACATGCTTTCCGGCGTAGATACGTTAGCATTAGGTCAGAGGATGGTTCGTGATATCATTGAACTTTCTGAATCAGCAGGATTCTTGCTTCGAAAGTGGAACTCTAACAGTAAAGAACTTCTTGAAGTCGTACCGAAAAACTTGAGAGACGATCGCTCGGTGCTGGAGTTAAAAGGGTCCGAAACAACCGTCAAAACTTTAGGATTAGCATGGGAGCCCAGCTCAGATGTCTTTCGTTTCACATATCCGTCATTCAATTGGGCAACGTCAATCACGAAGCGCGTGGTCGTCTCGGATGTGTCTCGTCTCTTCGACCCACTTGGTCTAGTTGGTCCTGTCATCATTCAAGCCAAGATTTTTATTCAGGATCTGTGGAAGGATAACAGCGACTGGGATGAACCACTCAACCCTGAGCATCAAGCACAATGGCAGGAGTTTCGGAGAAATCTTACAGGACTAGAAAACCTTACAGTTCCTCGGTGGGTGGGAACCGGTGGTAATACCAAGACGGAGCTCCATGGATTCTGCGATGCTTCAAACAAAGCATATGGAGCCTGCTTCTACATTCGAACGATCTCCGAAACGGGGAGGTGTGTGTGAGGTTATTGACAGCGAAGTCACGTGTTGCTCCTCTGGACAATCCGAAAAAGGAAACAAGCGACTTTCCACTCCGAGACTAGAGCTTTCATCTGCTGTGTTGCTGGCCCATCTATTCGAGAAAATCACAAACAGTATTGGCATAGAAACGAAGTGCTTCTTTTGGACGGACTCCACGATCGTAAAATGTTGGTTGGCATCATCGCCATCAAGATGGAAGCAATTCATCGCAAATAGAGTTTCGGAGATCCAACACATTACCAAGTGTGGTGTCTGGAATCATGTAGCTGGTCTAGAAAATCCTGCGGATATTATTTCTCGTGGTATGATTCCAGCACAATTACAATATGAATCACTATGGTTCAACGGTCCGCACTGGTTAAGTTCAGATGAACATAACTGGCCTTCAGCTCCACAGATTGACGAAGAAGACTTTGATCCTTCAGTTCTTGAAACCAAGAGCATAACAGCTGCTTTACCAACACTTCCTCCCAATGAAATCTTCAGTTTAAAATCGTCGTATACGGAGCTTCTACGACTCACCGCTTGGATTCAAAGGTTTTGCTACAACTCTAAAACGTCGAATCGTAACAACCGTCGTAAAGGTCAACTTACCGTGCATGAATTAGATGAAGCACTGGATTCTCTAGTACGCGTCTCCCAGCTTGAATGTTTCCAACAAGAGGTAGCCGACCTATCAATGGATAAAGAAATTCGAGAATCATCGAAACTGTCGCCCTTGCACCCGGAGCTTAGGAAAGGCATAATTTGCTTTGGCGGCCGGCTTCGTCACGCTCAAATTGCAACTCGTCGTAAGCATCCGTACATCCTTGATCACCAGCATCCGTTTACGCTCCTCATTATTGCACACTACCACCGGAAGCTATTACATGGTGGACAACAGCTGATGATTTCGGCCATTCGAGAACGTTTCTGGCCTACTAGTATCCGGAATCTGGTACGGAAAGTCATTCACAGATGTATACCTTGCTTCAGGGCGAAACCAAAAGTTCAAGATCAGCTAATGGCAGACCTGCCTCCCGAGAGAGTGAACCCCTGTTCTCCATTTCAAAGGGTAGGCGTTGATTATTGCGGCCCATTCCAGATCGCCTATCCACAACGTCGTAGTCGTCCTGTAAAAATCTTTATAGCCGTTTACGTATGTCTAGTGACCAAAGCAGTGCACCTAGAACTAGCGTCTGACCTTTCCGCACAAGCTTTTATTGCCACCTTGAAACGCTTCTCTTCTCGGCGCGGCAAGCCGGAGATTATCATGTGTGACAATGGAACTAACTTTGTCGGTGCAAGACGACAGTTAGAACATTTGCGTCACTTGTTCAACAACCAGCAGTTTCAACAATACGTTATCAGGCATTCTGCAGATGAAGAGATCCAGTTTAGATTTATCCCAGCTCGTTCGCCAAATTTCGGTGGACTTTGGGAATCTGCAGTCAAGTCGTTTAAACTACTTTTCAAGAGAACGATTGGCTCGCACACCCTACTATACGATGAGATGCTAACAGTCCTAACGCAAATGGAAGCAGTAATGAATTCTCGGCCCCTTACACCGCTTAGTAATGACCCGGACGATTATGAAGCTTTGACCCCCGGACATTTTTTAATTCAGCGACCTCTGACAGCAATTCCAGAGCCCGATTTGGATGGAATCCCAGAGAATATATTAGCGGCCAAGGCCAAGGTCCTTAAATTCATCGCAGCATCGCCAAAGCAACTATGAGAGGGTCAACGATGCTATCCGGCATCCTCGCAGGCCAAGCAGGCCTGCGATCCAGGCAAATCATTTCATTATATAGTTAAAAAGGTAAAAAGCACCCTCTCATATTTTCCAGCGACATAATCGGCATCCTATTGTCGGTCCAGCATATATTACGGAGAAGGTATATCGGAGACTCGAAACATGCGATATTATCAACTGCAAGAAGATGATGTGTCTTGTGATGACCTATACCAGGAACAGATGCCAACCGGCATCCGCGCAGGCCATGGAGGCCTGCGATTCAGGCAAGTCGTTTGTTTTTATGATTATTAAGGTAAAAAAGCACCTGCTCATCTGTTTCAGCATATCATTCTGTACCAGCATCGTTTTCGGGAGTAATTAACTCAGCAGGAGTCAATCGTGAAATTTGTGGTTTTATGGAAGTCGCAAAGTCCACTGCTATCGAGGGCTATCATGAGCATCGTTGTTACCTGAATACCAGCAGCTGTAAAGTCCATTTTCAACCAACTCTAAATAACAGCATCAAAACCCTATCGCCGCAACCGACCAACGACATGTCAACACAGCATCCGAATATGTAGTATGGAACAAGATTTACCGATCAAAACAAACACAGTTTGCATTCGTAGGTAATAAGAAGAAGCAGGAGGACTAGAGTGAGACAATTATTGAAACCAAATTTCAAGGTGGCCGGCATATGTTGAAGTAAGACAGAAACATTTGATCGAAAGTCTTTTTTTGCTTGAGCATCCCTCTGTTATCATGATTTTCTCTTCTCTCTTTGCTCACTTATGTATCTCCGATCATCTGAGTTTTGTAGGCATATATTGTATGTAAATAGTATATAGAAAGTAGGATAAATAAACAAAAATAGTTAGTTGGAAAAAACCGTCGCGGAGTAAACATCATCGCTCTTTCGTGTCTTAATAAAATTAAGTAGTGTTCGCGAATAAAAGTGTTTCTGTTCTACTGGAAACGAATAGTTTTTTGAAGTGTCCGAAAGAAATCCGCGACGGCGCGAACAGGAGCTTCTAAATCTCTTGAAAGTAGGCTTACGCAGCTCTTGATGAGAGGATTCTTAGCCTCTTGTAGAGAGGCTTTCGAGTCTCTTGAACGGCGGCTTTTGAGTCACTTAAAAGGAGGCTTCCTTTGCGTCTTGAAAAGATGCTTCTGAGCCTATTTAAAAAAGAATTCCGAGCTTCTTGAAGGGAGGCTTCCGAGGTTCTTGAAAGAAGGCTTTCGAGCCTTATGAAATTAGCTTTCCGAGCATTTTGAAAGAAGGCTTCTGTTCCTCTTTAAAGGATGCTTCTGAGCCTCGTGAAAGAAGCTTCTGAATCTCTTGAAAATATGCTTCCACACCTCTTGATAAAAGGCTTTTGAGTTTCTTGGCTTTTGAACTAATTAAAAGAAAGCTTCCTTTGGGTGCTTCTGAACCTTTTGAAAGTATGCTTTCAACCACTTGGAAGAAGCCGAGCCTCTTAAAGGGAGGCTTCCGATTCACTTGAAAGTAGGCTTTTGAGCCTCTTAAAAAGACCCTTCCTAGCTTTTTGAAAAAGGCTTTCTGCCCTATTCAAAGGAGGCTTCCGAGCCTCTTGAAAGGAGGCTTCCGAGCCTCTTGAAAGGAGGCTTCCGAGCCTCTTGAAAGGAGGCTTCCGAGCCTCTTGGAAGGAGGCTTCCGAGCCTCTTGAAAGGAGGCTTCCGAGCCTCTTGAAAGGAGGCTTCCGAGCCTCTTGAAAGGAGGCTTCCGAGCCTCTTGAAAGGAGGCTTCCGAGCCTCTTGAAAGGAGGCTTCCGAGCCTCTTGAAAGGAGGCTTCCGAGCCGAGGTTAACTGTAGAAAGATGCTTGTAAACCTCTTGCAACGAAGCAACTGAACTTTTCTGAAAAAAGCCTCACAATTCTCAAAACTTTATCAATAAGCTCCGATTAGAATTATAATACGTCCCTCATTATGCATTTTTATCCGAGGTACCCCCTAGGGCCAGCGAAGGTACCCCCAGGGGTACATGTACCCCAGGTTGAGAACCGCTGCCCTAAAGTGCAATTTTGACCTCTCTTATATGCTTTTCTTGTTACATTTTATAATACACGAGAATGGCACCATCTAGGCATCGCTAGGTGGATTATTCTGGTTTCTTTTCAATTTCCACATGAATTTCTATTGAATATCCACGGGACAGTAGAAAATTGATTATGTGCGCACACATGATTTTGAATATTTAAACTCTAGGGAATTCTTGGATGACCAAGAACTTATAGTGTGAACACATCTTACCACCTGTTTATAGCTCCTTTTGTAGATGGGACACAACAAGACACCCTTCAGCAGATTTGCCAAATTGAAGGTTATTTGAAGTTGAACCGTGGTGTAAACGTACCATTCATCAAAAAGTTAATTTATAGCCCTAATATGTAATACCGATTGAACAGATTATATTGATAGATTTTCTCAAAAGTAAAACAACACATCTTGATCAAATTTTCCAGCGCATTTTATTTTCAATTTTTCGATTTCTTTCAATTGGCGATATAGTAGATACAGTTTCATGAGCGAATATAGAATTGCGTACATTTTTGTGTTTTGTTGTTGTCATCTCTGGTCGAACCAGCACCATCAGGTAAACTTCAACACTTCTAACGGCGAGGCCTTTGGCCGAACAATCTTCGCCTCTATTTTTGTATAGTAAAATTTTCAAATTTTCATCTTAGCTAACTTCGGTCACATCGGCGGCTGTTTCTCCTGTGCCGGTGATGACTTAAGATTTTTAGAATAGGAAATTTTCTGCTCTACTGGTTGTTACCCATCTACTTAAGAAAAAAAGGGCACTAGCAGCTCTACCTCGATTTGCTCTTCTACTTATTCGAAAAAATGGTTTGATTATTTACAATTGCTAGCAGTGGCGGAGCGCGATTAAAACCTAAATTAGGACTCTATTTTGCGATTCAAAATTATTGATACTTCAGCTTCTCGGTGCTTTAGCATATTACGCCTCGCTATAGGTGTGGTGGTGTGTTTGTAACTGGAAAGGATGTTGCTTTCATTTAGTAGTTTTACATATCACAGCATTTGATTTTTTTATACTTTCGTCTGTTAAAATTTAATCCTTTGTTCCTATAATTTATCTTAGTATTAGCTTGGCGAGCGTATTGCTAGGCTGTTTTAACTTTGATATTGGATTGACACAATTATGCCAGTGATGTTCAGTTTCGCAAATAAATATAGATTAAGTACGTAAAATAAAGGCAAAAACTTATTTTAGGACCAAACTGGTCATAACATTCGCTAATCTTTCAACTAATGAGCACATTGCATCAAGCGTTAGCGATTTCGGTTTGTATTTCATACACCATATTCCGAGGGCAAATTGATCCCCGCTGGTAAAATTGATCACATGAGTACCTAGTAATTATTGATCATCAAATGAAATATGCTAATAAGAAGTTTTGTTTTGATGCTTGATTCGTGCATTTAAGCTCAAATTCCGATTTTTCATCAACGGGTAATTTTTACCAAATATTCCCATTACATGAACAGATCAAATGAGATAAGCAAGCTAATATGTGTATGGACATATCGATAGTATTTAGCAGATTTGTTTGAAGAACTTCTTTTAAGCTGATCAATTTGCTATCGCTGTTAGTTTATGAAGTAAATTTGATTTTTTGGTGAATCGCAGTTAAGCTTTTTGCTCGTTATCGCATTTCTATCTGTCTGTAGCTGCACTCTACATCTCAATTCAGTTTATAGAATTGATTGATTTGCTATCCTAGGCGCTTTGCGAGTAGAAAATTTTTAAATCCGTTTCAATTTGCATCTCTTATAGGTTTATTCTACTAAATATTCTGTAATTTGGCTTAATTGGATTATATTTTTGAAAACTTTATTTTTAAAAGTGGAAAATTATTATTTTCTTGGGAAAGTCAAGTATCGGTGCTCTTAAAAATTTTACTCATTTGGTACTTATGGAAAAATATGTTACACGTTTGGACCTACAAATTTCAATAAAGCTTACTTTCTGTCCCAATGAACATTATACGAGTCAAGTTACGCGCAGAATCCATCTTTATTTTAGTACTCGTATGGCTTGTCCCATCGACTCAAAATAGTGTTGAGTTCATATTCATATCATAAGTGGTCGTGCGCATTTTGTTGTTTTCTGATGATTTAATTTAATTTAATTTAATTCAAATAATATGTCAATAAAATCTCATATTCAAAATGGTTTGCGTTTGTTATCCAGGCTTCTACTATCCAAAATACGTTACGCTGCAGAACAATGATTTTTCACGTCAGTTCTATTTTGTAAGAATCAACATTATTCTAATTCATTATAGAATATTACCATCAAATAAATTAACGCAGACCATTTTAGATTCATTTTTGAAACAATTTTGCAATTTATGTTCGTATTGTTACATTTTCAGCTATGATATCTTTTCAAGGAGCAATCGTTCAATCAAAATAAAAACTAACCCTGAAAAAAAAACCATCGGAAATGCAGAAATTTCCGATGAAGAAATCAGAATGGAAGCAAATAATTATTAGTTTTTTTTTTCTTAAATACAGTCGACTCCACTCTTCCATAACTCGATATCTCTCACCATATCGATGGTTTTCTCGGTAATTTTCTAAAAATCTAACGAACTGAACATACATCAAAATAGAGGTCTGCTGAGCACTGCGTACCAAAGGTACTTCGTTTACCTAAAGGGCCGATATAGACTCCAATGAGGGATCATTATGGTCCTATAAACTTATCTAACGATTCCAGAAGCTATATGTATGGCATGGTATTTGCGCATTTTCAAACCAGGAGTTTACTTGCATGTAATCTATCTGCGTGACCACTTATCGATTTGTAATATGTACTCAATCTTTTCATTATTTAATTGGATTCGTGCTCTTAAAACTATTCTACAATCCTCTTTTTAAATAAATATTCACTAACTTATTCTTTTAATTAAAATCATGTATAGTTCTTATCATAACCGTTTCGTGATTCAGTTGAAAACATAAATTTGTTGATTTGAATTTTCTGTTTTTCATTTGATGCTGGCATGTAGTTATCCAAAGATTGTTTAGTGTGTTATTCTAGGCAGGTTCAAATTTTCAAAAAAGGCGGCTTAGGTCGTCTAACTCTCTCAATTGGAACATGAGTTACAACCGTGGGTGCTTGATAAAATGTTCCTTTAGAACATTTTATTTCCTGCAAGATGAAATATTCCTTTATCACATAAATTCAATAGCAAACCGCACTTCGTTGCTTTGATAGAAAAGAACATCGACGAAGCGAAATAAACCAATGCAGGTACGCCATAATGATATTATTCGCGGATTGTAAATTGGACTTCCAAGCTGTGATGTAAAATCGCATTGGCATTCATTCGTATATTCTCTTTTTTTTCTACAAATTTTGGACCCTTCTGGCGACAATTTCGTGTATGCCTAATTGAAATCACTGGCGCTGCTAATTTCGTTACTGACTTCAAGAAAATAAGATTGTTTGATTAGTTTTTTAGTCGGAAATAACGATATTTAGATCACATTTTTATTGAAATCAGTTTGGTCAGGCAGGCAAGCGTTACAATGCGTTACACTTCGAAGCATACATCTTAGCTTAGCTTAGATTTGACTGACTACACATATCTATGATTGACCAGAATCAGTAGAATTGCACAAAGAATCAACTGAATGATTGACTGGGACTGTTCGAGGATTCTCAGTGTGCAAGTTTCAGTTGCTCAAATGTTCAAATAATCAATAACGGCGCTGGCCACATCCTTGTAGTAGGTTAGGAAGAGGGAAGGAATATTAGTTGCTGGTTTTTGTTATTTGAAGACCGTGTTTACCTCTGCGTCTCCACAACAACCACATGAAGGACTATCAGGTAGTCGGATCGCTGGAACACTTTGATAAGTGATGCAACCGTGCCATTTTGTTTTAATTGTTTTAACTAACTATTATTCGCCAGCACAAAGCAAAACGAAATAACTACCTGCACACCAACCAGGAACACGATCAAAAGCACATCAATTGATTTACTTCTCGACCGCACAAAGCACAACGATATTGGATCATGCGAAGTGTCTAAGAACCAAGCATGAACCCTCATCACCATGCATGCCCGATGGCATTGTTAGAGGTTCTGGCGCAAGGAACAATTTGTCGGGAGAAAAAATACTTGAACACTTGTGGTTCAGATTAGGTTTAGATTATAGATAGTGGAATATATAGCTGAGCGAAGATAAATCTTCTGTTTCCAAACGAGCATGACGTCACGATTTCAATGAAAATATTATCAATTTCCCACCTTATCGGCCGCGACGATTTGAAATCGTCGCAAAACAAATTGACGCCAAAATCGTCGCCAGCAGAAATGGCCATAAGATCTGTCAAAACAACTGTGAACAAAATTTTATATACTCAATAATCACATTATTTCCCAAAATTGAGCCCTGTTTTTAATGCAGATTGACATTATTTTCTAATAAAACTAACATAATTTTAGAATAAAGATGTTGGCGACGATTTTGATAGTGCCTAAAAAATGGTCGGCGCGTTTTGTTACCAAGGAAACAGACAATATTAAAGGATGTGATGTCATATGCGTCTGGTACACGGTTAAAAAACAAACCCAACTATGCCTTTGCTCATCTATAGATTTTACTATCTATAGCTTTAGGGATTTTCTTTCAGCCTTGGCAGTCTGTAAAAGCAGCAAAAACGAGTTTGCCTTTACATCCGACGGTTTCGGTTTTATATTAAACCTTTTTCAAGGAATAGAGGCTCGCTTTTTTGTTAAAACATAGACATGTTCCATATACGTTCGTCTGGTTAAACAAAATGGCGCCCACCCGGTGCTGCTGTGTCGATAATTTTGGGTTCACTGTGATCGCCACTGAACTGTAATTTTATCTCGAGTGCTGCGATCGGTATTTTTATGTTTTTGTTGTATCGCCTACACTTTCTTCTCGACACCAGAAACACGTAGGTTTCCGAACTTGCCATCGCTTCTGCATACGTTCTTGGCGCCAAACCAATAGTATTGTATCGAGCTGGTGGGACATCGAAATTTGTTCTCTGAGATCATGAGCAATTGGCAGTGCTGCGGCTTGCTCCTCCTGAACGTCCACAACATCGTGGGGATTATCCTCTTCATATTCTTCTACATCTTCTTCACTCTGTTCGCTAAACAAGCCTCTTCTTCATTTTTCCTTTCCGGTCTTTTCCGCTACGTTCTTTGGTTCCTCTTCGAGCTCAAAGAACCGGACGTCACAACTGGACTATCTGTCCAGTACTCGTATCCAAAACGATAAGCTTTGCTGTCCGAAGCATATCTGACGAAATTCATTTTCTTTGCCTTTTCTTCAAACTTCTTCCTTTTCAATTCAATTGTTGATGATGGTAACCGGTTCTGGATGTTCGCTGCGTTATTCACCGCCTAGGCCCAGTATCGTCGAGGTAAGCCTGCATGCAATAGCATGCACAATTCCATTTCATTTAACGTCCTGTTCCTCTTTTCAGCTATCCCGTTCTGTTGATGAGCATAATCAGCAGTGAATTCCAGGCATATCATTTTCTGCATAACATTTACGCAAGGCTTTGCTGGTATACTCGCCACCACGGTCTGAACGGATAACTTTAGGTTTTCCATCGAATTGAATTTCAATGAATCTCACATATTCATGAAATTTATCAGCGATCTCGGACTTCTCCTTCAAGAAATAGACGACCGTGTAACGGCTACGATCGTCAATCACGTAAAATCGGCATCGTCCTGGCGATTTCATCATGGGACCACAAACGTCGCTGTGCAAGATATCCAACACCACCTTCAACTTCTTCTCGGCTACTTGAGGAAACGACGGCCGTGCCATCGTGCCTTCAACGCAACATTCACAAGTTTGTCGGATTCCACAGATCTTGACCTTTATCCCGGAGGCCAAGCTACGTCACCCAACATCGCCAATCACATTCGGATCTTTATGTCCTAGTCTTCAATGTCATACATGCAAACAATCTGCATTATGCTGGTTATCACTCACGAGTTATGATTTTTCTGCCAAGTTCAACCGGTGAATGCCACCTACACGATCTGCCGTTGTAATTACCGACCCATCGTATACCAGACGCGCATACTGCTTTTCGATGTCGGCGGATCACGACACCACCTACCTTGTAATTCTGATTTGTGATTTGACGAAGAAGTGTTACTCGTTGCCCTAGGGTAGTTTTCTCATGGTGCTGCTTCAAAGCTGACCACGTGTCCTCCGCCGTCGCGTTGTCTTGGTACGAATCAGTCCATATTGACTCTCAACCACCATTAAATGGATCGTGGCAAACGTTTGAAAATTTCTCGTCTCCGTTTCTCCAATCGTCCGTTATCGGTTGCGGAGCAGTACCTGGTTCCATGTGATTCCATAGCTGCTCCCTTCGCATCAATGCTTTCACAGAGAACGACCATGCTTGGTAGTTCGTGTTCAATTTGACAATTTTCACCCACTCCATATTTTCGAGAAGGAGATCGGCCGGCTGAAAAACAACAAAGCACCTGGAGTTGACCAACTACCAGGAGAGCTGTTTAAACACGGTGGTGAAGCACTGGCTAGAGCGCTGCACTGGGTGATTACCAAGGTTTGGGAGGATGAGGTTCTGCCGCAGGAGTGGATGGAAGATGTCGTGTGTCCCATCTACAAAAAGGGCGATAAGCTGGATTGTAGCAACTACCGCGCAATCACATTGCTGAACGCCGCCTACAAGGTACTCTCCCAAATTTTATGCCGCCGACTAACACCAATTGCACGAGAGTTCGTGGGGCAGTACCAGGCGGGATTTATGGGTGAACGCTCTACCACAGACCAGGTGTTCGCCATACGTCAGGTATTGCAGAAATGCCGCGAATACAACGTGCCCACACATCATCTATTTATCGACTTCAAAGCCGCATATGATACAATCGATCGGGACCAGCTATGGCAGCTAATGCACGAAAACGGATTTCCGGATAAACTGATGCGGTTGATCAAGGCGACGATGGATCGGGTGATGTGCGTAGTACGAGTTTCAGGGGCATTCTCGAGTCCCTTCGAAACGCGTAGAAGGTTACGGCAAGGTGATGGTCTTTCGTGTCTGCTATTCAACATCGCTTTGGAGGGAGTAATACGAAGGGCAGGGATTGACACGAGTGATACGATTTTTACGAAGTCCGTCCAGTTATTTGGTTTCGCCGACGACATTGATATCATGGCACGTAACTTTGAGAGGATGGAGGAAGCCTACATCAGACTGAAAAGCGAAGCTAAACGGATTGGACTAGTCATCAACACGTCGAAGACGAAGTACATGATAGGAAGAGGCTCACGAGAGGTCAATGTGAGCACCCACCACGAGTTTCTATCGGTGGTGACGAAATCGAGGTGGTTGAAGAATTCGTGAACTTGGGCTCACTGGTGACCGCCGATAACGATACCAGCAGAGAAATTCGGAGGCGCATAGTGGCTGGAAATCGTACGTACTTTGGACTCCGCAAGACGCTCCGATCGAATAGAGTTCGCCGCCGTACCAAACTGACTATCTACAAAACGCTTATAAGACGGGTAGTTCTCTACGGTCACGAGACCGGGACGATGCTCGTGGAGGACCAACGCGCACTGGGTGTTTTTGAAAGGGAAGTGTTGCATACCATCTATGGTGGAGTGCAGATGGCGGACGGTACGTGGAGGAGGCGAATGAAACACGAGTTGCATCAGCTGTTGGGAGAACCATCCATCGTTCACACCGCGAAAATCGGAAGACTGCGGTGAGCCGGGCACGTAGCCAGAATGTCGGACAGTAATCCGGTGAAAATGGTTCTCGACAATGATCCGACGGGAACAAGAAGGCGAGGTGCACAGCGGGCAAGGTGGATCGATCAGGTGGAGGACGATTTGCGGACCCTCCGCAGACTGCGTGGTTGGCGAAGTGCAGCCATGGACCGAGCTGAATGGAGAAGACTTTTATGTGCAGCACAGGCCACTCCGGCCTTAGTCTGATAATAAATAAAATATTTTCGAGAAATTGAAATCTTCACTCTTCAATTTTTCGAGCTTTCAGCTGCGCCCACAACCTGTTCGAGGTTCTGGCGCAAGGAACAATTCGCCAGGAGAAAATATACTTGAACATGGGTGATTCAGATTAGGTTTGAACTACCTAACTAGGGAAAAATACGGCTTTGGCAGGTTTTGTTCTATTATTGGCAGGGGGGTTTTCGTCGACCGAATTTTATGAAATTCGGCCACAATATTCTTTGATATGCAAAGAATGTTTAGGCCAAATTTGAACATAATCAGTCATAAAAAAACCCCCCTGACAATAATAGAACAAAACCTGCCTAAGCCGTCATTCCCCCTAATGAAAATCTTTTTATTTCGGATAACTAGATTATAAAACACGTTGCTAGGGAAATGTGCATAGCAACGGAAATAGATTGTTTGGAATGATGTTGCTACATATATACTTCGTTATTCTTCGAAGCTATTTCGTGACACATATGTACTTTGCATGGTCTCAAATTTGACATAGTTGGTTCTAGCAGGGCGAATAAAAAGGAATTGATTTGAACGAAGTCTACGAAAAGGTACAGTACATGAATTCCAATTTTGCATAGTAAAGCAGGACAATGTGACATTGGAGGAGGTCAGCAATGAAACAGGCTTTGGCCGAACACCAAATATTTCTTTTTTTTATTCGGCAGAACGAATATTCGGCCGAATATACGATCGAATACTTAAGTAATATTCGGCCGAATACATAAAAAATATTCGGCCGAATACATAAAAAATATTTGGCCAAAAAATTTATCTCTTATTCCAAAATATTACCGGTTGTGCAAAATATAGAAGCCTCTTTCAATGGAAATTCGAAGTGGAATGCAATATTTTGTTTAGAATTAGTTTTCGCATTCATATTTACATAATATATATAAGCTACATATATAAAAAACGCCAGAAAAAAGATATTAGTTTTGTTTAATGTAGCCGTTAGAATTTACTTGAAGTTGTTAACATAAAGTTCAAGTTGTTCAGCCATGAGAAATAAATGAAAAAAGCAATTTGAAGTAACTTGTTGAAAACTTTATGTTAACGACTTTAAGTGAATTCTAACGGCTACATTGAACAAAACTAATGTATCAAAAGGCTTTTTCTGTGCATCAATTGAACAAAGAACACAAAAGGCTTTTAGAAATATACAAGTGTCAAAATTTAGGCGCAAAATTGTTTCCTCTACTCCATGTTGTTCTTTTCAAATTTGTGTCCGTCGATTCGATTCTTGAGTTTCGTGTTTTGCTTACACGGTTAGATCAAACAACTCAAAATTAAGTTCGATTCACCTAATCCAGACCGTTGGTGGGGGAAGCCAATTTTGAGTTGAAGGGGTTGAACTCAAAATTAGGTTCGATTGATTGAACCTCGATTTAGGTAGTTTTTTGAACCGCCTATTTTGGGTCGAATTCACCTAATTTTAGGTTCAGTATTTTGTAAAATTTTGAAAAAAGGTTGCTTTTTGGAGAACTAATAAATATCAGGCTAGCAATTACATATATTGAAAAACCAAATTTACCATCTTTATTAGTCGTAATAATTCCCACAATTTCCCTGCCTCCAACATAGTTACATTAATTTGTATTACATTCCGGTTTGTATATCGCGCTGAGTTTCGGTCGGAAAAGATCAAGGATTGGGCACATTCGAGCTTTCCGGGTGATTCTCGAGGTCGCAGAAGGGACTATTCCTCTTGCTGCCGCATGCATTTTCAATGTCTGGATTTGTTGGGGAACAGCCTGGAAAGAACAGAAAAATACAATAGAAAATGATACAAATTATATAAGATAAATCACAAACACTCACGTTTTGGAAATTCAACAAGTTCGTTCTCGTAATTACAGCCATAGACAAAAACGGTCACTATATTGGATGTTCTAGCTCTAAACCGACCTGGAAGAGAACAAAATATTCAACATTATACTATTAATTACATTATCATATAACATCGAAATTCAGAAACAATTATTAACCAACTTACATTTAATTGAAAAAATCCGTATCCTGAAGGAGCTCTGCTAACAAGTCGCCTGACGCTCGCCATCTTGACGACTAGCGCACTCACTTTTTTCATCCAAAATCAAGTTCGATCTACCCAAAAGGAAGTTCAACTTGATTTTGGGTGAATTAAACTTATTATCAGGTTTATTTAAAGTTGTGAATTGTTTGACAAGTATTTATCGTTTTTTTTTCGGACATTATTTTGACTTATACATAGTTTGTTACCTGTTAATAATACGTAAATGGATATATGGTGGCATATGAATAATTGAAAAATACTTATCAAAATATCGAAGTTGCAAACTACTCTAATTTAGGTTGCATGGATATAACCAGAAATTTAAGTTCAAATTACCTAATGGTAAGTTCATGTTTTAACCTAATGTGGAGTTCAAGGCTCGAACTATAATTTTGCGTGAAATCGAACCTGAGTTTGAGTTGTTTGATCTAACCGTGTAGGATAAAATGGCAGAAAATAAACGATCTGTGGTCTGGGAGTTTTTCGTTGAAATAGACGACGGCCATCGTGCTAGATGTGTAGAGTGCAATGCTACGATTTCTCGCGGTGGTACTGGCAAAGCGGCAACAAATTCGGCAATGATAAATCATTTGAAAAAGCATTCCGACGCGTTCCGCATTTACCGAGAAAAAGAAGAAAAGCGTAAGGTCAATAAAACGGTAACAGATCTTTCTCAACCGACTATCCAGCAAAGTTTCTCCGGTAATATCAATTGGGACGATAATTCAGTGGAAGCAAAAGAGATAACCAAATTAATCGCCGAAATGATTGTATTGGATCACCAGCCATTGTCCATGGTTCAGGATCAAGGGTTTTTGCGACTCATGGTGAAACTTCAGCCGAAGTACAAGGTTATTTATAAATAAAAATAAATCTAATTTCAATTATTAAACTCTACTTTTTTGCCATTTAAGGTTCCTAGTATGAAACACTTCAAATCCGTAGTATTACCGACGATGTACGAAAAGTGCAAGAAAGCAATTACACAGAAAAAAATAAAATTGTTTTGCTAAATATGTAGTACTTTACAATTGAAAAGTGCTCTATTTTGATCAAATTAAGAGTAAAATTGTTCATCATAAAAGTTAGATTATCATTCGTAAAGTTTGTTTTGTCAGTTCTGTTTATATATTTGAAAGTTCGTACTTTTACTAATAAAACTGTAGAACTGTCAAATTTCACACGAAAATTCATCAAAAGGTATAACAGACCGGGACACCTCAAGAAAAAATAAATACATATCATTTCAAATTAACATATTTTCAGTTTTGATACATTTCATATCACAAGGTAAAAACACTTTGAAATGTATCAAAATGTGTTCTAATAATTATTGAACTATTGTTTAGCTCTAAACCTGCATGAAGGCATTCGAAATTAGCAACATACTTTTTAATAGTAACATGCAATTCCAGTTATGTCAAATAATCCGAAATAATTTCTCAGGGTGTATTTATCCGCAGTCAGTTAAGTTTAGTCTTCACACTTCGCGCTCCCGTTTTTAAGTTGTTTTAGCCGTCGCGAATCGCATTTATTTGCTAAACAGAAATTTAAAACCCTCAAACATCTCGAGCTAAAATTTCCATTGATGGAATGGAAACTATACAGCAGGTTTGTTCAGTTAAAATTTGATTTATTTTAGTTTTGTGATGAGAATCAACTTTTTTCACAGTACCACTACCGGTGAAAGCTTCATTTAGGACAAGGCGGTTACCCATAAAGAGCAGAACATCACCCTTTGTTGTTTTCATGTACCAGAACTACCAAACAGTTTTCGAAAACGAGAATAAATCGGTCGAAGAATGATTGACCGCCACAGTAATCAACAACCAGTGTTCATAAGAGTGAATGCATCAAAACCAGCTTACAGAGGTCCAGAATTGCATCTAAGCTTTCATGGCCAGAATATGGCCGATCGCGACACCGCGACACGAGCCGTCGCAAATCTATGCTGGCGTTCGGGCCCAAAGAGAACTGTTTCAAAGATGTCAAACACGGAGAAACTGGATACCTCTCGGACTTGAAAGGTAGGTAAAATATTATATTCTAAAAGCATAAAAAGCGGCGATAGCAAAACACGCATTTATTAAATGGACGGTAAACTGATGCGACAATTTTCACTTGCAGATAAGTTGTTTTTTCTGACCTTGTCGGGGCATGGCGCTATGTTCACCGATACCTGCAAGGCGTCCCCTGAAGCCTTGAGGAAGCTGCTACGTATTGTAAAAAGGTTAATATTTAAATAAATGAAATGAAAAGTAAAAAAACATATGAAATTTAATGGAGTAGATAGAAAAGAAAGGGTGAAGTATGGGTTCCGTCTTTTTGAGTAAATGAAGGAGTAAATACAAGATAATTTTTCATTTGAAAATATCGCACTCTATTTTATGAACGGTGTGATCATTTTGATTTGACAGTTCTACAATTTTGTTTTAAATGTTTGAACTTTTAATTTCAGAGCCACGTGAAAGATTTGAACCGTGGCTCTTGCAAAAGTTGCCATACTTTTATTTTGAACATAGACAACTCTCTACGAAAAAGAACCAACGCAACTTTTTGTTTTTACCAATGGTTTTTTTAATTCTAATAACGATTTTTCTTTCTGTGTAGTGACGATTTACAATTGGAAATTGGTTACATCTCGTTCACGACAGATATTTGCTCGTCTCCGAACAACAAAGCTCTGATTAGCTTGACTGCGCATTGATTCGATGAAAGGGCTGACAATATGCAGCACGCCATACTGAATTCAAGTGAATTTCCAGGATCTCACACTGGGGAAAGAATCGGGCTTAAAATTATGGAAATGCTGGGTGACTGAAAAATCGACAGATCGTGTTCATCTGATTTTACGTGACAATGCGGCCAATATGATGAAGGTATTGGATGACGCTGAATTACCAAACGTTGGATGTTTCATTCACACTCTTCAGTTGGTCGTGCTCGAGGGTTTGGAATGCCAAAAGGTCATCAAAGATTCAATTACAAAATTTCAGGAATATTGTAACTCATTTCAATCATTCCGCGTTGACCTGTAATAAATTGCTTGAAATTCAAGAAAAGTATGATTTGCCACAAAGGAAGCTTGTGCAAGACGTTCGTACACGTTGGAATTCTTCGTTTTACATGTTGGAACGCATGCATGACCAAAGACCTGCGGTAACCTACTATGCGGGGGAAGTGTCCACTGTGAAGAATTTGACGGAATATGAATGGAACATCACCAGTCGCCTTCTTGAATTGCTGAGACCTTTCGAAGAAAATTACCCGAATTATAAGCTCTGATGATTCTTGCATTTCCGAAGTGATCCCATATGTTGCAACGCTCAGACTCTTTTTGGAAAAACCTAACAACGATCACAAAGGAATGGAACCTACAAAAGAAACTTTATTGCGAAGTTTGAATACTCGGTTCAAACACATTGTATTCCAACACAGTATTGTGGCTGAGATTTTTGCCCACACTGATGATCATCCAACGGCTAATGAGCCTCCGACAACAAGGAAAGACGCAGATTCTTCATCTGGCTTCTGGAAGTGTTTTGCAGAGATTGGAGCAAGCCAATCGCGAACAACAAATAACTCATCACTTTGCAGCGTCAAGAACGAATTGGAGCAGTACTTATCGGTGAATAATATTGAACGGCAACAAAATCCATTCGCTTGGTGGTCTACAAACAAATTCAAATTTTCAAACGTATTCAAAATTTCCAAGCGGTATCTTTCGGCGCCGGCTAGTACTATCGTGAACGAAAGGTTGTTCTCAACGGAGGGCTTGTTATATGAACAGCATCGAAATCGGCTGCTTCCGGAGAATGGAGAAATGCTCACGTGTATGAAACGAAATTTCAAGTATTTGGAAGCCAATTAATATGTTAAATTTTGTCAATAACTAATGTAAGGACACGCAATAATTACAATAAACATTTAATTTACAAACGACGTCAATTTTTTAATTTTCAAAACATTTCATCTGATATTCGGGTCCGCGACGTTAGGCAGAAGTACGTTAGGCATAAGGACGATAGGCATAAGTACGTTAGGCATAACGGACGATAGGCATAATGTACATTAGGCATAATGGACGTTTGGCATAATTCTACCTTCTTTATGTCATGGGCTGTTCTTTTAGTAATTTTATGCCTAACGTCCATTATGCCTAACGAACATTAGGCCTAATGTCAGATATGCCTAACGTTCATTATGCCTAACGTATTTATGCCTAACGTACTTATGCCTAACGGGGTATACCCCTGATATTCGGCTATTATTCGGCATATTCGGCCGAATATTAACTTTTATTATTCGGCAAACCGAATATTCGGCAAAATTGAAATTTTGCTTTTATTCGGCCGGCCGAATATCCGGTGCATCTCTAGTTAGAAACATTGATCTACTTCAATTTATAAGTACTCATTCTACACCAAAAAATAGGTCATCTTTTTTGAAAATTTGAACACATATCGCGACTGATTTGCGATTTGGGCGTAACTTGTTTTGTAAACAAACATTAGAAGACAAATTCCTGCTAAAGCAAGTATTTCTCGGGTACTTATTCAAAAGGACGTATGTGATTTTGTAAACAAAGATTCAAACGTCGATTTATCCAATCTGATAGCACTCCCACGCAAACCATCACCACATGCAGGTAGGGGAAGCCTTCGGCTACCTATTGGTTGTGTTGGTTTGCGTGGGACTGCCTTCAGATTGGACATATCGACGTTTGAATCTTTGTTTACAAAATCACATACGTCCTTTTGAATAAGTACCCGAGATTTTATGAGAAAAGCGTATGTATCCGGCGGAATATGCTTTCCTTCCTCAGATAAGGGAATTAGTTTTGGAGTAAAATGCTTGTATTCCGAATCGATAAAACAATGTTTGTTTACAAAATAAGTTACGCCCAAATCGCAAATCAGTTCCGATATCTTGTATGCATTTTTCTACTTCTGATCCTTAACGTATGTGCTTGTAATACAATGATGTACGTGTGCCTTCGTACACATATGGTCATCGCGAGTTGTGTGAAAAGTGTAAATAAAATTAGTTTGAATCGATGATTGTATATCCGTATATGAAACCATGTGTGCCCTCCTGCATTTTTTTTGTTTCGATATTTTTTTTCTAGACTACATTGTCGATTTTTTTTAGTTTTCATTTTTCGCCCTTGTATGTGTGTGTTTATGTAGGAAGAAGTTATGGCTATCTCTGCTGTGTCTGGCAGTTGTTCAATATATTTATGATCTTTTTTGTTGTCTAGTCCCGCATTCCTCCAATTTACTTTCGGTAAATAGTGATAACTTATTGCTTTTACTGATGACTCGATAAAAAGGTTGAGCTTGTAAGTATGTACATTGCTGCCTGTTTAGTTATAGTGAAGAATTTTTGCCTCTACTGTTTCATTTTCCTTAAAATTGGCTTTTCCATCGCTTTGACTATGCTTGTATTATATTTAACCAATCTTGGATGCAATTGTACATATCTACTATTTTGTTCTTTACGTTTTGCACAACCATCCCCTGGAAACATACTCTTTCTTAAATATATTAAAGATATAAAAATAATGCTCCGTACCTACTACGCATTGGTCTAATTACTTATTACTTCATATAAAATCGGAATCAATTATTGATTTTCTCTACCATAAAATTAATTCATCTGGATAATAAATCATCGAAAGCAACCGTTCAAATTCGATTCGATTGATTAGCCATCAAACATTTACAACTTAACTTTTTTTTTAATGGTGGTGACCTTGCTGGCGAAGATTCTTCTAGCTCTAGACGAGCACAGCAGCGGCAGAATTTGCTAGGGAAGGAGAGGAAGGCGCTACCGTTAGGATTCTGCTGCCGCTCACTCGTTTCACTGGTCCTAGAAGGTCTGTATGGGCCGGTAGAGACCGGTGTATCCGCACAGGCGGGCGCGAAGAGCCGGTATCAGCAGGGCGGCTGCCGAGAGGTCTTTCAACAGATCGGCACACTCGCAAATCAGCAGATACATCTTGTCCCCACGGGACGATACGCTCTTGTGTAGGGTGATCCTTCGCAAGCCGGCCGTTTTTGGCAAATATCTGAAAATAAAAGGTAGAAAAAAAATTAAATCTAAAAACAATCGCCTTCATGAAATAATAAAGGGTGTAAAATATAAATTGTATCAAATTTATCGCTGTCAGTTTTTCAAAAATTTAAAATAAAAGTGGCGTCAGTCGAAAGGCAACGTCGCGAATTGATTTTGCCCAAGCACCAGGAAAAACCTCATCCCTCTCATCGGAACATCGGAAAGCGACTTGGAATCACAGATAACATATATTTAGGCCATCTACTCAACTGATTTCAGACGCAATACGGACCCAATTGATTAGCATTAGTCGAACGCAGCCAATACGTTTGACAGTCACATTTGGGATCGTTGTGCCATCGCCAGTATCGGATACCAGCCTCAATATCTGTTATCTGTGTTGGAATCATGCAGTCAACGTCGAGTCGTGTGATTAAACGTTACTACGAAACTCTAAGCATCAAACGGAAGGAAAAATGCGGTCAGAATGGATGTTCTATTAGTGATCAGAATCACAAGCGTGTCGTGAAGGAGTTCAAGCGTAATCCTAATGCTACGGTCATGGATTTGGCCATAAAGGTCAATCTATCTAAGTTTTTCCTTCAGAGAGCATAGGACCAGGATGGATTGCATACGTACGACGTGCAGAAGGCTCCAGATCGTGACGAACGGCATTATATCAAATAATACGGGGGGAAAGTCAAGTGCCCTGTTCATCCAGGTGCTGATCGCCTCATTGTCGGCGATGAGACTTGCGTCAATGCGGACTTCCGGCAGCTTCCGGTGCTACTGTTTTTTTACCGCCCAGCACAAGTTTGATGATCCAAGGGATGTGAGCCCCCTCCAACGCATCGGACGGAACTAAGGCCCCCCAAAAAATACTGTGTATGTACCCCTAGGGGTACCTTTGCCGGGCCCAGGGGGTACCTCGGACAAAAATGCATAATGGCGGATTTATTACAATTTTAATCAAAACTCATTGATAAAGTTTTGATCAGTTGTTCTCTATCTGTCGTGTTCGACGCACGCGATTGCAGATAGCTCTGCAGAATTATATTCGCTCGGACGTTTTGGAGTTATTGTTAGTGCACTATCATTGTTCTTTGTTCGCGCGCTTGGTCGTCTGGATTTGTTTGCAAAGATATCCAAACATGATGACGGTTGCAGGGCAAAATGTACACTATGTCCGGGTGTTTGATCTCCATCCGGAAATCACTGACAAAGAACTGTCCTCGGTCTTTGGAAAATATGGAAAAGTGAAAAGTTCCCTGCAGGCTTGGGTCTCGATCACGTGTACACGGGCGTCAGAGGTGTATATATTGACCTTGAAGATGATATTCCGTCATCGATTGAGGTATGCAACAGGAAAGGAAAGGTTTTCTATGATGGACTAAAAAACAAGTGCTTTGTGTGTCAATCGGAAGGACACCGGAAAAATTCCTGTCCAGAAAGATTGAATCGGAGTCAGCAGAAATCATATGCAGGAATAGTTAGAAACCTGGATCAACATCAGAAGCCGGATCCAATAGTTGATGAAATTATTGAATGCGTGGAAGAAGAAATACTCGAGGAGGAGCCTGAACTGGACCTGGAAAATCAGACACCGGAACAACAACATGCGAGAATCGATGACGAGGCTATTTATCGTACATGCGGTATTCCGAATGCTACCCAGTTGGTAACCGAATTCAACGCTGCGATGGAGGAACAAACTCGGAAGTTAGTGGCGAGCCAGCGTCGGGCACAATTCGCTAAATCTGGATCGACGGAGCATCATCTCCCAAGGAAAAGCTCCCGCAAAAGTAAAAAATAAATGATTTTTTTTATGTTTTACTATGTAACAATATGAACGAAATATCGGCTCCGTGAAGTTTTTTTTATAAAGCGCCTGAGCCTATTAAATAAACCAGTAAAAAAAAATAAAGTTTTGATATATGTATATTTTTTTCAGAATTTTGTCTTGTACATAATATGCATGGCGATCAGTAATTCAGAGACTATCAAATCCTGCCCTCCACAACCAGCAGAGTGGACGAAGGACTGTGGGACAAAAGATGAAAAGGGCAGGACGACGAATGAACAAATTTTTCTATGCAATCTACCTAATCGAATTAAAATGTTGAATGTTAATATGCTTCTGAACTAAAATTTTGAGTGTACACGATCGGAAGCCTCAGTTTGAGAGATATGAGGTTTTTTTTGGAAAGCTCGGTTGCTTCGTTGCAAGAGGATTGCAAGCTTCTTTCTACACTTCTCTAAAGTCACCTTCTAAACACCTCGGAGTACTCCTTTTAAAAGGATTGGAAGCCTCCTTTCAAAAGGCTCGAAAAAATACTTTCAAGAAGTTCAGAGGCCTCCTTTCAAGAGGCCCGAAAGCCTTCTTTCAAGATACCCAGAAGCCTCCTTTCAAGAGTCCTAGAAGTCTTCTTTCAAAAGGCCCAGAAGCCTCCTTTCAAGAGGCTCGGAAGCCTCCTTCAGAAAGCTCGGAAGCCTCATTTTAGAAGCCACGGAAGCCTTCTTTCGAGAGGCCTGGAACCCTCCTTTCAAGAGGCCCGAAAGCCTCCTTTCAAGCGATATTTTATTGTCAGCGTTAGTTTTGAGCATTATCACCTTCAGTGATCACCTTCCTTATAATCCGTCAGTCACCTTCCTTATAATCCTGAACTGATTTGCGCTTTTTATCTACCATTTCTTTATTGTATGCCTGAAGTTTGTCTATGTGATGCTTTGCTTTCTGTCGAATTTCAATGAGATCATGATTTTGTGATGAAGCTTGATTATTTTTTACAAATGTTTCTATATTATTATTGTTTCCAACACATAAATTGTTCTGATGTATACCAAATAACAACATACTTGGGAAATTTTTTATTGCTCTGTTGTAAGTATTATTATAAATATATTCAATGTTTGGTAATAAACAATCCCATTTGAGACCAGTATCATTAATCAACTTAGCCAACATTGGAGTAAGGGTTCTGTTTATTCTTTCAGCTTGACCGTTTGCCTCTGGTGTGTACGATGCTGTTTTAATATGTTCTATAAAGCGATCTGAACAACATGTTTTGAAATTATTAGACGTGAAACAACTGCCTCTATCTGATATAATTCTGTTCGGTTTGCTATAATAATTCATATATGAAGTTAAACTTTGTATCACTTCTGCTGTATTTGTTGAACGACAAAGATATAACTTTACAAATTTCGTAAATGCATCAACTATTACTAAAATATACTTGAAATTTTTCGAAGATCGCAACTGAATCGGACCGTAATGATCTATATGAATTGTTTGAAATGGAGTATGACCTTTATCTATTGATTTGAGAAAACCTTCTTTCATTGTGGCCGATGGACTATAAAATATGCAACTCAAACAATTACTCACATATTTTTTTACTATTTTTCTCATACTAGAAAACCAGTAAAATTTTTTGATTTCAGTCATAGTTTTTTTCAATTCCAATATGACCAAGCTTGTCATCACAAATTCGAATTATATTATCAATCCTTGTTTTTGGGACAACTAATAATAACTTACTGTCATCTTTTCTAAATAGTATTCCATTTTTTAACTCAAAATTTGGAAAAGTGTTTGTTTCTAAATGTAATTTGATTTTTCTGACTTTTTCATCTTGTTCTTGTGCAAAAATTACATTTCTTTCGATGTCTTCAGTATCTAGCAAACATACATCTGACGATGACTTATTATTTGGATATATTTTCCTGATATCTTTATCTAAATTACTCATTGATAGTCTGCTTAAAGCATCTACATGCTGCATCCTAGATCCATTTCTATATTCCAAACTGTAGTTGTAGTTCTCCAGAAACAAAGCCCATCGGCTTATCTTAGGGTTAATCTCTTTCTTAGACAAAGTTTGTGCCAAGGCACTGCAATCTGTGAATATTTTGAATTTAATTCCAGACAAATAAACATGAAATCGTTTTATAGAATTTATAACAGCGAGTGTCTCTAATTCAAAACTATGTAACTTGTTCTCATATTCATCTGTTTTCTTGCTAAAGAAGCTTATTGGATGAAAATAACCATTTTTCTGTTTCTGCATCAAAATTGCGCCGAAGCCAAAAGAGCTTGCGTCGCAATGTAATTGTGTTTCGGCATTTGGATCGTAAATTGCCAAAACAGGAGCTGAAAGTAATTTGTTTTTCAATTCTTTGAAAGCATTTATTTCAGAGTCACTAAAAATAAATTCAACATTTTTCTTTAATAAATTATACAACGGCCTAGCGATAGATGCAAAATTCTGAATGAATTTTCTAAAATAACTAGTTAGGCCCAAAAATCTCTGAACATCTTTAGAATTCTTTGGAATCGGAAAACTTGAAATGGATTCAATGTGTGATTTGTTTGGTTTCCTTCCGAATTCGTTTATCGTATAACCTAAATAATCAATTTCAGTGAAACAAAATTTACATTTATTCAAATTTAACTCTAATAAATTTTTACTCAAAATTTCAAAAACTTCTGTCAAAATTTCAAAATGTTCTTCCATGGTTTCAGAAGCAATCAAAATGTCATCAATATAAACAACTAATTTTCCTTCGTCAATGAGCTTTTTGAAAATTTTATTAATAAATCTTTGGAATACAGAAGGTGCATTACACAAACCAAAGGGAACTCGTAAGTATTCATATTGTCCCATGGGAGTAACAAAAGAAGTGTATTTAGTACAATCAGAAGCAACTTTAATTTGATGGAAACCTGATTTCAAATCTAAAATAGAATACACCGATTTGCCTTTCAATTTATCAAAAATATCTTCCATCAATGGTAAAGGATAATTGTCACTATAAGTATCTTTATTTAATTTTCTATAATCCACGCATAACCTTATATCATCATCTTTCTTTGGAATTACTACTATCGGACTAGCAAACGGGGAATCACTTTCTCTAACAATCCCTAATTTAAGTAATTCATCAATTTTTTTATTAACTTTTATTTTATCAGCTTGAGATAACCGTCTAGGTTTAAAATGAAATGGTGCACCAGTTTTCAGTACTATTTTCATTTCGAAATCAATTTCAGGATGCGAAGGTCGTTGATAGTTGAAATAAAATATCTTCATAATATGGTTTAAAGTTGACAAATGATCATCACTAATATTACCTACATTTTTTACACTTTTAGAATCCAAAATCACATTAATGTTTTTTACCTTTTTATCAGCCTCATTTTTTTCACTTCTCAATACTGGATTTCTAAATAAATAAATTTTGCGTTTTTCAATTATCGTTTTCATTGAGGGATCAAAAATCACATATCTTCCAATTATAACATCGTAAGAACTCAACGCCGAGTCAGGAATCACCAAAAAATTAATTCTGAAAAATAAATTTTGAATTTTAACTTTCGTTACTAATCTACCCACAATTTGTAATCTAGTTCCTCCGATACCCTTGAAATTTCTATTTCCATTGTAGGGAAAAATATTCCCATTTTTTGCTAAGCCAAGGCGTATCAGACAAACTGGACTTCCTGTATCAAACAAAGCATTCAATCTAATATTAAAATCAGTCAGTTTTATATCTACCAGTGCCTCTCTGTCTAAGTCGGTTGACCTGTTGTTCAAGTCTTCAACATTTTGGAATACAGCAATACTCGTAGATCTCTCATTTCCTCTTGTTTTTCTGCTACTTGAATTCCATTTGTGTGTAGTTTCGTTAAAAGGGGTCCTATTCTGCTGTCTAGACCTCCGGTAGTTTACAGCGATATGTCCAGGCGTGTTACAATTGTAGCATACAGGAGCGCTTGAAAAATCTCTACGCGGCAATCAAATCGATTGAAAGGCCTTAAGAAGATTCCCGAACGATGAAAATCCACTCATTTTAGCTTGATTCTTCAAATTGCGATCAGGTATGCCTTCAACTACATACTCAATTAGTTCAGCTTCGTGTAGTTTCAGTGGCATTGCTATGTTTCGTTTTTCAACAAAATATTCCAAGAATGTTTCATCTGCTTTCCATTTCCGGAGCTCCAATTTTCGCCTTGTTTCGAAAGTACTCGTAGTCACAGTGAATGTCATGAGGATCAAATTCAATACTTCAGAATATGTTTTCACAAATATATCCGGCTGTGACGATAGCCAGTCTTTTGCGCTATTCTGTAGATGCTTGAACACCATCAACTTCATGACTTCCTCTTCCACGTGAAACGTTTTTCTAGCTTGCTCCACTGTGTTAATGAAGAAATTTGCGTCCTCGTTCAACGATCCAGAAAAAAATGGTAAAAATGCAGACAATTCGTCTAGCTTGATAGAACGGTTCACTTGTATTGAATTTCCGCAATCTTGAATAACAGCTTGTGAAATCCGAGATCCACTTGAAGCGTCATTCACATTTCTAGATTGACTTTGCATGCTGCCATAACTTGTTCCAGAGCTTGGCCCTTCGGACGAATTATTGGTATCTTGAGAAGGAAGGCTTCTTCCGAAATTCTCTTGATCTTCAACATCCGAGCGCAAATTGCTTCTCAAAATCATTTTTCTTTATTCGTATCCCACTTCTGATGTTTAGTAAGAATACGTGTTACTTGTTTTAACGTTTATTGCGGAATTATCATGTAAGTCAGTGTCAGTCAGAATACTAATGTCAAGGCCTACTTATTGGGAGTATCTTAGTAACTAGTAGACAATAATAAATATTAAGTATAATTACTACAAGAAATCTTCTTTCAAGAGGCCCGAAAGCCTCCTTTCAAGCGACCCGGAAGCCTTCTTTCAAAAGGCCCGGATGCCTCTTTTCTAGAGGCCCGGAAGCCTCCTTTCTAGAGGCCCGGAATCCTCCTTTCAAGAGACCCGGAAGTCTACTTTCAAGAGACCCGGAAGCCTCCCTTCAAGAGTCCCAGAAGTCTTCTTTCAAGAGGCCCGGAAGCCTTCTTTCAAAAGGCCCGGAAGCTTACTTTTATGAGGCCCGGAAGCTTACTTTTATGAGGCCCAGAAGCCTCCTTTCTAGAGGCCCGGAATCCTCCTTTCAAGAGACCCGGAAGCCTCCATTCAAGTGGCCCGGAAGCCTACTTTTAAGAGGCCCGGAAGCCTCCTTTCAAGAGGCCCGAATGCTCCTTTCAAGAGGCCCGAAAGCCTCCTTTCAAGAGGCCCGGAAGCCTCTTTTAAGAGGTCCGGAAGACTCTTTTCAAGTTTCCCGAAAGCCTATTTTCAAGAGGCCCGGAAGCCTCATTTCAAGTGAGCCGGAAGACTCCTTTCAAGAGACCCGGAAGCCTCCTTTCAAGTGACCCGGAAGCCTACTTTCAAGAGGCCCGGAAGCCTCCCTTCAAGAGTCCCAGAAGTCTTCTTTCAAGAAGCCCGGAAGCCTTCTTTCAAAAGGCCCGGAAGCCTACTTTTAAGAGGCCCGGAAGCCTCTTTTCTAGAGGCCCGGAAGCCTCCTTTCTAGAGGCCCAGAAGCCTCCTTTCTAGAGGCCCGGAAACCTCCTTTCTAGAGGCCCGGAATCCTCCTTTCAAGAGACCCGGAAGCCTCCATTCAAGTGGCCCGGAAGCCTACTTTTAAGAGGCCCGGAAGCCTCCTTTCAAGAGGCCCGGAAGCCTCTTTTAAGAGGTCCGGAAGACTCCGTTCAAGTTTCCTGAAAGCCTATTTTCAAGAGGCCCGGAAGCCTCATTTCAAGAGGGCCGGAAGACTCCTTCCAAGAGGCCCGGAATTCTTTCAAGGGGCCTAGAAGCTTTCTTTTGAGATGCTCGGAAGTCTCTCTTCAATGGGCTTGGAATTCATCTTTCTAGGGGCTTGGAAGCCTACGTTCAAGAGGCTTAGAGACGTCATTTCAAGATGCTTAGAAGCCTCGTTTTAAGTGGCTCAAAAGCCGTCTTTAAGAGGCTCGAAAGCCTCTCTTCAAAAGCTCGAAATAATAAAATTTCAGCTCACTTAATGGAGACTCATATTAGGGTGGCTCAAAAAAAACTTTTTCATTTTTTTTAATGGGCCGCCCTCTTATTCGGTTCTATTTGATGCCCTGATGCTCTGGACAAAATTTCAGCCCAATCGGTCAAGGTTTGGGCGGTGCTAAACTTGTTGGAAGTTTATACGGAAAAATGTATGCAGAAACATCCTAAAACAGTGATTTGCAGTTGGACGGCACAATTTACGATTAAGTACCATGATACTCATTCAGTTCTTGAAGAATTAAATACAGAACTCCAGTAAAATGATAATATCTTTGCCTAATAAACTCTAATCTTCTCGCGGTTTTCTGCATAACATTCTGTTTTAAATTCTTCAAGATCTGAATGTGTATCATAGTTGTTCATCGTAAGTTGTGCCGTTCAACTGCAATTCATTGTTTTTGGATGTTTCTGCATACATTTTCGCATATAAACTTCCAACGAGTTTAGCACCACCCAAACGTTGACCGATTTGGCTGAAATTTTTGTCCAGAGTATTAGGGCATCAAATAGAACCGTATAAGAGGGTGGCCCATCAAAAAAATTGAAAAAAGGTTTTCCCACACTAATTTGAGCCACTCATATAATAACGGGCTTGGTGGTCATATGGCTATCGTGGGTTTAACCCCAGGCCCGTTCCATTCTCCTACTTTGTATCTTTTCATATATTTCTCATGTTCTAGCAATCGCTAGAACTGGAAATGGGCTTTCATTCCATTTCTATCTTCTATCCCCCTATAACTACAACTTGATTAGTTCTAGCAGGTAACTGTTAGAGTTCGAAATGAGCGAAAAAGTTCGTTTCGGCATCGAATTAGAATACTACACCACCCTTTCATTACTATCACATTGGCAACCCGTTAACCAAGACGAACCTCTGCCATAAAACCCCTAACCCCCAGGTTCCAATAAAATTCCGCAGGAACTCGTGGCGAGTGCAGAGGTGTTCTCGGCCCTTATTCCGTTCACCTAAGACAATGCGCTATGTCTAAAAGCTCTAAAAAATAGCCGTTTAGTATTTTGAAGCTGCAATTTCGCTACATAGTGTCATTTTCTATATACAATTGAAAATAAAATATGTTGGGATGCATTCATAGACTTAGGCTCCACTAGTGAAAACAAAATTGACCAATCATGTGGTCCTAATTCCAATCATCTGAAATGGCATTGTTCTTAATTCCGTTCATTCGTGTTCCTAATTCCAATCACCCGAAAAACATTTGATTTCATGGAGGTGCTAATACCAGGCATCATTTTTCTCACAAATCCATCTTTTCATTTATTATAATATTGCAAATAAAAAGCTTAAAATGTAATTTTCTTCCAAATTTAAAATACAATGAATGATATTTCCTTAGTATGTATAGCCAAGGTGACTGTTTTTTCGTTTGTTTCACTTATCATTCGAGATGTATTCAACATGAAGATTGATGCTAGCTGCCCAGTTGCATTAGGTACCACAGAAAAGGACAGATACGATTCCTTATCGTAGTTTTACACCTCATCCTCAACGTAATTTTGACTAGAGCCTGGATACTAGGCCTAGACCTGAACCTTCCAAAACAATATCTCTGTTTGTTTGGAATTGTTCGTACCACTGTTTCGTTTAAATTGAATATTCTTTAAAGTTCCGGTTCTTTAAAGTACCGGATAAACCTACTTCTACGAAGTATTCACGGATTTCGGTAAAACATAACCTTATTTGCAGCTCAGAGAGGGCAGAGTTTTTCTAATAAAAATTCGCCGAGAAATTTCCTGGATAAAGCGTTTAAACAAGAACGCCGCAATTATGGATTGTGCTGTTTAAAACTGTCCGTATTCTCCGGAAACCCTTTCTTAACATTGTCCAGCATTCATTTTATAAATCATCATTAAAACATTAACAGAAAAAACTGTACTTTCCCGGCACGAGTTGGAAAAGGTCCCATATTTTTTTGAGTAGAGACGTTAACGGAATTCCTTTCGGTCTGCCTGCTGCGGGATAGAATTTCAAATGTTCACCATTCATATGGTTTCATGTACGATGTACCTTTTCTTGATGTCTCTTTTCATAGATTATATTCTCAAACACGGAATTTTCGGAATCCATCCTCCAAACCCAATGAACGGAATAAGGAACGAGTAGATTTAGATGTACCCTTATTCCGGTCAAGATATTTTTCACATTTCAGCATTTTCTATCGGGAAAATACAGGCAACAATTTGGTAATACGCTATAATGTTACCTGTTTTGTCTTGTTATGCTGCTGTGTTTGAAATCCAGGGCAAATTTTCACTCAAAAATACTTAAATATTATGACAGACGTTCTTAGCAAGTGGGTTAATGAAAACAGTCAAAATGACGCTCGTAGTGACGACCAACAAATTTTGTTTAAATTTTTACTATTAATCGCTAAAAATGACACTGGTTTTCATTCCATTTAATGCATACATAACCATAGAAAAATACAAGGATATTTTTCTGTTGTTTTTAAACAAAAACTCTTTATTACTTATCATTTTGTCGTGCTTGAACGGAATTAGGCGCTGATTGGAGTAAGGGCACAGCACGGTATTTGTTCATGAAAGGCACCAAAAATCGATTTTGCCGAAAGATAGAAATTTCGGCATTTTCAAAACTTGCGGGAGACTTGATCCCCATATAGGAGGAAATTGATCCCTTTATGAACTGAACATGTTTATGTTCTTCCAAGTCCAATGAAAGTTCAAATTGGTCTTTTTTCAAATCCTAACAATTCTTCATAGTCTGTCGTAATAGCAGTCGTGTGAAAATGAAATATTGTTGGTAGCAAGGCAAGTATTTTGGTTCTCGAATAGAGTAATAGTGACAGATAGAATGTCTGCTAGAGCAACAAAGTTAGCATGGTGATGATGATTTATCTGCAAACCATTCACTCCACTGAAAGACAGTGGTCATATCACGACAACCATGATGTTCCCAAGAGGATCTCTCTCTGTGATTGATACAGTTATGACACCAAAAATGGTTGATCGATACATAAATATATCTTTGTAATTTTGAAATCTGATTATTCTATTAAATCTCTGAAAATTGGCCACACTGCAAATGCCATGGCAAATGGTAAATATCCCTGTTTTGGGGCCAAAAAAAGTTTGTTTTTTGTATTCAATGGAAAATAAGCAATACTTAATTGAATGAATTTATTCAATTCTACAATAATAAAACTTTGTCCAATAAAAATTTGGCACGATTTGGTTGGATATATTCAAAGTTATTAAACTTTTCCCCTTTGAAGAAAAAAGGAATGAGAATGCTTAAATTATAAAACCTCTCTAAAACCCATATACATAAAGTAACTAATATCAAATGTTATTCAGATTCAATAATCCATTTGCAAATATCAGTGGTATAAAAATGTGATTAGTTTTCGAGAAAACAGGGGGGATCATGTGTCCCCGGGGATCATGTGTGTCCAGTTTCCCCTAAGCTTACTAGTGGGCTATATTTTATTGCCTGAAAGATTGAAATGGATCGATGAACTAGGTAATTGTCTACAGCGTTTTATTCTTTTCATGATGCAATTTGATGTGGGACACCCTTTACCGTCGAATTATGGTTTGATATTGATATGCCGTCTTTGTCATAACTTTTGAATACAATTTTTTTTTAAACATAAAGCACAGAAAAAGGTAACTCGGGGTTGAATGCAACTTATTGCAACGAGACTGGTTGAGGACATACCATTTCAGCGCTCTTTCCCAATTCACGTTACCCCTCTTACCTGTAAATCATCCTGGCACCGGTCCAGTAGAGCCAATTCCGTTCGAACCGTTCGCCGTCGTCGCCTTCGTAGACCTGCGGGATTGGCGATAATGGGAAAAGTGATTAGTGAGTTGTTTGTCTTAGCGATTTAATTTTCCGCCAAATCTGTGGCGAACGTTGCGTTGATTTTGTCTGAGGGGCATCGTCCCGAATTTAGTTGGATGCATTGCGACCGTCGGATACGTGACTTTTGTTTGTGGGGGAGGATACTTCACTTGCTTGTGGTTTGAGTTAATTCGATTATAGATAATCGAATGGGTACGATGTGAAAAAGCGATATCCTACCTAATCAATGAGATTGGTTGAGCAAACAGTTTTGTGGAAAGGCAAGTCTGTTTTTCTTTGTTCTTTTCGTAATATTGATCTACTCTTTTCGTCAAATTGTCTGGTACTGGGTAAAGATCATATGTCACAGAGAGCAGCAGTACGTGATAAAAGCATTACAAAGACTAATCCCTCTAAAAGCTCGAATGTCACATTTACAAAATTCTGTAACCCAATTGTAGCAACCTGTTTTAATAATGTGACTAAAGATTGTAATGAAAAATATGAAAAGCTTCCCAACTGAAGAAAACAATTCTAGACTAATTTTCAAAAAATTGTAGACTTTTAAAATCATATCATATTGAAAAGAAAAATCATGAGCCTTTTTTTTTCAATAGAATATCGGTGGATTATTGAAAACTCCAGTAGCCTTGTGAGCAAAGGCATATGAGTGCCAATCCGGAGATTGCGAGATCGATTCTCGGTCTGGTCCAGGGCAAAGTGTATCCATTGTACTTGCCACACACGATACATACTCATGCAATGGCGGGCATAGAAAAGCTTTCAATTAATTACTGAGGAAATGCCAATAGAATACTAAATTGAAAAGCAGACCAAGTTCTAGTGGGAATGTAGAGCGGTTGAAAAAGAAGTTTGAAAACTCCACTTCTTCAATGCGTTTCATTGCTGTACTTTGCTTCGTGAGATTTGAATGGAACAAAGAAGAAAAAAACTCATTTGTGTTGAAAAATGGTATCGCTATCTACGTTGATCTGATATAGGCGGCCGACTAAGTGGAAAATCGAATTAACAAAGTTGGTGACTTGAAATCTATGCCGCATTTGTTTGTATTCAATTTTTCGTCGTTATCAAAAGTAATTTTCATCAAAAGAAGACAGCAGCTCTTTTTGTTGTACCATTCTCACACCATTAGAAAACATCTACCCATCGCACTCAATTTATGTAGAGAACGGGAACTGCCCATTAAAGGAAGATCTTCCGCATGGGCTCACCTTGTACACGCTGATAATGTAGCCGGTCGTTGGTGTTTGGCCCTTCTTGACGCTACCGATTTCGTTCGGGGCCAACGCCAGCGGGGGCCGGCAGATGGAAGCCACTTCGCTGTAGAGGTCCAGTGTGTGAGCCGCCGTGTAGCGGGTGTTTTTCGGTTCGAACTTGGACAGGGATGCCCCCCGGACGCCGGTGTAGAACATCGTTGGATCCGTTTGGGTGGTGTTTATCACATAGTACGCAATGAAGGGGAATTCGGCTGTGGAATGTAAAAGGTTAATATAAAATGGTTCAATCACAAATAATACATATTAGGGTGCCCGAAAACGACGTTCTAGAATTTGCAAAGCTCATTATAATCATTATAATGAATGCTGCTATTTCAGGTTTATCAGTTAGTGTTTGAGTAAGTAAACGCTCTATTTCTCCCCAACCACATGAAAGCAAAAGGTTAGTGTTCGAGATCCATATTAAGTTTCCGAAAACAAATGCTCCGAATTAAGTTAAAATATGAAGAAAAAAAAACATTCTGTTTAATGTCCTGATACCCTGGATTTTTTTTCAATCAGGTTTAAAGAGATATTATAATTACTGGCAGAGTTAAGCTGGGATACGATGGAGCGTGTGACTCACTAAATTGAATATTGTTCCTGTAGTTTAAGTAAATACTCTAAAATGGCTATGAAAAACAAATTTCGCCGATTTTGATAAACCCTGGGGTAGGGTGACCATATGTTATTTTAAAGGAGGACATGTCCTCCTTTTTAATTAAAAATCAGATGTCCTTCTTTGCGCTAAAATGTCCTCCTTTTTGGATATAAAAAAATCAATTCAATAAATAACTCTTGCTGTTGAAATTCTAGTTTAATACACAATACTACTGTACAACAGAGATCCATTCGCAAATTAATCGTTGCACACATTTGCGTTTTTGCATTCTAATATGAAATATTTTCCTTTAAGTTTTCGAATAAAATCAGTGCTAACATCAAAAGTTAAATTCTCGAGTTACAGTAACACAGGTGTCGAAGATAACAGAAGACTCGGTGAAGACAAGAAGTGTTTGAAATTTGTACAGGTTTTTTTTAAAATATTCATGGGAAATTGTGACGGACATCTACTCGGTATATCAACAAGAAACGATATTTTAACTAGTAAATGTAAGAAATTCTCAAGCAAATAATTATCATTTTAACAAAAATTCAGTAGTTTCAATGGGATGTTTCGAGGATATCATTCGGAAAATTCTACGGAAATTAGATCATAAGATGAAATTAGAATTAAAAATCAGTTGCGTGACAGATTTAAAACGGCGATGTAAAAATATCGGCGGCGATGGCGTAGGACGGCGGCGCATACCTCTATCCTGGAGAAATTCTAGACGGAATTCCTGAATAATATCCCGAAGGAATTCTTGCAGAAGTTCTTGAAGTGATTTCCCAGTAAGTAAGTAGAAGTAAATTCCATTAGAAATTTCCTAATTCTCTTTAGAATTTTCTTCAGAATTTCCTTCAGGAATTCCATCGCAAATTCCTTGAAAATTTAATCAGAAAATCTCCCGCAAATTCTTTTGGTAACTCATCCTGGAAGAATTTAGAAATTTTCACCAGCAATTAGAGATGTCGCCGTCGCACCACGTCGTTGCCGCTGACAGTTTTTGGCTTCGCTTAAAAAATAAAAAAATCCCTTGGAAAAGAATTGTAAAATTTGTAAAATTTCTTGCTAATTTCCGTTGAAACTCCAAAAAAATTCACTGTGAAGTTTAGACTAATTACTGGGAAAATTTATTCAAATTTCTTAAAGAAAAAAAAATTCGCTCCCATTAAAAAAAAAACAATCCATGGGAAATTTCTAGTTGAAATCCAAATTTTCAACAATATCCCACACCTAAATTCATGAAAGTTTTCAAAATCTTGTGGAAAAGCTTAGACGTACATGTTGATGATAGAATTTGGAGGCAAAAGTACAGATATTATAGTTCCGTTAGGATACGGCAGCCATGAAGAATGTTTTATAGAAGTGGATTTCAAAGCGAGCGGAGGGCAATATTTGTGATGATATAAATCTCACGAACTTCCTTCTGCCAAACTCTTGTATGAAGAGGGAGGAAAGAATACCAGTGTGGAAGCAGATATCTCTCCACTGGCAAAAGGAAGGTGGTGCGATTTGCTCATATACCATCGTATGCAGATAGGGTCTCTATCGACGAGTACGCTCTAAATTTCTAATATAACACAGCTCGCCACCCGCTTCTGACGAGGTAACAACGAGGTTTTCAGTCCAAACTAGACCAGATCGGACAGAGAAGCAAAAGATCAAGTGTTGGAAACTTCAAATGGCACGCACTGGACGAACAGTGTTGATATTTCTTGGTTTCAGAAATATTCGAGAATTGATTCAAAATTACATAAATATACGACGAAAAGCTTTGAATCATCATGAAATATATTTTAAAAATATAGCGGCATAGAACACTCGTTTAAAGTTACATATTTCTCTTTGATTTTATTAATCAACATTCACATAAGCCAAAAATTTGTTCCATGCATCAAGTGATTTGACGTTTGTGGAACAACTCTCCGATAGTCGACCGTCGGACCCCGGTTCGATTTTTTCTATCTTCTCGCAATATTTCGACAGAAGCTGTAGAAATTTTCGTTGCTAGAAACCAAAAGTTAGCCATTTTTTTTTATTTCTGGAGCAATTTCCGGATTAATTCCTGATTGAGCTTCCGGCGGAATTCCTGAGGAAAGACTCCTGAAGAAACTTCCGGAGGAATTCCTGTGGGAACACCCAAAGGGTTTTCTAAAGGTACAGAGAAATTTCTGAAGGAACTTCCGGAGGAATTGCAGGAGGATTTTATGGAGGAATTTCAGGAGGAATTTGTGGAAGAAACTTCAGGATAAAATCCTGAGGCATTTTCTGGAGGAATTCATGAAGGATTTTGCTGATGAATTCCTGAAGGATATTCCTGAGGAACTACTGAAGGAATTTTCGGCGGAATTCCTGAAGAACTTTCTGAAGAAACTTCTGGAGCAATTCTTGGAGGAACTTCTGGATGAGTTCTTGGAGGAACTTCTTGAAGTATTGCTACCGAAATTTCCGAAAGAAATCCTGGAAGAAATATCAGAGGAATTTCAGAGTATACTTCCGGAGGCATTCTTGAAGAATCTTTCAGCAGCATTCTTGGACAATCTTCCAGACGAATTCCTGTAGAAACTTTCGAAGGAATGCATGGAGGAACACTAGAAGAGCTTCCGGAGTAATTCCTGGGGGAACTTCGGGAAGAATTTCTTAAGAACTTCCGGAGGAATTCCTGAAAGAACTGCTGGAGGAATTCGTGAAGGAAGGAATTCTTGGATGAACTTTCGCAGGAATTTCTGGACTAACTTACGGATGAGCTCCTAGAGGAAAATCCAAAAACTTCTGAAGGATGTTTCGGAAAAATCCCTGAAATTTCCGGACGAATTCCTGAAAGATCTTCTGGAGGAATTTGAGAAAGAACGATTTTTGGAGAAGTTCATATAGAAATTCTCAGAGAAAATCCTGGAAGAATGTCCAAAGATATTTCTAGAAGAACTGAAGAATCAAGAATTTAACGAGAGTTGTCTCTAAATTTTTTACTGAGTCTTCAAGTAATATTCCTTAAGAAGATTTTCCTGTAGAAATTTACCGTGGAAATATACATTTAATACCAGAAAAAATATCAATTGCTGGTCGACATTCGTGAGTTTTTTTTTTATGGAAATTAATTGAGACAAGTCGAAGCTCTTCGATGAACCTACGCCGAATTGAGTATCCTTCTCCACTGGACTCGATCCTGGGCCAATCGCTTCCAGTCGCCCTGAACATTGAGCGCCCTCAGGTCCTCTTCAACTGCAAAAAGCCATCGTGTACGCGTCCTTCCACGAAGCCTGCGGCCTCTTCCACCGTAGTCTGCCGTGTTGAATGAGCTTAATAATATCCAGCCCTTTATACACCTGGTACAATTCGTATTTCATGCGGCGCCGCCAGATACCGTTCTCCTGTTTACCGCCGAGTATTGTCCGCAGCCGTCCATGTTTCATGGCCGTATAAAGCCACCGGAAGAATCAGAGTAGTATACAGCGCGAGTTTTGTTTCCGTTTGTAGACTACGGGACTGGCTACGAAGTCCGTAATAAGCCCTATTTGCAGCTGCAATACGCCTTTTCACCTCGCGGGTAACATCATTATCGCACGTCACTAATGTTCCAAGATACATAAATTCTTCTACCACTTCAAACTTTTCACCATCCAGCACCATTTCCCTACCACCACCACTAATGAACCCACGTTGATTGCCAGCGACCATATACTTCGTTTTGCTGGTATTGATCGTGAGTCCAATCCTCGCTGTCTCCCTCTTAAAAGGCACAAAAGCCTCTTCCACGGCACGGCGATCAATCCCGATAATATCGATATCGTCCACAAATCCCAGGAGCATATGCGATCTTGTGATAATGGTACCGCTTCTTTGCACACCAGTTCTCCTGATCGTTCCCTCGAGCGTTATATTGAACAGTAGATTCAAGAGTGCATCACCCTGCTTTAATCCATCTAAGGTAACAAATGACGTCGATATTTCATCCGCAACCCTTACACTTGATTTCGATCCGTCCAACGTTATACGAAACAGCCGTATAAGTTTCGCCGGAAAACCATGTTCAAGCATAATTTGCCATATTTCATTCCGTTTCACTGAATCGTACGCCGCCTTGAAATCAATAAGCAGATGCAAGTTGTACTCCCGGAATTTATCAAGGATTTGTCTCAGGGTAAACATTTGATCCGTCGTTGATCGGCCCTCACGAAAACCTGCTTGGTATTCGCCGACGAAGGACTCTTCAAGCGGTCTCAATCTGTTGAACAGAATACGGGACATAATTTTGTACGCCGAATTAAGGAGGGTTATTCCTCGGTAATTGGCGCACTCCAGTCTGTGCCCTTTCTTAAAGAGAGGGCAAATGAGGCCGTCCAACCAGCTAGCAGGCATTTCCTCGTCTTCCCATATAGCTGCTCACTGCCATGTTTGAGAAGTTCAGCCGGGAGCTGGTCCTTCCCCGCAGCCTTATTGTTTTTCAGCTCTTTAACAGCTTTTTTAACCTCATCGAGTGTAGGCGACTCCACAGCTTGTCCATCGTCGCTAATATTTATTCTGCTCACCGATGCACCGTCACTTCCACTATTCTACAAAGTCTCGAAGTGTTGCTTCCATCTGGCAGCCACTTCGGTTTTATCTGTCAGCAAATCCCTTTTTGGTCGTTGCACATAACGGGGGATGGCGCTGTCTTTCTACGCACGCCATTGACAGACTCATAGAACCCTCGCATATCGTTCTGCTCCATTTTTTCCTGTGCCTCGCTAATCACTTGTTCTTCATATTCTTTCTTCTTCCTGCGGTGGATTCGGTTTTCGGCTGCTCTTGCTTCCTTGTATCGATCTCTATTCGATCGGGTACCCGACACCAACATCCGGCTTCTGGCAACGTTCTTCTCGTCTGTCACTCTCTGACACTCCACATCGAACCAACCCGTCCTGGGTCGCCCCTGTGCAGCGCCTACCACTTCTCGTGCTGTCGTGCTCACCGCTTCATGGATCGACTCCCATAGATCGTTGATGTTGTCGCTAACGTTGATTGCACTTATCCGTTCGTCGAGCTTCTGGCGGTACTCAGCCGATACTCCTTCCGCCGACAATCGCTGGATATTGTAATGCATCGTTCGCTGTGATCTTTCGTTCGATACAGTTGACAACCGTGATCGAATTTTACTGAGAACGAGGTAGTGATCAGAGTCAATGTTCGGACCTCTGAATGTCCGCACATCGATAACATCCGAGAAATGGCGCCCATCCACCAGAACATGGTCTATCTGGTTGCAAGTTTCACCATTTGGGTGTCTCCAGGTGTGCTTTCGGATGTTCTTTCGTGCAAAGTAGGTGCTACTGATGGCCATCCCTCTGGCAGCAGCAAAATTTACTAGCCGTAGGCCGTTGTCATTGGTAGCGGAGTGAAGGCTCTCCCTACCAATTATGGGATGGAAAAAGTCCTCTCTACTGACCTGTGCGTTAGCGTCTCCGATAACAATTTTCACGTCATGTGGGCACTCTCCATAGGCTTTTTCAAGACATTCATAAAACGTGTCCTTCACGTCGTCGGATTTATCGTTTGTCGGTGCGTAAACGTTGATTAGGCTGTAATTGAAGAATTTGCCCCGTATCCTCAACACACAGATTCGTTCGCTAATGGACTCCCACCGCATCACTCGCTTCATCTGCTTGCCCATCACTGTCAACCCATCATGTTTCAGCCCAGCCCTGCAAAATATTTATATACAACTACCATAATAAGAGCTTGAAAAGAACGCGGTGCGTATGGTACGGTATATCCATGTATCCTTCAACAACTGTAGATTTGTGATCTACAGTATCTTATACTATATAGTTATTTATGATTGCATGATTGCATGATGCATGATTCATGTTCAGATAAGTTAAAATATATACGATATTACGATATTACGATAATCTATATTATTGCGATATCTGAATGTCCACATGAGTATTTTTCAGGTAAAAATGGGCCTGAGGTTAACCTGAGAGGTTAAATGATAGTTAGGGATTTTGAAAACTGTCAGCAGCATAAAAGCATATGGAGACGCATGGTACATTTGTGCGATGATTCATTTTGTCACTAAACTTTTTAGGAAAATTTTATCACATCTGTTTTATTGAATAAATGAACAAGTGTGCATGCATTTATATGGAACTTATATAAAAGGAAACCTGAACCTAATTGCATGTTGGGAAGTACATCTTCTTCTTCTATTACATCCCCCACTGGGATATGGCCGCCTCGCAGCTTAGTGTTCATTTAGCACTTCTACACTAGGGAAGTACATGTTATTGTTTATGGTTAACATGTGGAATACTGCGATCAAGAAATCATTAGAATCTTGATTTCAAACAGCAGGATCCCGGGCGCGTCTTCTAAGCGATTTTCGTATCTCTTCCACGGTTATTTTTTCCGGGTAGGAACAAAAAGTCGAAAGTACAAAAGGTCGAAAGACAAAAGGTTGAAGAAACAAATGATCGAAAAGGACAAAATGTCGAACGGGACAAAAAGGAGAAAGAGACAAAACAGGCAAAATAATTCATGAGCGATAGATTTTTGTTGTTGTCTTTATTAGGGAGACTTTCAGCCCGAGGCTGGCTCGTCTCCGACAGCGATAGATTTATTTGAAGTGTTACTTCTGTTTGTCTGTGAAAATATTTTTCAAATAAAATATTCACTAGCAAGGACATTTTCATTTTATATGTTTTATCGCCTTAGCTTTTAGTCTATAGTAACGGACAATAGCGGACTTGACACAAGAAATTATTTTTTCGGCATAGTATTTTCTGAAGTATTATTAATCCAGCAAAACTTCAGTTCAATTTTGTCAAAACTTAACTTATTTTGAAAACTAAAGGTCGTTGGTGAATTGCTGCAACGTCAACACTTTTCAGTAAGAATCTTGCGTGAAAATTCCACTTTTCGCCGACGACAGCCAAAGCCAGTGATACGATAGACGAAGATACCTTCGAGGTGATCGAGGAATTCGTCTACCTTGAATCCTTGCTAATGGCTGATAATAATGTTAGTCGTGAAGTACAAAGGCGCATTACCTGTATAAGTCGAACCTACTACGGGCTCCAGAAGAAACTGCGGTCGAAAAAGATTTACCACCGCACCAAATCTTTCATGTACAAAACGCTAGGTGGGCTGACCAGGTACAGAATGACTTGGCGAGCGTGGGGTTATTAGTTAAAACGGTTAAACGTCCTATCGATGTGAGTTCAGTGCGTGATCTCTCATGTTTCGGACAGCAGAACGATCGCGCGGTCGGACGAAACATCGTGTTCTGCATTGCGCGGCCGGTAATAAAATTAATCAGTACAGTGCGTGATCTCTCATGTTTCGGACAGCAGAACGATCGCGCGGTCGGCCGAATTATTGTATTCTGCATTGCGCGGCCGGTAATAAAAATAATTAGTTCAGTGCGTGATCTCTCATGTTTCGGACAGCAGAACGATCGCGTGGTCGGACGAAATATTGTGTTCTGCATTGCGCGGCCGGTAATAAAATTAATTAGTTCAGTGCGTGATCTCTCATGTTTCGGACAGCAGAACGATCGCGTGGTCGGACGAAACATTGTGTTCTGCATTGCGCGGCCGGTAATAAAATTAATCAGTTCAGTGCGTGATCTCTCATGTTTCGGACAGCAGAACGATCGCGCGGTCGGCCGAATTATTGTGTTCTGCATTGCGCGGCCGGTAATAAAATTAATCAGTTCAGTGCATGATCTCTCATGTTTCGGACAGCAGAACGATCGCGTGGTCGGACGAAATATTGTGTTCTGCATTGCGCGGCCGGTAATAAAATTAATCAGTTCAGTGCGTGATCTCTCATGTTTCGGACAGCAGAACGATCGCGCGGTCGGCCGAATTATTGTGTTCTGCATTGCGCGGCCGGTAATAAAAATAATTAGTTCAGTGCGTGGTCTCTCATGTTTCGGACAGCAGAACGATCGCGTGGTCGGACGAAATATTGTGTTCTGCATTGCGCGGCCGGTAATAAAATTAATTAGTTCAGTGCGTGATCTCTCATGTTTCGGACAGCAGAACGATCGCGTGGTCGGACGAAATATTGTGTTCTGCATTGCGCGGCCGGTAATAAAAATAATTAGTTCAGTGCGTGATCTCTCATGTTTCGGACAGCAGAACGATCGCGTGGTCGGACGAAACATTGTGTTCTGCATTGCGCGGCCGGTAATAAAATTAATCAGTTCATTGCGTGATCTCTCATGTTTCGGACAGCAGAACGATCGCGCGGTCGGCCGAATTATTGTGTTCTGCATTGCGCGGCCGGTAATAAAATTAATCAGTTCAGTGCGTGGTCTCTCTTGTTTCGAAGCGGGCTTGGTAGTCATATGGCTACTGCTTCTGCCTCATACGCAGGAGGTCGTGAATTCAATCCCAGGTCCGTTCCATTCTCCTACTTTGTATCTTTCTCTTTATTTCTCATGTTCTAGCAATCGCTAGAACTGGAAATGGACTTCCATACCGTTTCCATTACTATTCCTATACCTTCAACTTGAGTATTCTAACAGTAATCTGCTAGAATTGGAAATGAGCTATAGAGCTCGTTTCCTACATCCAATTAGAAATTCCATCAGTTACCTTCTCCTATCTATCACATTGGCAGCTCGTTAACCAAGACGGACCTCTGCCTCTCCAACCTAACCCAGAAATTCCAACAAATTCCGCATGAATTCGTGGCAAGTGCAGAGGTATATTCGGCTTGCAGTAGGCGAGTGATTGCATCATCATTTCCTCCCTCTTCCCTACATTGACTTGCATTCTGACGTGGCAGGCGCCAGTATGACCTAACAAATGAGATCACCAGTACTTGTACATTGAAGATGTGTGCTAGTCCCAAGCAAACATCTGTTGGTTCCCTGTGCAAGAACAGCTGATCTGGTCATAATGGAGTAGCAACTACGAGCAGTCAATCAAGCTCAAGCTCAAGCAAAACGGTTAAACGTCCTATCGATGTGGTATGTCCTAATGTCGCAGTAGTGTTTAAATAGTCCATCCTGGATATAATAGCATCAAAAACAATTGTGGATCCGATAAAACTCTTCGAATAAACCACTAGAACACCTTTTGTTTGACTAAATTCCGTTAAAAATGATGAAAAATCAACATTTTCCATTAAAAAATTGCTTCCTTTGATGATGATGATGATGGCACTGGCCATATCTGACAAACGATTTGATCATGATTATACTATTGTTTGTATTTCATCAAACTCCTGTATGAAGGGCCAAAAATGGGTGGGGTGGTTTCATAAGCAGAATCACTTATGCGAATCCACGGGATGAAAAGAGAATCTCCTTCCAGAAGAAAGTTTGTACATACAATAATATAATCTAGCCCTCATTTCCCAGATTGACCCAATAGATGGGGAGAAGAGCCCGCCCTTCATCCACGAGATGTTAACAACAGGATGTTGGCGATTCCACTCTTCCTATCCAAATCGCTTCAATCGGGTGCCCTGATGGTTTTTTTTATATATAATGATATAGTTTCATATAGTTTTAATGTAAATTAATAATGTATAGAATGGAATTCTCTCACCAAATTTTATTTTGAAAGTCCAGGACAGGCAAGATCCTTTCCACACCGGTATGATTAGAAATGAATTGCATCCTTCAGAGATGAAAACATTAGTCATCCGTCGAGGAATGTTTTGATTGAAAATTGAAAGACAGGGTTCTTGAATCCTAAAAGATAAGAAAGGAAGATGCGAAGCAGTATCACACATAATAACATGAGTTTTTCGTTAAAAAAATACCTATGTTTTCTAATTCTTCTCATCACCACTTGAAAAAATATTGTAGATTGGCGAAAATTAAAAGATATGTAAACGTGGTAAAAACAAATCAACTGTATTTAGCATTGTCATGGACCAGTTATATAACCAGAAACCGACAATAACTATGTTGAAATTCATTTCGGTGGTGATCCGACAGTTGCATAAAGGCGTGATGGTTATATCAATGATGTTGGATACCAGTTCAATAATTTTTAGTTCTTGACAACAATTTGTTCTATGATATGGAATAAAGATATAAAAATATATACTTGCATAGTTAATGTAATGCATGACGTATATGCATACTTTAACAAGGAAGCATGCATACTTTAAAAATAATGGTTTCCTTAAATAACCATTCAGAGTGGAAATTTTCAACTCCCGCTAAGTGCTTGTGTTTTTTTTTATTATATTTACTGATTTACAGTTACAGTTATTTATTAACCTAAGCAAAATAATGTCCGCATATGAAAAAACCTTTATCTAAGATATAAAAACTCTACGACGGTTTGTAAAGCATTAAATCATATAACGGGCTGTACATATTACATTACGGCATTACATAAGCTTTTATAGAGGAGAGGGTCTGATGTTTTCTTATGCACCATATAAATTAAAAATCATTTTTATGAAATCTAACAACAAGAAGGGGGTTCGAAAATCCCAGAAAAATGCTTAAATACCAACCTACATAGGGTACGACCTTTGAGGAGGACCTACATAAGTGTCGTAAGCCTTTAATGGAACTCCTGGGAAGTACAGGGGTTAGACAAAAAGGTTGAGATAAGATAATAAGACAAAATTTTGTCGAAGTTCAAATCAGCAGAACATTGCGTAGAGTGATCCGATTTTGATGAAACCGGGGCCATCGGACGCGGAAACTCTTCTAGTGTGCTGTTCCAATGAAAAACCTGAAATAGTCCCTTGGCCACCGGAGATGTTCCGGGTTTTTCGAGAGTATGTTAAAAATGCATTTTTTTTCTGCTTGTCATTTTATGTGACATTTACTGTCATCATGTTTCATGCTTTCCCCAAAAACTAGAACTAATATGCTGACCAATGCTGGCTGCAGATCAAAAATACGTTGGGTATACACTATTATTTTGGAAATGTTTCTGTGATCATCGTCTCGCAAAGCCTTGAAGATAGATACCCATATTTGCAACCTTTTTGTTTAACCCCTGTAAATAAATAAACTCAAGAAAACCAGTAAAAATCTAAACCATTCAATGACGTAAAATGAAGAAACATAAATACTAATGTCATTAATATCTTCTGAAAAGATGCACGCATATTGAAAGGAATAAAACAAAAAAAAAAAGAAACAATTCATCGTTATATATTTTTAAGTATCTATTTCGAGAAAAATAGATTTTATGCAGAATTTTCTAAAAAACAGTTTTCGCACATTCTATCCAGAATTGATAAGCGAGCCTTTTCTGGACCTGGTCGTTTTTTATTAAGAATCACGTGAATCCAAAATTCTAGAGAAGATATGTAAAATATTATTTGTATTGATTCATGAGAAAGCCTCATCAGAGAATAAATTAATCATTTTAGGACGCCATACTCAACCGAATTTCGTCTATTATAACAATTGTCTTTTAAAATCAATAAAATTTTCAAAACAGATGAAACGCGCAAACACAGATAAAATCAAATATTAATATAGTTAATATAGTTTGATCTCACCAAAACAGCAAAACGAAAAAACATTCCAACCATTGGAGAATACTTGCAGAAAACCGCAACGTAGCTTGGATCCATATAATCATCAACATCGAAATTCTTCAGAGGAAACATCACGATTACGGATAAAATTTTGATCGACATCGAAAACTGCCTGAGATAACCGGTAACTTTCATGATTCTTCCCATTTGATGCATCGTTGGTGAACACCAGTTTCTATTGACATTTTTAGAAACCTGATTACCGGAAGGATACACTGTATCCGACTGATTTCCAAAGGGACTTCGGCTCTCATAAAAGATGGGTAGTATTTTTTCTCATCAGTAAAAAAGCGGGAACTGCTTTACTGCCAGTCGGACTCTTACTCGAGGAATGGATTTATTCCGGTTGGTGTCGAAATTGGCTGGAACACCGAATGGTCAAGTATCTTCTTTGAATGTTGGTACAATATTTTTCATGCCATCTTCCAAAATCCAAACTTGAAGGGTTTTGAGAATCAGATTTTCCCATTAAAAAATTGCTTCCTTTGAGCCTATTATTGCGGTAGTGCTAAGGTCCTATTGTTGTGGTATCGCTCTCCATAAGAAATACAGGCAATACCGCAACAATAGAATTGTCCTTCAAAAAATATCGCAACGATTGGCAGCTGCGTCATATTATTGCGGTGGTTTGTTTTTATTGTGGTAAAAACAAAACAACATAAGTTTAACACTATTGAAGTCATATTTACGAAACTAGAGTTAACGAGCATCCTATTTGACTACTGCAATGTGCAAAAAGATAAACAGTTCATTTTTAAAGAATTTTCGAAATCAATTTTGTTTCGACGCGGTGCTTAACCCCTCCATAATAGGTCGTTTTACGTAGAAATACTAGAATAAGAGATCGGCGAAGACGCCATCTTGTTTCCAATCGAACCGTCAAAAGCGGTTCCAATTCGACTTGTTTACTTTTTGCTTCCATAAGAAGCAAGCAAAAATTTCAAGTGCTGCCAGTATAATTTAAACGATTTCATGCATTTTCATACGTTGCCATTTCGTCAGTTTTTCACTCCGCCGGTCTCTGGTTATAGGGTTGCTAGTTTTACCCTATAGTGATGTGAAATGCTACAAAAAATATAAATGCATACTTTCTAATGGAGTTTTAAATCACAGCAATGATTTTCCTCCAAAAAATCAGATATGTCGTTTTAGAATTCTACACCATATGACTTTCGGAACAGCATTTTCAGAACACCCTAATACTCATCAATTCGAAACCTACCCGAGCTTCGCTCCATATTGGCCAGCAGCATCCCGCCGACGGCATTGTTGCCCTGCTGCACCTCATTCAGCAACTCCGAAGCGACTGCCCGCTGCTTCGTTAGCGGGTGCGCCAGGGGGGATTCCAGCAGTGGGTCGATTGGTTCCAGTGGGCTCATAAGGTGTGCCAGAATGCAAATTTTCGGGTCCGAAACCTCGAGCACGCTGAGCGGTCCGGACTGGGATGGGTCTGTCGTTTCTGGGGTGGGAAGCTATAAGACGGATTGGAAACTGCTCAATTATGGAACGTAATCAGCGCCGGGTAATACTCACGGGAATTCCGGCCGGCAGAAACCGATCTAAACTATGCACCGGGATGATGAAGCAGTCCTTGTCGAGGGTGGCCAGCGAGATCGGTTCACTTCGGGAACTGACAAAACCACCGCTGCCCGGCTGGCCGCCAAAGCTGACTGGCGGTTGGGATCCATCAATAGCGAACATATAAGGAAACAGAGATAAAACGAGAAATCACGTCAATCAGTTTGCCTTTGTTAGTGCTTTTTTTTCAGTACTAGAAAAGAGATCCTTTTCTATATTCATGAATTATTTAAACCACTAGAGAATGTGAACAATAGTGTTACGGAATGTGCCATTCATAGCACTGTTGATTTCAGCTGTTGGATGTGCTGTTTGCGGTGTTTGATGTTTATTTAGCATGCAGAGCAGAAATTGGAAATTTAGTCGGTCGCTAGTTATTTTGATCATTGCGAAACAGAAAGCAGAGGCATATACATTGTCATCATTTTTGTTATATATATCCTTCAAGATTTCAATGGCCAGATAGAAGCATTTAGTTCAATTTAACAAATTTAGTCGAACGCACAGCAACAATTAAGGATCAACAGAACAAAGTAGAAATGGAATATATCAGCTCAAATTAGTGCTTAACCGTACAGCACCTTCGCAATCCTGGATCGCGCTTGTAGCCACGTATATGTACACTTCCAAGACCTTAAAAAGTCGGAATAATATTAAGATATAGTTATGTGTGAAAATTGGAATTGATTTTGCTTATGACGTGTAGTTAATCATTGCATACTGTAAAGTGTAAATTGATTTATTGATCATCTGATTGTTTTTTTTTCAGATTGAAACAATTTGCTCGAAACACGGAACACAAACACATTTCGCATTGATTAAAAAAAGTATAAAAAACACATTTCGCTGCGTATCCAACGTCCTTAAAAAAAATCAACATTCCCATAAAACTGTATCTTCCTGCACCGCGGGCAAAATGCCATCAAACGGCCAGCTTGTGGAGAGGAAGAACACCATGCCACATTGCCACACTCCTATACTGTCTTCGCTGTGGTTCGTGATTGTGATGTGCCCGAAAAAATCCCACCGAACGGCATTATTTGCCATCCCCTCCCACTGGTTTATCCAGCAATGCAGCAATATAAAGAAAATAACATTCGCTGAGTCCGTTTACTATTCAACATTAGGGGAGCGATTCCAGTTGTTGCAGTCAAATGTTAATTACAAAAATTTTAACCCAACTCATAATACTTATCAAATGACGAACGAAATAGACTTAAGGTCACTCCTGACGGAATCCAAGTTCCAAAGTGCTCGCGTTTTCGGTGGCACACCACTCGTTTCAGAGGCGGCGCACAACTGTCATTTTTGTTGATTTAGCTTTGCTGCGTCGCAGCATGCGTGAAATAATAAAAATGACTGTTGTGCGTTGCTTCCGAATCGAGTGGTGTGCCCCCGAAAACGCGAGCACTTTTAAACTTGGATTTCGTCAGGAGTGACCTTAAAGCATAAACTATCATCTACAATTGCAATTGATGGCATACGATTTAGATTGAAGAGTCCTTTAAGTCCTCTAGAAAAAATCACGACTGAGTTAAAAAATAGCAGCCACAATGACTAACAGATCGCGTTTTTCACGGCACAAATAATACCAGTGGTCAGCACATATGAAGACATTTTTTCGAGTATGTTGTATTGGAACAAAGATAAAAGACTGTTTTTTCGAACTGTTGAATGTTGTTTGCTTTTGTGAGTTTTTAAGTTGGCTTCACACAATTACATCTAAATCCCCAGCTCCGCATCCCCATTGAACAAGCTATTTGTTGATTTCTGAGTAGAATGTGTTCTTATCATGTGTATTCTTATCAAATATATTCAAGAAATCCCTGAAGTAAACCTTTAAGATTTGCACTCTACCAGATTGTTTCAAATATGGCAAAGTCACATTCTATTCTGAGGACTACAAAGTGCATATACCACATCTGAAACTAATCGATAGACCTTGAATTATGCGTGTGGGATTTCTTGTATGACTGGAGCCTTATTCTAGAGGAAAAAATATTTTAAGCTCTTTTTAGTGGAATGTATTCAACCATCTAAAACGAGTTAAGTATTCTCCAATATCTTCATAAAGTTGAGTCAAGTACGAGACACTGAAGACGACCAAAGATATCGAAATAATTGGTGGAATTAAATGGAGACTACTTAACTCGTCTTAGACGGTTGTTATTCTAGAGATTTCTTGGATAGCGCAGAACATATGATTAAATCACATTCTACTCTTAGGACCACAAACAGAAAGTACCACTTTCAGAACTAGCCGATACATTTTTGCCTACGCGTGTAGATCCTGAAGCCTTACTCCATTGTTTTCTTGTATGATTGAGGCCTTATTTCATAGATTTTTTTAATAGTGCAGAACCAGAAGTACCACAAAAAGCATGCATCGTATTTTAATTTGGACGATAGACATTTGGATACGCGGGTAGACTCTAAGACTTTACTCCATGGGTTTCTTGAATGACTGTAGTCTCACTCCAGGGATTTTTTTGATGAACGAACATATAATGAAAAGACCTTCTTTTGTCAGAATGTCTCTTACCCGTGGAAACTTACGTAAATACGTATCAGTTCTAATAAAATTGAAGTCAAGGCCAATTAATGAAGTTTGGTCCAAATTTGAGGAAGAGCATACAAATGTATACCCGTTGAGTTTCAGTGTAATTATTCATTATTTTTATCTTTCAATTTGGCGAATGTCTTAGACTGCCAAGAATTAGTATTTTCCCCTAATACCTTACCAGAGTTACTGCACCCTTGATTCATGGGACGTTCGACTGTCTGAACTAAGCCTCTTTTGTTCGTCAGTACTTGAAATATTAAGGACAAACTTTGTGGAATTCTATGTTATTCCACCTCGCATTTTCAAGGGCACCACTTTCAATACTGAAGCAACGAGTAACTGTCGTCTTTCTAGCGATGCAGCAAAACTAAAATAAGAAGATGACAGTTATTCGTTGCTTCTATGTTGAGATTGGTGACTCTGAAAATGCAATGCTGCGGGACATTTCACCTTAAAAAGTACACAAATAAATTAAAATTATTTACTCAAAAAGTCACAAAATTGACGCCAATAAATATTCCGTACACTGAATGCTTTTTAGAAAATTTGTCTAGTAAACAATGATCTGTCAGTAATCAATATCTAGCACATGTAGGGTTTCGTAGGAAAGCTTTATCTAGTGATTGAAAATGCTAGTAAAAAGCGAATAATAATTTTTTAGCACGTTTGATTAAGTGACTGGAGTATGCTCAAAAATGATTTATTGAGCCGCAAAAGTTCTAGCAGAATTCATGGATATGATAAAATTTAACTATTTCGGGACCTACGGAGTGGTTAGAGAATGGCACAAACCAGCTTCAGGATTAGATCCAACAAATTGCCACCGAAGCAAAGTTGTGGTCATGTTGTAGATTGAGGTGCTTCAGGTGCATCGAAAACCTAAGGTTTATCCATAGTTCTATTATTCCACAGTCAACACAAAATCATGTATGGTGCAACATAAGATGCTAAAGTTAATGCGATATACGTACATACCATACAATGTACATGTACCATACAATACACGATACACCGCTAAAACCAATTGAAGAAGGTTCTCGTAGAAAAATGACAGAATCTCTCCCCGGATACAATCCCTAAACTGGCAAAAATCTATGAAAAGCGCAATCAGAGCGTCATTGTAGCAAAAATGGGTGTACAAAGGGTTAATATAATGTTTTTGATAACGTTTTGAGCACTCTACGGACAATTTTTGGCTTTGATTTTGTATCTTTTTTCTGTCGAAAAGATTAGACTGCTTATTTGTTGAATTTAACGCTGAAAAGACAAACATATATATTAGGGTGGCTCAAAAAACACTTTTTCAAATTTTTTGATGGGCCGCTCTCTTATTCGGTTCTATTTGATGCCCTGATGCTCTGGACAAAATTTCAGCCAAATCGGTCAACGTTTGGGCGGTGCTAAACTCGTTGGAAGTTTATATGCAAAAATGTATGCAGAAACATCCCAAAATAGTGATTTGCAGTTGGACGGCACAATTTACGATCAAGAACCATGATACTCATTCAGTTCTTGTAGAATTAAATACAGAATGTTATGCTGAAAACCGCGAGAAGATTAAAGTTCATTACGCAAAGATATAAGCATTTTACTGGAGTGTTGTAGGGGTGAATTTATTTCTTTTCAAAGGTAAAAGAAACGAAATTCTCTCCAACCCCTCTTCAGAGAAATGCTAATAACTTAGCCTTGTAAACTCTAATCTTCTCGCGGTTTTCTGCATAACATTCTGTATTTAATTCTACAAGAACTGAACGAGTATCATGGTTCTTGATCGTACATTGTGCCGTCCAACTGCAGTTTACTGTTTTTGGATGTTTCTGCATACATTTTTGCATATAAGCTTCCAACGAGTTTAGCACCGTCCAAATGTTTACCGATTTGGCTGAAATTTTGTCCAGAGCATCAGGGCATCAAATAGAACCGAATAAGAGGGCGGCCCATCAAAAAATTTGAAAAAAGGTTTTTCCATACTAATTTGAGCCACCCTAATATATATTGTACTTTTTCCCAAAACGATAGTTACGTTCGTTTTAATTCATTGAATACGTTTTATAAATGATTTTATATCCGAGCCATTAAATACTGTAAGTACAATTTTTTTTGACACAGTTTATGTTGCTCACATTATTGTTTTTTAGTAAAGCTCCAACCATATTGTCTTAAACCAAATTTGTCAAATTTGCATTCTGGGGTCGCTTTTTACGCGGATTTTTAAATTTATGCTGCTTTTTACGCAGATTTAAAAAAAAAATTACGCGTTTTTTCAAAAAAGTCTTGAAATCACGTAAAAATCGTAAAAAGTTGAAAGTAATACACCCGATTCTGTTTTCACAGGGATTTTTTTTACACGGCCGTGTAAAAAAATCCCATACAAAATTTTTGGAAAGTTACTCCATTTGGCATGGAGAAATCATAAAACTTGTTTAACACGGATTTTCAAATTTTGAACTGAAAACTTTTTTTACACGGAACGCATCCCCCGTGTAAAAAAAGAATCGGATGTACAATGAAAAATAAGAAGTAATATGTGAGTAGTAAGATGTGTGAAGCAAGAAGGGAGAAGTGAGGAGTGTGAAGTGAGAAGTGAGAAGCGAGAAGTAAGAAGGAAGAAATGAGAAATGACAAGTGAGAGGCGAGAAGAGGAAGTGAGAAAACATTAACGTGAAGTGAGGTGTAAGATTTGGGAAGTGTGAATTAGGGATTAATATGCGAGTAGTGAGAAGTGAAAAGTGATTTTTGAAAGTAAGAAGTAAATAGTGAGAAGTGAGATAAAAGAAGTGAGAAATATGAAGTGAGAAGTAATATGTGAGACGTGAAGGGACGCAAGAAGGGAGAAGTGAGAAGGTAGAAATGAGAAATTTGTTTGTTTCTAGATTAAAATCTAATCTAATAAAATCTAATTGAATAAAACTTAAGTTAGTTGATTACGGCCAACGGCACGGACAGAGTCGAGTATCCGATGACGAAACACGTCGACTGGTACGTTGAGGTCAAACATGTCGAAAAACTCATAGGAGCACCGGTTGATTGACCGAGTTGGTTCGTGTACTGCATAATTGCAAGTCTGTGATTTTAGATACAGAAAGGAATGCTGACGAAGAGGTTTTTCAGGTGCATACAGATTAAGTTGCGACAGTAATTTTGGACAATCGATATTTCCGGTGAACAGCTTCCCAGGAAACGTGACTTGAGCAGCTATTCATCTTACATCCGTACCTTGAAAAGGGCACCCAACAATAGCAGATGATTCAAGTGTTGATCGCACGAGGGTGCAGTAAAGTACTCTAAAGCAAAGCGGATCACGGAACTCGTCGGTGATTTTGAAGATGAAGCTCGATTGACAATTCACTCGGGCGACAATATCATCGTAGTGAAGTGTGAATGTCAGTCCGGTATCCAGGATAACGCCAAGATCCCTTATATGCTGAACTGGAGCAAGCGAATGTCCAGATATGACGTAGTCAAATATGATTTATGCGTTTTTTCGATGATATGAAATGATGTTGCATTTTTCAATACTTAAGCCCATCAGATTTCTCGAGCACCAGTCTTCAGAAGTACACAGCATGTTCTGTAGGTCGGTGCAATCTGTCATTCTTTTTATAATGTAGTACATTTTCGTCTGCGTAGAAGAGGCGGCAGCCTGGTAATAATAGCAGAAAAACATCATTTAGGAAGATCGAGAACAGCAGAGAGCCCAGGTTACTGCCTTGAGGTACTCCCGAATTGATGGCAAAAGCTTCAGATTCCGATTTGCCAATTTTAGCCCGTATCAGATGGTCCACCAGGTATGACCTAAACCAATCCACAGCCGTTGATGAGACGCCGAGTATCGTCAATTTAGCAAGCAAAATTGTATGGTCTACAGTATCGAATGCTGCTTTCAGATCTAAATATATACGCTGCGTCAACTTGCCATCCAAAATCCATACAACGAAGACAGCTAGACGTGAATTGTACCAAGTTCGTTCTAACCGACCGCTTCGGATAAAAGCCATGTTGGTCGAAATCGATGTAGTTTTTAAAACAGGCAAACAAAGAGTCATGCATAACAATCTTGAACAATTTTGAACAAGCACATAGAGAGATAATTCCACGTTAATTAGAAATGTTCAGCTTGACCCTTTTTTGTGGATCGGGAACATATACGAGTGTTTCCAGAGTGCAGGTAACTCGCTGTGCAGTACCGAGAGTTGGAAAATTCTCTCCAGAGGGCGGTAGAGATTAACAGTGCACCGTTTCAGAACTGAAGATGGAATTCCATCGGGGCCAGTTGCAAAGGAAAGCTTAAATTTGCGCATTGCAGTCATCACCATGTTCTCAGTTTTGTGGGGAATATCAAAATTAATTAGATCGCGTGAAATCCCGGCAGTAGCAGCTAGCACTTGTCCCGCCGAGGAAGAGAAATCGTGGAACACTTGCTTGAATTATCGTGCAAACAGATTGCATTTCTCGCTTTCGGTATTGACTGTGTCATTTCCAAGAAAAATATAACATGGCAGCCCAGATTCATTCCGTTTGGAATTGATAGACGATTAGGCTAGATGTACCAGTTATGGCTATAGCACCAGTTGTCGCACTAGGGCTTTATATGCCAAATGGTCAATCAAATCACCGCAAACCAAGTTCCTATTGATAAAGCATATCCATATGATACGATAATACCTTTGATTTCCTCCAAAACAAGAAAAGTATAATTGTAAAAATTGATTTTGCCTAATTTCTGACGTCCTTTGCATCATTTGTCGCATTAGTGGTCCCAATTTCGCCAATCCCATAAGAAAATAATGGGATTTGCCAAATATGGAACCAAAATTAAGAATAGTGCCACAGCTGGTGGCACTTATGGATAAATCAATTTTAAGGATAATAACAAATTTTATTTTTTTTTAAATAGTTGTTCTTATGTATGGTGACAATTGGTACACCCACCCTAAAAGTTTTTCGGGTTCTTGCGTAAATTCGCTTTCGTGCGTCTGACGTGACGATTGTAAAGAAAGTGGTTGTACTTGCGGTACCGTTTGTTTGCGAATAAGCTGTTTGTAATAAGGTGAGCGAGAAGTGCAGTATTTTCGGAGGGCGGTTGAACGTTGTCGATTAAATGCGCGTAGGCGTGGATACGACCATGCAGGTTTCCGCGGGGGTTGTCTTACTGGAACATTATGGAAAAAGGCATCTTCCAGGACAGTATTGAAGAAATCCACTGCATCTTTGAAGCTGCTAGTCGATTCAATAAATTTCCAGTCAATGTCCGCCAGTGCGTTTTCAGTGCAGCATAATCAGCACGACGAAATTCCAGAGAGTAGTCTTCAGATGACGGTGTATAAGTAATCGGATCAGACCACATCGTGCTTTCGTGCTGTGCGGTTCTTTCTCTATTTGCGGAAGGAAGTTTTTAATACTACCCGAAGCTATTTTAATTTCAACGGTGCTTCTTAGCGCTATTTGTACCCACTGATCCCGTTACGATCTTTGCAAGGACCCGTGCCTTCGTTTTACGTTGGAACCGTTTGCGGAAGTAAAATTCCGACAAGCGGTGGTAATCCTGCAGGGACACCGTTCTGGGAAAAAACCTCTTAGAAGGTCACGTCACGCCCAAGCGTGGAAAAAATAGAAGGAAGCTGGAGACTTCAGATATTCCTTCTAAATCTAATGTTGACATTGTTTCTTCTCCTATCGAACTGAGCAATCAGTTCGATTTGATTAATGATGAAATTGAGCAAATCGAATCTACCTTTAGCCCAGGTGATTCGATTCATGCGAAGAAACAAAGGATTCCGCCAATTGTTGTATCTGTTGCCGAGTTTTCTGGCTTTCGGAATGAAATCTTGAGTAACCTTCAGGGGATCAAGGTTTCATTTCAGATTGCTAGGAAGGGTGACTGCCGCGTTTTGCCGGGATCCTTTGACGATCGCAAACGTCTTCTTCACTATTTAACTGAGAAGCGCCATAAATTCTTCACATACGACGACAAAACTGAGCGATTGTTCAAAGTCGTCTTGAAAGGTCTCCCCAGTGATGATAAATCACTGGATGAGATTAAATTGAAATTTCTCAATTACTTGGATTTTCACCAGTCCAAGTAATTAAGATGAAAAAGAAATCCCATTCTGGTACTTCCCAGAGGGCATTTCTCAAGAATTTTATTTAGTTCATTTTAACAAAAGTGAACTAAATAATATGAAAAGTTTGGAAAAGGCCTGTATTATGTCTCATGTCCGTGTTACATGGGAACATTTCCGCAGGCCTGGGGAAATTTCCAAACCCTACCCAGTGCCGTAAGTGCCAAAAGTGGGGTCATGGAACCAAACATTGTCACATGGATGCTAAATGCATGATTTGTGGTGGAACCTCTCACGCCAAGGACGCATGTCCTGTGAGAGAAGATTCCAATAAATTTAAATGTGCAAATTGTGGGGGCAATCATAAATCCAATTTCTGGGAATGCCCTTCACGCAAAAAAGTTTTGAATTCCCGTGCAAAATTGATGATGGGAAATTCCAATCGGATCCCAGATTCGACGGGTAGAAATTTTTCAAACGCTCAAATTTCGAAACCAGTTACCGGTCGAGCAATTCATACCCACCACAATTCACAAACAAATTTTGCCGCTCGTCAACGGGTAGCAAGCACTTCAGTAAATTCCAATTTTTCGAATGTAGGAGAAGAGGCCCCAAAACGCCCCCCCGATGCAAAACGCCTTTTGTGGTTTCCCTCATATTTACCGTCATTAAGAGGCCCGTAACAAAACTAGATCTAAAATTATGTAGGATAGGCGAAGAAAGTTTCAAAATAGTGCATGGGAAGGTCGGAAAAACCGAAAATTTCCACATTTTGAAGAAACATCTAACATTTTGGCGAGGCAAAACGCCCTAGTGGCAATAACCTACAAAGTACTTGCGTCTCCACGGGCTATCCATACTAGAATGCTGTTTCGCCGACGCGTGGTACTTTGTTCCCTAGGAGCTGCCAGCTAAAAGGCGTTTTGCCTCATGAGTTTTCCGGCAACAGAATATCACCACTTTTTTGAAATGTGAATATTATCAATATGATTGAGATTTTGACAATTTTTGAATGGCATCAACTAGCTATCTTGTTCAACTGATGCATAATGTAAAAATACCCATGAATAGCGTTACAAATAAGACAATAGAGCAGTGTTTGCTTAGCTAGGGCATATTGCCCCCCCTTCCCCTACCTACGTATGCAAACATCGCTGCTGGTAGACAAAATTTCTCTTCTCCAAATGAGGTTTATACCCATGTCCCAACGGAAAATAATGGTCATGTTGCCGATTCAGGTAGCATGACTGCTTCCGATTTTGATTTTTTAACTGAACAATTGCATCACATGATTGATGCAATGTTCAAAGCAAATACCATTCCTGAAGCTGTTCAGGTTGGTATAAAGTACACACAAAAAATTGTTATCGGACTCCGTTTCAATGGATCCAAATAATTGTGTGAAAGTTCTAAATTGGAATGCCCGCTCTCTAAAGGGTAAGGAAGATGAATTATTCAACTTCCTTTCAGTTCATAATGTGCATATTGCCATTATAACTGAAACGTATTTAAAACCAGGACTCTCCATTAAAAGAGATCCAAACTATTTTATCTACAGAAATGATCGTCTTGACAGCGCCTGTGGTGGGGTCGCCATTGCCATTGTCACGTATCAAACATAAATTATTTTCTTCGTTTGAAACCAAAGTTTTTGAAACCTTGGGAGTTTCTGTTGAAACAAATTTTGGACAATTTTCCTTCATTGCAGCCTACTTGCCTTTTCAATGCAATGGGCAGCAAAAGAATTTGTTGAAAGCTAATCTTCAAATTCTGACTCGCAACAAATCAAAATTCTTCGTAATTGGTGACTTCAATGCCAAACACCGTTCATGGAATAATGCTCAAAGCAATTCCAATGGTAAAATTTTATTTGAAGATTGTTCTGCGGGATATTATACTATTCAATATCCCAATGGACCAACTTGTTTTTCTTCCAGTCGAAATCCTTCTACAATTGATTTAGTTTTAACGGATTCAAGTCAGCTGTGTGGCCAATTGGTAACTCATGCTGACTTTGACTCTGATCACCTTCCTGTGACATTTGAAATCTCACAAGAAGCCATTTATAATCCAATCAGCTCTACTTTTAATTATCATAGAGCTGATTGGGATAAAACGTATATCGATAGGAATTTTGATGTTGATATTCCTCTCGATACCAAAAGTGATATTGATAATGCTCTCGTATCTTTGACAAATTTAATTGTCGAAGCCAGAGGCATTGCAATTCCGAAATGTGAAGTTAAATTCAACTCCATTATTATTGACGACGATCTTCAGCTACTGATCCGTCTTAAAAATGTGAGAAGAAGGCAATACCAAAGAACTCGCGATCCCGCGTTGAAAGTTATTTGGCGAGATTTGCAAAATGAAATTAAAAAACGTTTCGCTATTCTGAGAAATACCAACTTTGAGAATAATGTCTTGAAATTGGATCCCAGTTCGAAACCCTTTTGGAAATTAACGATAATTCTTTTAAAAAAACCTCAAAAGCCAATTCCAGCGTTTGAAGAGGGAAATAAAATTTTATTAACAAATGGCGAAAAGGCTCAAAAACTTGCTCAGCAGTTCGAGAGTGCCCATAATTTTAGTCTAGGTCTCACTAGTCCAATTGAGGATCAGGTTACACGGAGCTTCGAAGACATTCTCAATCAAGAGAATGTTTTTGACCCTTCGTTGGGAACCAATTTGGATGAAGTGAGATCTATTACTAGAAAATTTAAAAATATGAAAGCCCCAGGTGATGATGGTATTTTCTACATACTTATCAAAAAACTTCCTGAGAGCTCTTTATCCTTTTTGGTTAATTTATTTAACAAATGTTTTCAATTGGCATACTTCCCAGATAAATGGAAAAACGCCAAAGTTGTTCCAATTTTGAAGCCGGACAAAAATCCAGCTGAGGCTTCTAGTTATCGCCCAATCAGTTTGCTTTCTTCAATAAGCAAACTGTTGGAAAAGATTATTTTAAATAGAATGATGGTTCATATTAATGACAATTCTATTTTTGCTGATGAGCAATTTGGTTTTCGCCATGGGCATTCAACCACCCATCAGTTATTAAGAGTAACGAATTTAATTCGGCTCAACAAATCTGAAGGATATTCGACTGGAGTTGCTCTTCTTGATATAGAGAAAGCATTTGACAGTGTTTGGCATGAAGGTTTGATTGTAAAATTGATGAATTTTAATTTTCCTCTGTACATCATTAAACTGATCCAAAATTATTTATCAGATCGCTCACTGCAGGTAAACTATCAGAATTCTAAATCTGATAGATTACCTGTAAGGGCTGGTGTCCCCAAGGCAGCATACTGGGGCCCATATTGTATAACATTTTTACTTCTGACTTACCTGATTTACCACCAGGGTGTCAAAAATCTTTGTTTGCAGATGACACGGGCCTTTCAGCCAAAGGGCGAAGCCTTCGTGTCATTTGTAGTAGATTGCAAAAAAGTTTGGATATTTTCTCCACTTACTTGCAAAATGGAAAATTTCCCCGAATGCTTCCAAAACTCAGCTTATAATTTTCCCACATAAGCCGAGAGCTTCTTATTTGAAACCTTCTAGCAGACATATTGTCACTATGAATGGGGTTCCAATTAATTGGTCTAGCGAAGCTAAATATTTGGGACTTCTGCTAGATCAAAAATTAACTTTTAAAAATCACATTGAAGGCCTTCAAGCCAAATGTAACAAATATATTAAGTGCCTATATCCACTTATAAACAGAAAATCAAAACTTTGTCTTAGGAACAAACTTTTGATTTACAAACAGATGTTTAGACCTGCCATGTTGTATGCTGTGCCAATATGGGCTAGTTGCTGCAATACCAGAAAGAAGGCACTCCAGAGGATTCAAAATAAAATTTTGAAAATGATTCTGAAGTTGCCTCCGTGGTATAGTACCAATGAACTTCATAGAATTTCTAATATTGAGACATTGCAACAAATGTCCAACAAAATAATTTCCAATTTTAGACAAAAATCGTTGCAATCTTCTATTGCAACGATTAACTCCTTGTACCCTTAGTATAAAATAGGTTAAGTTTAGTTTAAGTTGAAAACATTGTAATTCCTACATGGTTCAATTCAACCAGAGGAAAAATTCTAACTGCCAGAGGCAATTGAAATGTATTAATAATAACTAAAAGCGTAACATAGCAAATAAGGATGATAGTGTTAAGAAAACACGGAACACCTAGTCTAAGAGATGAATGCATGTATTAGATAATTAGCAAATAAAATTAGTTAAAAAAAAAAAAAAAAAGTAATCGGATCAGGAAGCCACATAAATAAGAAGTGAGAAGGGAGAAGTTGGAAGCGAGAAGTGAGCAGTAAGAAGAGAGAAATGAATTGTGAGAAATCAGAAGAAGTAAGAAGCGCGAAATGAAAAGTAAAATGTAAGATGTGAGAAACGAGAATAAGAAGGGAGAAGTTAGAAGAGAGGAGTGGGGAGTGTGAAGTAAGAAGCGAGAAGTGAGAGGCAAAAAATGAATAGTGAGAAGTGTAAAATGAGATAAAGATGTGAGCTGTGAGAAGTGAGAAATTCGATACGAGAAGAGAGATGTAAGTTGTGGGAAGTGAGAAGTGAGAAACGAGAAGTGATAAGTGAGCCTAGAAGTGAGGAACGACAAATTTGAAGTGAATTGAGAAGCGAGAAATTCAATACGAGAAGTGAGATGATGTGAGATGTGATGTGAGAAGCAAGAAGTGAGAGGCGGGAAATGAATAGTGAGAAATGAGTTGAAAGTAGTAAAACATGAGATAAAGATGTGAGATGTGATGTGAGAAGCAAGAAGTGAGAGGCGGGAAAAGAATAGTGAGAAATGAGTTGAAAGTAGTAAAGATGAGATAAAGATGTGACAAGCAAGAAGTGTACTACGCGAATTTGACGCCACACATTCCGTTGCTTGGATTGCAATCGTGACGTTATGCTCATTTGACTACGCTAATTGAGAGTTCGTTTGGCTACATTCGTCTTCGCCTCAGCTCGTCTATGGTACCTATAGTGTCCATATATTTATTTTTATTTAGGTCACTTCCCGTGATTCCGGTTGTCACCGAGCAACTCGATAATATTATCGATAACAGTAAGGAACTGAAACAGAACCTGAGAACCGCAGGAATGCGCTAAAGCGCCAAAGTGTCTCATCTGCGGCAGCCAAAAGCAAGCTTAATTTTTGGGATTTACGCGGTTTTGATTTACGCGGAACGTATCTCCCGCGTAAAAACCGACACCAGTGTATTTTGTAGAACGTCTGTAGCATAAAGAAGATCATGGCATGCCCGCTGAATATACCATTTTGACTCAGATCCAGAAAAGATTCATATTCCGAACACTCGTTACATGGATATTTGTCTGAAACATTTCGTCATTATTGCATAAATAAGCGGTTGTGAAGATCAAGGACATTTTAGTTGCCCAACAATGAGATAAAGTTAAAATATTGCATTTTAGTGCTTTTGTGGTTCGGAATTTGATTCAAAGTGTTCGGAGTTTGAGACAATTTTTACTATGGGTGTTCGGCATTCGAGACAAAGCTAGACAGGATCCTAGCTAGGAAATAATTGAAAAGTGATAGCAGTGCTTCCGAGGTCAACAGACGATTCAATTAGACTAAACACGCGACAAAAAAAACGCAATATTTTCCCCTTGAAAAAGACACAATTCCCCTGTCAAAACGTCGGGTAGATGATAAACTCGTTGTGAAATTGTAAGACTAAGTAGCTGTTCAATAAATATAACTCAATCGCACAGTCGATTTATAATCAGTAAGTTACAATCCATAAAATATGAATAACAAGCGCTTATAAGAAAGTTCAATTGCTAGCTGCTGGAAACTATTGATCTATTGAAAGATTGTAATTGGTACATGAACCATAAAGACCTCCGAAGTGAGAAATGTGCTTAGCCTTCCGGGACTCGCTTCATCCTGGACCGCTCACGCAGTCCCGCATGTGTTGTGAACGAGAACCGTGCTTTTCGAACCTGTTGTACTTTTCACAAAGGCGCGATCCCCGAAGGTTAAGTGTTCGGAATATGAATCGAAACGGTATACGCTGAAGGTCAATGAGTCAACTGCCCCGAATGAGTCACTGCCTCGAATTATTCATTATTTCAAGTTTATACTTCATTTCAATGAAAACAATTTTTTTTCAAGTTCGTTTATTTGGAACTTTACGGAACCATGGTTCTTTGTGATATGTACAATTAATAATATTTTATTATTTGGAAAGGGGGTAGAAGCCAAATTACAAAAAACAATTGTTATTTAATACAAGTTTGTTCAAAATCCATATGAATGAGTACTAATTGTTTTATGAAATAATCAATAGCGACCCTTCATTTTTTGCGTCTTTGTCAACAAGGTTCCCGTGTAATACTAACAAGTACTCGAAGGTGTGTTCCGTTATTCAAATTGGAATTGTTTCAATACAGTATAGAACGATGAATTCTCGTTCCGTAAAAGCCCATTCCACTTCGTGGGCCACCCTTCCTGATTATTAGGATTTTGCAGAATTTTTCATGCAACTCGTTAATGTGTGTCACTTGTATGTTGCCGCCCTGTACCTTTTATCATTGAAACAGTGAGTTTAATAAATATATTTATAATATACATACTCAAAAGTCCAAACTCGTGCTTTAATAAAATCGAATGAATACCTATATTTTGAAATTATAAAAAAATTGGATATTTCGGTAATTGCATCGCATATCTCACTGTGTTTTTTTTCGTGATTCTACTTTTTCTTTTGATGACAGCGTTATCCTTCCCTTAGCGTATGGCCTTGGGTTAACGAATAGCGACATTCTTGCAAGGGTTGAAGAGAATTGATCAATATGGAAGCGCATGGTATTTCAAGTACTTCTATGAAGAATAAATGTTGTACGCCCACAAGTAATAACATTCATTCTACCTGTATGACATCCTACGTCATCTTTGTCACAACTTATTTGAATCACCAACACGAATGAATGGCGAATGCTACATAAACAATTTTGGGAGAGGAATGTTGCAAAACGAGCAACGGCAGAGAAAGTACTCTTAACAAGTAGTATTTTGAAGATATAAGCACGTAAGTTAAGAATTCTTAAGCAAATAAATACGTGCAAAATTGTTTTAATTCGTATTTCTTGATGATTGTATCATGCAACATTGAAGGGCGTTTAGCATTCGGTTAAAACGGAAACATTTAAAATGTGCGCACATACTCTTGTCAACTAGGGCAAAACGCCTTTTATGGCTACCCTTATATTTACCGTCATTAAGATGTCCGTAACAAAACTAGATTTAAAATTATGTAGGTTAGGCGAAAAAAGTTTCAAAATAGTGTATGGGAAAATAGAAAAAACCGAAAATTTCCACATTTTGAAGAAATATCTAACATTTTGACGAGGCAAAACGCCCTAGGGGCACTAACCTACAATGTACTTTCGTCTCCACGCACTATCCATACCAGAATGCTGATTCGCCGACGCGTGGTGCTTTGTTCCCTAGGAGCTGCCAGCTGAAAAGCGTTTTGCCTCATGAGTTTTCCAGCAACAAAATATCACCACTTTTTTGAAATGTGAATATTATCAATATGATTGAGATTTTTGACAATTTTTGTATGGCAAAAGATAGCTAGCTTGTTAAACTGGTGCATAATGTAAAAATACACATGAATAGCGTTACAAATAAGACATTAAAATCCAGTATCCGTGATTTTTTGCCTTTCTCGTACAACAAAGTTGTACCGAAAGGCTATCATTTCACTCTGAAAACGAACTTTTTACAGGAACATCTGATAGTAAAGTTTCTTATACCATTCGACTCAGTTTGAAGAATCGAGGTGATGTCTGTGTGTGTGTGTATGTATGTGTGTGTGTATGTTTGTGTGTCTGTATGGTCACTTTTTCAACCTCAAAAACTCTCACGATTTTCATGTACTTAGACTTAACTGATTTTGTCGCAACAAGTTGCATTTCGCAGAGCCACTCTTCTAATTACATGCTATTTAATTTCATCAAGATTGATTAATGCGTTCGCAGCTGACAAGGAAAACGGTTTAGGCAGTTTTTCATTTTTTCCCATATAACCGGGACTACGAGCATTGAGCAGCTACCATGCTATAATATAAATTACGTTCGCTCGATGGGTTTGAAACCTCGCTACGGCAATATCGATAACGCTAACGCAACGAGCAAAGCTTTTCAAAGCTTGCAATGTGGAACGTGTTGAACACGAAAACTAATCGACGAACAACGCACGCGCTTTTAAGTTGAGAGCCGAATCGATGATTATTGGCATTATACTTTATCGGAGCATTCGCACCAACACAGTTGTAAGTTTCATCGTTGGCAACAGAAATTGCACTCGATAACGACACGATTAACTGCTGGTTCGTACGCTCGTGGCCATGGTGGTGTTTGCGTTTGTTTTGTGTCATACATTGGAAGGGGAAAAAGAGGGTTTCATTGATGCTTCAACATGCTGTTTGGAATGGGTGGTATGTGGTATGATGGGTGATGTGGAGTTATGGTGAAGTTTGGGTGATTTCAAGGGCAAATTTAAATATAGTTTTCGTTTTATACATTTCCTTATTTCCATATTATATTATGTATGCGGTTTTGTTAGTCTTTTATTTGTATTTAGGAATCGTTCAAAAATGGCATTGGGGCCTTGGCGAAGAGGGGTGGGGCTGTCGTTGGTTGAATAATCTTAAATGTATTTGACGTCATATTCTAGTCGGCCTTGAGAATTATTGGCTTAATTTTCAAAATGTTCGTGTACATTTCACTCCGAAATCGAACCTTTTATAGAAGTCTTGGAGACCCATGATGTTATATATGTTGGAAGTTGAGGAGTAGAGAAGAAAGTGTGTGCAACAAGAGAAGGTTTTGAGGACAACCCCACTGTTTTTGGGTTGAAACCCCCAGCAACAACCACTGTCATTCCCTGGTTCCGTAGTCGGCCTAATCCGGCATTGTTTCCGCCGATAGTATATCGGCCTTCTTATTGGTCGAGTTGCAACAAAGCAAGAGCGAGGAAGATCCCCAAGCCACCCCGGCGATACCACCGGTAAGCCCGCAGCGAACAAAGTTGCTCGCTACCGGATCGTCGGCTACAAAAGGAAGGAAGAAAGAAGAGGAAGGAAAGAAATGGAGTGGTGCAGTGCTGCCAGGAAGAGGGGCTCTAAAGACAGGTTAACAGGAGAGAGTGAAGACAGAAGTGAATAAAGTGTCGCAAAGTGAAGCTCTGTGGTTTTCCCTTCATTTGATTGCGAGAGTTCCCTGTCCGCAAGTTGCTTGAGGTGAGCCACCCTGAGGCTATTGGTTCAGGAAGTCTCAGTATAGCGCTGGGTCGATAATCACAAATCTCTGAAGGATTTTTAAATTGAACTCCTGAAGGAACTTCCGACATTCTTAGATTTCTCCAAGAATTTCTTTGGTCATTGCTTCAAGATTTCCTTCAGAAATTCCCCAGGGATTTCTCTGAAAAATCCTCGAGAAACAACTTCGGAAATAAATCTAAAAATCATTTTTAAATTCCTCCGCAATGTTTCTTGAAAAATTGAACTAATGAGTTTTGAGAGTTACTCCAGAATCTACCTCAGGAGTTCTTTCGGAATTCAAAACTTCCTCCTGGAATTCTTTCGGAAATTTTTCGAATCATTTATTTTGAAATATATTCACGAGCTCCTTTTAAACATTCTCCGGAAATACCTTCCAATCTCCTTCAGAAATACATACGGAAAATATTTTGGTAGTTCTTTCGGATATTCCTTCGAAAATTCTTTTAAGGATGCGTTCTGGAATTCCTTTACAAAGTCCTTGGAAAAATTATTAAGGTTTTGAAAACTTGCGTATACGCAAGGAATTTCTTCGGAAGTGGTTTTAGATTTTTTTTAGGGATTTATTTAAGGACTTCAGGAATTCCACCGGGAATCCCTCTGGAGATTCTTTCACAAATACCTTATGGAATTACTTCAGAAATTCCTGTAAGCGTTGAACTTAATTTCTAAATTTAAAAAAAAAAAAGCATTTTTTTAAAAGTCCCCCAGAAATTCCTCTAGAACTTTCTCCAGAAAATCTTTCAGAACTTTCTGCAGGAAATAACTTAGAATATTCCTCAGTTTTTTTCAGAAACTCTTTCAGAAATTTCTTTGGAAATTCCTGTGGAATTTTCATCAGAATTTCCAGAACTTCTTTAAACATTTCTGAGAAAATTCCTTTAGAATGTTTTTCGATAATACCGGCGGAAAATCTTTCGGAAAGTTCTTTCAATTCCACTAAACATTTTTTTAAATTTCCTGTGCTTTATATACCGTCAGGTCGCCATTCACCGTGGGTGCACCATTCATCGTGCGGTTCGAACAGATGTTCGTTATGTTTACGAAAATATTGAAAAATACTTTATTTCATCATCAGCACCAATAAAGAAGTTCAAAAGAATCCTCTCCGAGTAATAACTGTGAAATATAACTGTTCCAACAGCTGATTTGACGTTAGAGTTTGTTAACATCCTGCGGCTGTTTGCTTCCACCTTTGTTTTTAGCCGTCAAGTATATTCTACGCTCGCTCAATATCAGTGGAAAAGTGAATGTTTTATTGTTCTTTACCTCTTATTTAATGTCAATGCAATTTAAGTGTCGGGTTTGTATTTTGATTTTACTTATAAAATTAATCCGAAAATATAGGTAACACATCATTCTCCACCAAATAAAAATGCACGGCGAATGGATCCCCCAGAAAATAACTGTGTCCATTCAAATCTGTACTGTAAATGAGTACTATGAATGATTCCGCCATTATTTTGTACAGGTTGAGCAGAAGCAATGGTTTTCCGGGGATGACTTGTTGGTCATAAGAGTTATACTATCGACAGACATATGATTTCCGCACAATGATTTTCGTATCACGCTGTATGCGTACAGTGACAAGATGACACACATATTTTCTTTCCACCGTTGTATCCATTTGACAGCTTGTTTTGAAACTGATTCTACAGCTTTGCAAAACTATATTTTTCATCAAAATATATAGAAATCATAAACTGTTACTATAGTTTTTATGAGTATTACACAATATTTATCCATATTTTGTTTAATATATTGTGAATTCGCGTCAGCATTTCATTCATCGATATGAAAACGACATAGTTTTCCAATTCTTCGTATAGGTATTTTAGCAGAAATATGCGAGTTCTTAAAAATATTCCGCAGGGCAATTATTTCTGCGGACGTTAATCACTCTATTCTATGGTTTGGGCTGATTTCAGTGCAAACGGCACTGATCGTTTAATTCTTTGAACATTTTGAAGGATAAAGCCAGCACCGTTCAATTGACTCATAGATCCTGTAACAGGTTTATTCGGACACGGAACTCCGGGTTTTTTCAAACACTTATTTATTTACTTCGCGCTGACTACCGTTTATTTCTGCACTCCACTTTTACCTCCACGAGATCCTCCTCTCCTCTCCTCCCTCCCTCTCCAAACACTACAGATCCAATTTTGAATTTGTCCAAAACAACGGTACAAAACATTCTTCCCATCCAAAAAAGTAGATGCTGACTAATGGCAAATCAAAGAGCCCGTATCCTTCTCAATCCTTAGACCTCATTCCAATTAATCCTATTAAAACCCATAAGATCCTTGCACAAAATGTTCAAAATCACACGATACATAACTCAAACCATTGAATATCATGCAAAAGTGACGGTAGATCTTTCCCGGAAACAACCCAAGAACAGGCAAAATCAATAGAAAGACATCTTCAGAGCGTAATTGTAGCAAATAATGGGCTTACGAATAATTATTTTGCCAATGTTGTGAAAAATATCAACCGGAATTGCAGAAAAACGAATTTTACTCAGTCAGCTTGCAAATGTTTGTTTTTATTGCATATGTCAAACGGCGTATTTGACATTTCAAAACAACAAATTATGTTCTGTATCGTACAATACAACGGTCGCAGGGCAGGGTACGGAAATCATCGTGCTATCGTGATACCAGCGTGATTCTGGTTGACAGACATATGATTTTATGCTGTACAGTGATATTGGTATCATATATGTGTCACAAGTATTACGTGACGCTAATGAGCATTGATTTCTGCATCTGCAATAATAATTCTATTGATTGATTATGTACTTTCTGTGTTACACTAAAACACATGAACTCCACATGTTTATGCTTAACTAAATGAAAAACACGAATAACATTTTAAAATAAAAGTTTAAATTCATATTTTAATTAATTTAAATGAAAAGTTCTTATCCACGGTGAATGGGTACCTACCCACACGGTGAATGGTGTCCTAACACAGCGAAAGGATACCCTAATATATCACTGAAAAATTATCTACATCCATCTATCTTGCCAAAAACAGATAGTTTTTGATTTTCATTCGAATTAAAACAATTATTCAAGGTTCGTGACTACAATTTTCAATTTAAATTATTTGGAGAGCTCTAATATTTGCTAAATTGCCTAAGATGCACGGTGAATGGCGACTTGACGGTAGGTAGATATAAAATGAAGAATTCAATTCTACGGGTAATTTTTCTTAGTAACGAACAAGTTTGTAGGAATTGTTCACAAGAAAAGCTGTTTCATACTGCTAGCTGAGCCTTATAAAAAATAATAATACTCGCCCATAAAGTACATGAAAGTACAACATTTAAGTAGTTTAAAATGAGGATGATTACCCATGCTTCGATATAGCGTACAATTCGATATAACGTACAACTTTGAAAACGATATGTACGTTTTATCGAAGTTTACCTGTACCAACCCGACCAGTTAGTCATAACAATTATATCAATATGTGTTACAAATAACAATACTTGAAATAATTTCTCTGTCAAAAATGGATGAAAAAAAATTTCACGATCGTCATAACTTGATTAAGTATAACATAATGTATTATGCTTATTTTACAGAAAAACAAAATTGCCAACATTATTGGTAGATAGGAATTGGAAAAAACCACCTTCAGTATATCTTGATTTAATCGAGAAAGGCATCGTCACCGCTAGATGGATTAATTTGGATTTTTCTTTAAACGAACGCTGTTTGGTTCTATTAATTTGTCGAATATGAACTGTTTTCATCAACATGTAGGAACCTCAATATGTACGTGATACGCTATTTGCTCTCGATGCATTTATTCAAACTTTGTTGAGCATTTGAACCAAGCTTTAAGAATTTCTCATTTGTTGGAGTGACAGTTTAGTTATTATGGAATCGTATTCTCTTGAACTTCCTTCTATCAAGTTCTTCGTCTTCCACGTGCAAAGGGCTGTCCATATACCACGCGTGCAGTTTAGGGAGAAGGGGGACTACGGTCACAAGTCATTAAAATTTTCAAACTTGTAAGAGCAATTGTTCATGTTGGGGTAGGTGGGTGTCTAAAACTGATCAATACCTGTTACTTGTTATATGGGCATGTAACACATGCTTCACATTTTCATAACAATAATAAATACTTAGAGGCCTTTCAAGGTTTGGAACAAACATATTTGATACCAGCTTTAAAAGTTATTTAGAGACTGCCACTACTGGTATACACACCCTTGCATATTTGTAGGAACTGACGAATCTCGATACAGGGGAAGAGCAGTAGAAGCTCGTCGGCGGTAATCATACCGACACGGCACACTATCATCTAACCTTGGATCGGGACTTGGAGCAAACAGTCAGGCAGACAGGCAGGAATTCAGAGTAAAAAAGTTTTCATGTGGCGGCACGACGTGTAGCTCTAACCGTTGTTAAGTATTAAAAATTAAATATTAAGAAGGGTGGAAGCGAACAATGGTAGAGTTGCAATCTGGTGGGTTCGTAGTCGGTATACAGTTGCATGGAGAAGAAAGTTTTAGAACTCTTTTGCTCAAGTGCACCATAATTTATAATGCTGCAAAATGCATCAATCCCATCTTTGAAAGTTTTACAGGCCTATAATTTGAAATAAACTCAGCAGTTTTTTTTATATTGCGCGATCAAACAGACATGTTATTAAACAAGAAAGTATGTATTAGACTTTAGTTTTGAATGAAAATAAGTCAATTTACATGAAGACACAAAATGAAGACATACCACCTCGCATTTGCTTTTTGCCAATTTATAAGCCTGCTTTACCAGTGTTGGACTCATGGATGGTTTCACTAGGCCACTATCGAGCTCATCGGAGTGCAGGCTTCAACACTACAATTGCATAAAATACTAGTAGGCGTATTCGAGTGTTCAATGAAATAACACTACCTTGTCTTCAACTTCCAACGCCTTTCCATTTCCAATTTATTATCATTATTATAGGGTAACAGACGGCTTTGGCAGGTTTTGTTCTATTATTGGCAGGGGGGTTTTTGTCGACCGAATTTTATGAAATTTGGCCACAATATTCGTTGATATGCAAAGAATGTTTGGGCCAAATTCGAGCATAACCAGTCATAAAAAAAAAACCCTGCCAATAATAGAACAAAACCTGCCAAAGCCGTCATCACCCCTAGCAGAGGTTATAAGATGCCCATGAAAATTAACAAAGAAGAGAATAAGACATTCGACACTCCCCTTTAGCTTGAGCACATAGCCTCTGTGAAGACGAACGATTCTATTTTGTCTTAGCACTGCATACGTCTAATATTGGAAACCAATTTACGGTCATTTTCCCCAAACGCCAGATGCCTTCTCATCTTTCATTCAAGTCACACCAACCGAAGACCAATTTTGCGTTTCGACAATATTTATCGAATCCACTCAATCTCAATTGCAGATGTTTGTCTTTTTGCTCCACTCTGCAGTGCCAGTGCCCGCTGGGAAAGCTGCATCGAATTACGCTGGAGCAACCCTTCAACAGCAACAAGAGGATGCCAAGGATCGCATCATACTTCTCATTTTCGCCCTCCTTGCTACTCTGTTGGGTTGCTTTTCCGGGGCACACACAGACAGTTTGTCAACTCAACCCCTATCGGTGGCGGCGGTCGGTGGCTCGGTCACTGCACTAACGGTGCCGTGTTGCTTTCAAGGCGATTCGACCTTCACCTTCAATACCAACAAACCCATCCTCTGTTGTTAGATTCAACCCAGCATCTCAAAAAAAAAGGTGCAGAAAGCATGAATCTGTTCTCAACGGAAAACGACTTCAATATGATCGCTCTGCAGTTAGCTCGGTCGATGTACTTATACCGGCAGCGGCAGCTAGAGCTCGAAGAACTTTACAAGCGGGGTACAGGTTTATTTGCCATAGCAATCGTTTCCGAACAAACACGATCCTTGGCACCAGTTTTGGTGCATTGGGAAAACACCGCACCGGTGAGAATGAATTTGCTTGATTTTTTGTCTGCAGTTTTCACTTACTCGCAATAGGCAATATAGCTAGACAAAAGGGAAAATTAAGAAATGCGAGAATGAATTCAATTTAGGCCGTACAGCAGGACGAAGAAAAAAAAAAGAAGAAACATAAAGACAAAGAATGTTTGTTTGAAAATCGTGTCTATAAAATCTAATGTACGATTTAGCTCTGGTTGAAATTTCAATGATGGAATGGGTATCTAAAACATCTAATGTGGAAGATAGTCTGCGGGAAATCGTACATGGAAGAAAACAATAAATGTATTTAAAAAATCCTAAACAAGTAGACCTCTGGCAGGTTGGTTTTGATCGTAACTTGAAAGTTACGAAAAGAAACTTCGACGCGAACATTATCAAATGGATTCACAGCATGCTTGCAAAAAGAGAAATCTCTTCAGAGCTGGGAAGTTCGTCTGTTACAGTATGGGCCTCTCACCACTAATGTGGTCCTTAGTTGTAGACGATCTTCTAGGATGCTTGAAAGAAAAAGGTTTCGAGGTTGTAGGCTTTGCTGACGATATTGTCATCATAGTGAGGGGGAAATTCGACAATATCATTTCTGAAAGAATGCAATGGGCTCTAAATTTTACCCATCCGTGGTGTAGTCAGGAAGGCCTTAGCATTAATCCGTCAAAAATTGTAATTGTACCATACACTAGGAAAAGGAAACTTGATCTAAAAGCTCTAAAGCTTGGAGGACTAGAAATTCAGCTTAGTGAACAGGTCAAATACCTGGGAGTCATTCTGGATTCTAAACTGAACTGGAATGCTCATATTGAGTGTGCGATCGGAAAGGCAACTAGTGCCTTCTGGATATGCTCTAAAACATTTGGAAGAAAATGGGGCTTAAGACCAAAAATGATAAAGTGGATCTATACTTCCATTATTCGTCCAAAACTGACATATGCTGCTCTTGTCTGATGGCCAAAAACAAAAGAGGCTACTGCACAGAAGAAGCTGACAAAACTGCAAAGGTTAGTGTCCATTGCTATAACGGGAGCGATGCGTAGCCACCATTGTATGAATTCGTGCAGTTAGAAGCGGAAAAGAATATGCCAAAACTTAAACGATTGAAGTTATTCAAGTCAGGCGATTTAGTGGGCCATTTGAGTATTTCACAAAATTTTCAATATGGGCCAGTGATGAATATGAATAGAGACTGGATGAAACCTGTGGAGAACTATGACATTCCTTACAACATATATGAACCAACACGTATGGTTTGGGATGTCGGAGGTCCCACTGTTCGAGACGGTTCCATAAAATTCTACACAGATGGCTCAAAAATAGGAACAAAAACGGGTGCAGGAATCTTCGGCCCTGGGATAGCGATCTCAGTGGCAATGGGAAACTATCCAACGGTGTTTCAAGCGGAGTATTTTGCTATAATGAAATGTGCTAATATATGTGTAGAAAGGAAATATAGATATGCAAATATTTGTATTTTCACAGATAGTCAAGCGGCACTCAAAGCGTTGAGTAGCTTTAAATGTACGTCAAAACTTGTCTGGGACTGCATTCTTTCATTGCGAAAGGTGTGCCAAGAGAACTCCGTAAATCTGTACTGGATTCCAGGGCACTGTGGCATTGAAGGTAATGAAAAGGCAGACGAGCTTGCGAAACGAGGTTCAAATACACAGTTTATTGGCCCAGAACCTTTCTGCGGTATATCATACTGTACCATAAAAATGGAATTAAAATCATGGGAAGCACAAAGGTTGATGACCAATTGGTTGGTTGCCGAAAAGTGTGCTCAATCAAAGAGATTTATAATTACCAATGTTAAAGTAACCGAAAAGCTCTTAGAGCTCAGCAAGAGAGCTCTTTGCACCTTCACTGGCCTAATAACCGGACACTGCCCGAGCAGATATCACTTGAAAAATATTGGCCAGATTCAGAATGATATCTGTCGTTTCTGTAACATGGAACGTGAAACCTCGGAACATCTGCTTTGCAGTTGTGATGCATTGTACAAGAGTAGATCTAAATTTCTAAATAGTGGCTTTATGCAACCAGGAGATATTTGGACTGCAAATCCTGGAAAGGTAGTGGATTTTATTAACTCAATTATACCGGACTGGGAAAATACCCGTCTTAGGTTGTTTACTTGACAAATGGTGATCAACCTAGAAGATGCGAATAGTTAATAGTAATCAGGGGTATACCACAAAAGTTCAACTCAATGGACGCAGTGGTTCTACGCCCCAACAAAAAAAAACTTGTAAGTTTAGTTACAGTGCTTGGTTAGACCAATGCACCATGCGTCTCCATATGCTCGTTTGCCATATATTGCCATATACGATGATGAATATGTTTGTTTAAAACCCTTATGTGGGTGACGAGGTACCCAGACGAGGTACTCAGAATGAAACTTGAAACTTAAATAACTGGCTGTTGTGAGTGAACTCAAATATCATGAAACTTGCTGACACCTGGTAGATAGTTGAGATATAGCGACGAGAAAAGTCTCAGATTTATGTCGCGATTAGAGTGCTTGTGCGGAGTCGAATACTATTTGTACCTCTTAAGGTCACTCCTGACAGAATCCAAGTTTCAAAGTGCTCGCGTTTTGGGGGGCACACCACTCGATACGGAGGCGGCGGACAACTGTCATTCTTGTTGATTCAGCTTTGCTGCGTCGCAGCATGCGTGAAAAAATAAAAATGACAGATGTGCGATGCTTCCGTATCGAGTGGTGTGCCCCCGAAAACGCGAGCACTTTGAAACTTGGATTCTGTCAGGAGTGACCTTAAAAGGGAGCTCCCGGGTACCCAACCATATAATAGTGGGCGTGTATGTTTAGAGGTGTGTGTGTGTGTTTTAGAGGCCAACGGTGGTCCTATGGAAGCTCCGGAACATCCGGAAAAATGGACAATTCTCGCTTAACTTTTCAAAAGGACCTAAGTAATATTTTTTTCATGAATTAATTTGAATACTGCAATCAATAGCTTTCATGTTGTTCTGTTGATTGCGCTATTCAAATTAATTCATGAAAAAAAATGTTACTTAGGTCCTTTTGAAAAGTTAAGCGAGAATTCATAAGTTTCATCGTAGACCGGCGGGGTTTTCTTAGAACCATTAGTTGTCGAACTCTGAGTATGGAAATGATGTGACTCATGCATGGATCATTGTGGCCGCCGAATGGTCAACTTGTGCTTCACACCGTGGAGTGCCGAAAGTGCTAAGTTTATCCTCATTAGGCTGCGTTGTAAAGTTTCGAGTAAGTATATAGACTTGATGAGATATTTTGACTAAATGATATTGCCATCACTGGTGCTATCCGACAAAATTATTGGAATTTTACTAATGTATTGTTGGAGACAAATACTTTTTCAGAGCATTTTTCCCCTTCTACCCATTACATTAATGAACAATTCTGGAACATGATTAAGCTAAATACTGCTAATTAATTTCAATTTTTGATTTTATGTACATTTTATGTACATATTTCCACAATTTTCATTTCAAGATTAGAAGTATGATACTAAAACTTTTGATCACCAGTGTAAGCCCATCTGTCAAAGCTGTTCAGTGTTATTTGAAATCTTATGTAAAACCAATATGTAACATGAATCGTTAACGTAAACAGCTGCGTTTGTTATAAGACAATCATATATATGTTCCCGAAATAACTACTTATTGTAAACAAGTTTTCATGGTTACAAACTAAAACAATAACAGAAATATGACAAATCTTTTCAGTTTTAACTTTTTTGGTGGAAATATAGAGGAGTGTGATAAATGTTTGTAAAAAAGCAGTGAATTTGATTCGTACGTTTTAGAAACAGATCCCAGATGTATATGAGTTGCAGCCCTGATAAATAAAGTAAGGCAGTCGACCTAAATGTTTCTTGGCAACAGCTCAAAGCGATAGCCGATCATCGCTAATCTTGGGGTCTTTAAAAATATATATGTAACAAACTGTCTTACCTTACCTCGAATTAACCTACGAATTTAACTTTCGGAACTAAAAACAAATGATATTGAGGTACAACTATTTAAAAACAGCATTGTCGCAAAAACTGGTCGCCAAAACTGGTTTACAATCTATATATAACTTTCCATTTTATTTTTTTTATCCGAGTTAAGTTGCAAGCATTGGCGTAAATAAGGGGGGGCCGGGGGGGCCTGGCCCCCTCCAGACCTACTTGTGGCCACCCCAGAAAATTTTGAAAAGTAATTCCAACTTAGTCAGTTTTTATTTCATTTACATATTTCCTACATATTTCTTAATTTTGATTATTAATTCTATAAACATATTTTTTGTTGCGTTATCACATCTTATGTTCAGCAAAGCATCGAAATATTTAAGTTGGACCCCCGGGAACATTTTCTCGATTTTTAAGCTAAAATCAATGCCGCTTCTAATTCAGTTGCTAGCTTAAAATAATAAATTTGTTCTGCATTTGTTTGACTAGTATCCTGGTCGCAGAAACATAAAAACATAATTGTATTAAGATATAAATATTTCTGTTCTATTAAACTACCATCCGCTTCAAAAAAGACTGAAGCAACTACATCAAAATGAGCACATGTACACAAATCCGGTCAATGAAATTTCGAACGACCATTCTTTCGAAAATCTTCGAGTAAATCGCAAGGTATGCCGCAAAACAGTTGATCAAATTCCTATGGAGCTTTTTGCTCTCGCTATATAATTCTGGCACAGAAAGATATAAAATTATAAAACTTAAGAATCTTTGTTACAATGACAGAAAAATCAACAACGCATTCCATTGGAAGTATTAGGACAAAACTTGGGCAGCCTTCGCACTCACAACAGAGATTGCATTAAAGAAATATTTTTATAATCCTCAAAAGATCTTGTTCCATTTAATTTTTTGGCGATTTCATAAGGATCATCGGAAAACTCTTTTGTTAGGACCTTTAGTTAGAATTTGTTTTCTGGGATAAAAAAAATTAGATTTAGAAACCAGTTCGTATCAGAAAACATTTCTTTTGCAGCACAATTCAGATCGATTTGGTTGCTTCTCAAGTCTCTTTGATTTTTGCAGAGAAATCTCTCACCTATTCAGAAAACCATAATAAAGCCTCTTCCTAACTTCAAAAACCCTATGTTATTCTGGAATTTGATTTATGACTCATAATTTTATGACTCATGGAATTTATGACTCATGAAAAACACTTTAGGATTCCAAATTTGTGTTCATCGGTACTTAACTATTTCAGCACATAGCATACATGTTGGAATCGCATGAATACTTATATTGATTATGACAAAATTTCGTGGAAGAGTTTTAAAAATTTCAAGTTTCAAAAAAATCGAGATCTTTATGCATTAAGTAATCATGGAAATGCTTTAAAACTTTCAGAAATATACTCATATCGAATTTCATTTATAGATAGTTCGAAGAAGATTCTTGAATCATAGATTACACACTTATCCACATTTAGTAACATGGGGAAGACAAGTTGACACAGACACAGCGTTTTGAAGCAATCACAGCATCATTGGAAATCAATTGTATTAATCGCGATTTTTTTATGTTAGTTTTAGGACGAATGAGCGATAAACTTAGTCAAACATTTTCTATTGCAATCCATGCGCACAGTGCTTTAAATCGCCTTTGAAAATTACATCCCACCAGCTGGTGCCATGGCCCCCCCTAGACCGAGACTCTAGTTACGCCTATGGTTGCAAGTGTTACTTGGGAATGTATTCTCGTACGAATTCCTAAAAGAAGAATTCCTCAAACGGACTCTAATATAAATTTCAGAACAGATTCCCGAAAAAGTTTTGAAAAGAATTTCCGCAAGAGCATGAGCATGAGCATAATTGACCGCCTACGGTTGCTATTCCGTTATTGCCAGGTGTTATAAGACAGACATCCAACAGATGAAGTTTGGGACTAGAATGTTGAGAATGTTGACATGATACTCGCTTTGATAGAAACTGACGAGTCATCTGCACTTTCACGAGAAATCATTGTGATGCTGGATATATGGGGTGAGAAGTGTGGCACGATTCGTTTTTGTAAACGGTATGCCGTGAATAGCGTGTAGTTTGATTGATGAAAATATTTTTATTAAAAGCCACAATCAACATAACAAAAGTTTGATGACCGGCCGATCGTTCTGCTTACTGAAGAAAACATGTCTGGTCGAAACTTCCGATCGTTCTGCGTCCAACACAAAACACGAACAAACTTGCACTGATTGTTTTCTATTGTCACTTCTCGGCCGAAGAAACTAAAAATGACTTCCGGACGAATATATTGTTTATTACATCTTTTTGAAACAAAAAACACACAGTAATTTCTTCTTCCTTTTTTCTTCTCAACACTTTTTCACATCTGCTGTCAACAACGTTAGTCTCAAAACTCACTCCGAAAGAATTTGCTGCAAATAAATTCTAAATTGCTAAAATAAATTCTCTAGGAATGTCCGAAGGAATTTTTAATGAAGTTTCTGGAGAAATTTCCAAAGAAATACCTGGAACAATTGCCTTTAGGAATATTAGAAATAATTTCGAAAAAAAAAAATAAAAATCCTGGAGGAATTTCTTAAATTTCCAAAGAAATTTGTAAATTTTCAAAGGAATCTCTAAAGGAATTTTCGTATGAATATCCGGAATAATTCCTGAGGTTGTTTTCGAAAGTTTTTCTAAAAGCGGAGACGAGCCAGCCTCGGGCTGAAAGTCTCCTTAATAAAGACACAAAAAAAGTTTTTCTAAAAAAATCCGAATGAATAAAAAAAAAATCCCAACGAATTTCAAAAGAATTTCTGAAGCATTTTCCAAACGTATTTCCAGTAGAAGCATAAGCACTTGAATGTTATAGGCGCTGTAACCATCAATTGCTAAGGGAATTTCTAAAGCAACTCGCAAAGGAATTTACAATGAAATGTAAAAATTATTTTCTGAAGAAAGTTTCAACAAATTTCCGGAGCTATTCCTTGAGAAGTTTTTAAAGTTTCTCTAAAGAAATGAGAGAATTGAAATCCAAAAGAATTTTTAAATAAATTTCCGCAGCAATTTCTTAAGGAATACTCGAAGAAATTTCAAAAGAATTTTCGAAGAAATCTACAAAGTTTTTATGAATATTTCTGAAGGATTTCTTCAGGCTACTGACATCCTATTGTTTAGCCCATTGCCAGATCGTATCCAGGATGTCCTGGGCTATAATTTTATTCCATACTGCGTTTCAATGATGACAGCGGGCACATACTATTGATGATGACGACACCGCGCTTGTCACCTGCTCGGATTTCTTCAATAAATTTTATAAAGGAATTTCAGGAATAAATCCTTGATGTGTTTCCTAAGGATAGAAAAGCAATTTTTGAATGATAATTCCTGAGAGATATATTGTCTCGTTTTGACCGTCATCCAGTGCGGTTGGTTTTGCGCTCTACTTTTGTGCGGTGATTCGCACAAAAATAGAACAATAGAACCAGTGCAGTGACCGCGGTTGAAACAAATGTGTAGTGCAAAAAAAATAGTTGAAAAAGTGCTACAGCTGCTAGAGACGCGCGCATGTTCGTGCATGCCAGGGTTGGTCAATTGTTATCAAGGGCAATGCCCTAATATTTCGATCAAGCCTATGTAAATGCTCAAACATGTTCAGCGTCAGAATAATTGAGGAGAAGAGGTAAGACTTTGATAAACTGTAAATATATTTAAACACGCACCCACACAAACGCTCACACATTCACATACACACATTCACAAATACACATATACATACATACACTGATGGCCATAGGTATTCGTCATATTTTCATTGTAATCTACATGATAAATACTTTTGTTTATCAGTGTACTCACATACACACATATATACATACATACTCAAATACATGCATACATTAACACGTACATAATTTTTATTATATATATATATTAGGTTTCTATATTATTGAAAGCGTTTGGTACGGGAGGTCCACGTTTTCTTCCTTTCCCCTAGATTCCAAGCTATTGAGTTACCTCAGGTATTCCTTAATCCGCTCAATATCTAGGAGTCATCTTTGCGGTACATACTGCGTAGTTGGCCTGGCTATATGAGAAGAAAAATGACGGAATTCAGAAACCGTCATTTTCCAGGATGCTTTCAAGTATTGGCTACGCAAGTATGAGATTAGATTAGATTAGATTAGATAATTCCTGAGAGATATATTGATGCAATTTTTAGAATTCCCTTTTTGAAAGAATTTCTTAAATAATTTCCGGAGGACTTTCCCTGGAGGAATTTTCAAAGAAATATCTGGAGAAATTTCTACTTGAATTCCTGAAGGATTTTTTGATGAAATGTCTGGAGTAATTTCTGGATAAACTTGCGCAGGAATTCCTGAAGGTATTTCCTGAAGAGAAACATGGCTGGTTGGTAATTCTCAAATAATTTAAGGAATTGAAAGAAACATTGAATCTAATTCGTAGCAGCTTATTACCAGACTAAAGCCGTAGTGGCCTGTGCAATACATAAAAGTCTTCTCCATTTAGCTCGGTCCATGGCTGCACTAGGGGACAGCAGGGACTATGTCCAAGAGCTTGACGATCCCTTCCAGGCCATCTGCGAGTTATGTCGCTTGCCTAGGATGTGGTGGAGTTTGACAGTGGGCTCTGTTAAACCTCTATAAAAAAGCTGCATGCATCCGCAAGTAGGCTACGCCAAAGCGACCATGTGCCGCACAAGCCCAAGTCCTGGTGTTAGATAGGACGCTAAACAGCCTTGACACGACGGCCTTCAGACGAGACAGGAGGATTGTGCAGGCCCAATAAGCCGCCTTTAAAAACAAACCATTACGAACGACATAGAAGATAATACGACTCGATACAATGGGCAACGATCTAGGCGGCGAATAAAGAATCACGATTGGAAGCTTGGAACGTGGAACTGCAAGTCGCTAGGCTTCGCAGGTTGAGACAGGATAATCTACGATGAATTACATCCCCGCAACTTCGACGTCGTAGCGCTGCAGGAAATCTGCTGGACAGGACAGAAAGTGTGGAAAAGCGGGCATCGAGCGGCTAGCTTCTACCAAAGCTGTGGCACCACCAACGAGCTGGGAACCGGTTTCATAGTGCTGGGAAAGATGGGCCAATGCGTGATTGGGAGACATCCAATAAACGCAAGAATGTGCAAGCCGATTCTTCAACTATAGCATCATCAACATGCATAGCCCACACGAAGGGAGACCCGACGACAAGCGTTCTATGCACAGCTGGAGCAGACATACGATGGATGCCCACTGCGGGACGTCAAAATCGTCATCGGTGACATGAACGCTCAGGTAAGATGGGAGGAAATGTATAGACTGGTCATCGGACCGGATAGTCTGCATACCGCATCGAACGACAACAGCCAACGATGCATAAACTTTGCAGCCTCCCGCGAAATGGTAATCCGAAGCACTTTCTTCCCCCGCAAGAATATCCACAAGGCCACATGGAGATCACCTAACCAAGAAACGGAAAACCAAATCGACCACGTTCTAATCGACGGTAAATTCTTCTCCGACATCACGAACGTCTGCACTTACCGCAGTGCGAATATTGAATCCGACCACTACCTCGTTGCAGTATGCCTGCGCTCAAAACTCTCGACGGTGTACAACACACGTCGAAGTCGGACGCCGCGGCTTAACATTGGGCGGCTACAAGACGGTAGACTAGCCCAAGACTACGCGCAGCAGCTGGAAGTGGCACTCCCAACGGAAGAGCACCTAGGCGCAGCATCTCGTGAAGATGGCTGGAGAGATACTCGATCCGCCATTGGAAGAACCGCAACCGCTGCAATAGGCACGATGGCCCCGGATCAGAGAAACGACTGGGAAGACGGTGAATGTGAGCAGTTAGTAGAAGAGAAGAATGCAGCATGGGTGAGATTGCTGCAACACTGCACGAGGGCGAACGAGGCACGATACAAACGGGCGCGGAACAGACAAAACTCGATTTTCCGGAGGAAACAGCGCCAGCAGGAAGATCGAGACCGTGAAGAGACGGAGCAACTGTACCGCGCTAATAACACACGAAAGTTCTACGAGAAGTTGAACCGTTCACGTAAGGGCCACGTGCCACAGCCTGATATGTGTAAGGACATAAACGGGAACCTTCTTACGAACGAGCGTGAGGTGATCCAAAGGTGGCGGCAGCACTACGAAGAGCACCTGAATGGCGATGTGGCAGACGAAGATGGCGGTATGGTGATGGACCTGGGGGAACGCGCGCAGGACATAATTCTACCGGCTCCGGATCTCCAGGAAATCCAGGAGGAGATTGGCCGGCTGAAGAACAACAAAGCCCCTGGGGTTGACCAACTACCAGGAGAGCTATTTAAACACGGTGGTGAGGCACTGGCTAGAGCGCTGCACTGGGTCATTACCAAGGTTTGGGAGGAGGAAGTTTTGCCGCAGGAGTGGATGGAAGGTGTCGTGTGTCCCATCTACAAAAAGGGCGATAAGCTGGATTGTAGCAACTACCGCGCAATCACATTGCTGAACGCCGCCTACAAGGTACTCTCCCAAATTATGCCGTCGACTAGCACCAACTGCAAGGGAATTCGTGGGGCAGTACCAGGCGGGTTTTATGGGCGAAAGCGCCACCACGGACCAGGTGTTCGCCATTCGCCAAGTACTGCAGAAATGCCGCGAATACAACGTGCCCACACATCATCTATTCATCGACTTCAAAGCCGCATATGATACAATCGATCGGGACCAACTATGGCAGCTAATGCACGAAAACGGATTTCCGTATAAACTGACACGATTGATCAAAGCCACGATAGATCGGGTGATGTGCGTAGTTCGAGTTCCAGGGGCATTCTCGAGTCCCTTCGAAACCCGCGGAGGGTTACGGCAAGGTGATGGTCTTTCGTGTCTGCTATTCAACATCGCTTTGGAAGGGGTAATACGAAGAGCAGGGATTAACACGAGTGGTACAATTTTCAATAAGTCCGTCCAGCTATTTGGCTTCGCCGACGACATATATATTATGGCACGTAACGTTGAGAAGAAGCCTATATCAGACTGAAGAGGGAAGCCAAGCGGATCGGACTAGTCATCAACACGTCGAAGACGAAGTACATGATAGGAAGAGGTTCAAGTGAAGACAATGTGAGCCACCCACCGCGAGTTGGCATCGGTGGTTACGAAATCGAGGTGGTAGAAGAATTTGTGTACTTGGGCTCACTGGTGACTGCCGAAAATGATACCAGCAGAGAAATTCGGAGACGCATAGTGGCTGGAAATCGTACATACTTTGGACTCCGCAAGACGCTCCGATCGAATAGAGTTCGTCGCCGTACCAAACTGACAATCTACAAAACGCTCATTAGACCAGTAGTCCTCTACGGACACGAGACCTGGACGATGCTCGTGGAGGACCAACGCGCACTGGGAGTTTTCGAACGGAAAGTGCTGCATACCATCTATGGTGGATGCAGACGGTACATGGAGGAGGCGAATGAACCACGAGTTGCACCAGCTGTTGGGAGAACCATCCATCGTTCACACCGCGAAAATCGGACGACTGCGGTGGGCCGGGCACGTAGCCAGAATGTCGGACAGTAATCCGGTGAAAATGGTTCTCGACAACGATCCGACGGGAATAAGAAGGCGAGGTGCACAGCGGGCAAGGTGGATCGATCAGGTGGAGGACGATTTGCGGACCCTCCGCAAACTGCGTGGTTGGCGAAGTGCAGCCATGGACCGAGCTGAATGGAGAAGACTTTTATGTATTGCACATGCCACTCTGGCCTTAGTCTGGTAATAATAATGGCCGTTGTCGTTCGATACGGTATGCAGACTATCCGGTCCGATGACCGATCTATACATTTCCTCCCTTCAGCCTTGGTCGATCTGGTAGATACCGTGGGCTGAACTCGAGAACTTTTCGGAGAACCTTGAGCATCTCGTATTCCTGAAATGAATCACTGGCTTGGCGTTCAGGATAACTAAACTGGATTGAATTTTCAGCATTATAAAACAATGCGGTATAGGATTCAAATACTTCAGATTTATTTGCATGCTCCCAGAAGTGAAATCTTCCCAAGGTTACGGATATCTGGGTCTTCAGGGTATAGTCACACTTGACCTGGGATATTTTTCCAGTAAAGCCAACATCCTGATGAATAACTTTGCTGAAAAAAGTGGGGACCTAGCTCTCTTCTGTGATTTTACGTAGCCAATATAAAACGCTGCGCATATATGACCCAATGACCCATCCGTCCCGAAAAGGTTATGTCAAATCTGACTTTTTTTTTCTTACCACAAGTCGTTAAATATACGAAAGGAGATGGTTGAATTGGCCATGAGGAAATTTTCTGCTTGACCTTATGAAGTACAGTGAAGAAAAATTTAGTAATTGAAATCAGAATTTTCTCATGAGATTGTTGGCTTTCCGATATTTTCGAAAACAAATCCCTATCTTGTACTGCATGGAGTACAAGATAAGCATTTATTTTCGAAAATATCGTTCTACTTATACATATTGGATATATATGTTTTCCCAATCACAAATAAAAGTCCGATATTATGAAACGATATTAATGTTAAATGTTTGAATTATTTCTCAATTTTATTTTGAGCCGCCCTAGTTTACATATGCCAAATTATCACGTAACCACGGGGGTGGCGATTTTCCCAAACGATTGTCATCACCATAATCATAAAAAGTGTTGTCCGTCATCATAACCAAAAGGTCCGGGACGTTTGTTAGTTTTTTGTAAGCTAAAACAAACTCAACTTATACGGCTTTCAGACTGTTATCGTTATCATGAGTGCGAGCACACACCATTAGTAGTTATTAGCAGAATCGCAACGGGTCGGATCGTTAGTCGGAGCGGGAACGTTTAGTTTGGCCTGTTGCGAACTCGTGCAGGTTAGTCGGTATGGCTGGGAGTGCGCTATTAATCGCAATTATTCAAACCTTGCCTGGCGGTAGCAGCGGCATGATCAACCTTCCGTCCGGGGGACAGCCGTAGCATCGATGGCACACCCGTCGCTGGCGGCAGTCTCAGCCGGTGGTCCACGAAGGGCGGTTGCGTGGTGGGTACATCCACAATCATACCATTGGGGGCCAGGGCAGCTGCCGTGGAGGCGGTGCCAGTGGGGGCGGAGGTGATGGAGGTGGAGGCTAGACTCACGGGTGGTGGTGTTTGTGGGGGAAACTGAAAACCCGAGATGGGAGTGCAGCGAAGCTCTGCGGAAAATAACATCCGATTTTGTAGTAGAGGGCCGTTTACATACACACTTGGGGCGTTGGGGGTTAGAGTGGATCAAAGGTTGAACCGCTATCGCGGCCTGGAAGATTTACAAAATTCGAACCACTCTAACCTCGCAACAGTTATGGGGATTTGATATGGGATACTAGCTATAGGGATATCAGCGGAGGGGGTCGTCACACACATTTTGGATCGCAGCGGCAACAGTAGCAACGTGAGGACTCTCATGGCATTTAGACTAGGATGTCGGTTGGTTGTTTCCTCAGATTACGCTCGTATATGGGTCGAACGAACACCCATGAGCAGGCTTGTAAAATGTCATCTGCATGTCATTTGACTAATTTGTTCATAACTTTCTTTAGAAGCAAAATTTCTTCCATAATTTTGAATGTACTCATAACGCTTGAGTAGGGTTATATTTTTGTCCAAGGGTACATTGCTTTAAGTATAACATCAAAGGCTGGAGAGTGAAAACTCTCCAAAATGTCACGTGTCATTTGACATAATGTCATTTGAATGACATTTTGCCTCCCACGCCCCAGATTACATATTTACAGCAAAGTCTCGTTAGACAAAGTTGTAGGCCCATTTAACCGCTATAAGTTCGTCATACAGCATGAATTGATAGCTGCCTTCTGAAAAAAGTTCTGGGAAAATTATACAAACGAATGCAAATGACATTTTACAACACTGCCCATGGGCATGGTATTAGGTATGGGCGGGTAAACATCAGTATCGATATAATCGTAGAGGGTAAATGTAGGCGGATGGAACGAACGGCTGACCGTCCTCTGATCGGTTTGTGAATAGTAATTTTGTGATGGAAATTTCGCTCACACATGAGATAACCGGAACAAATCGAACATGGTGTGTTTCTTTCTGCGTGAAGAGGACGTTTTAAATTTGAATATTTAATTTGTCTTTGATGTTTTGGGTTGAGGATATTGAGAGAGTTCGTGAACCAAAAAATGATGTATTTAATATGTTTGATAGAAATTTATTTTTGTTCGTTAAGAAATTGAAACTAGTGTACAAAATCTGTAATCGATATTTCCGGTTTTATTCTGAAATTGGATTTTAATATATGTACATATTTATATAAAATAGAAGATGCAATGGGTACTAAAAGTTCATCTGCATATTCAAATTCTTCGTCGAATTCACATGAATGTTATTCAAAATTTCTACTTATTTATGGTAAATCACAAGGTTCCGGCAGCAAATGCAGAGAGTAACTAACTAAAACGCCATCAATGAGCTTCATTAGCATTCGTCGACAATAAACAGAAACCAACCAGCTTTGAGCCGCCGCGACGGTCGAGTGTTATATCGCGTGTCGATCTCATGGCTTTACTAACCTTAACTACGATTATAATTTATGGACCGAGTGTGAAATCAATGCTTGCCGTGAAGCATAACCGTAGCAGTCGATAGTTGAATGCAAATTTGGAAAATCACTTCCCAAACCGTCCCTCATACTACAAGCAAATGTAGGTGAAGTTTAGTTGTAGTTGTTGTACCGATGAGGTTGAAGCAAATTCTATTATTTTTTCGATCTAACTAAACGTTTAGCGATACTGTGATTGAAAACATAGCAGAATTCGTTGTTTCTGCAAACAGGAAAGCGGAATAATAATTTGATTCGTGCATCAGTATGCAATATGATTGTTTGCTGATTTCATTTAATTCCCAAACTGGAATGATGTTGTTTTGGCTAATACGCTTTATTTAAATGTTGGTGTAACATAGTATAGTAACATGATACCTAAGCAAAAGTACAAAATGTTTGATTGGAAAGGATGTATTGTCAGCCCCAATGCATAACTGGGGACGAGTTTAAACGAACTAGTCATGCAGCTCGAGGATGTGTTTGCAATAAAAAAGATGTGATTATTTGATATACGTTATTAAAGATGACTTTAAATCAAAAATATATATTACTTTCGGGTGCAACAGCTTGAAACAACTTGTCAACACCATTGTGTACAACCGCCGGCGTTTTCACTCCCCGTAGGTTCCTACAACCAAACAGAAAATGAAAGTTCTCGTGCTCTAACACGGAGATGATGGAGACGCATGGTAATTTATATCGTCATTATGCTTCCAACTATTAGCAGTTGCATGGGTAGCATGAAAAAGTGAGGAAATTCATTGCGTGCGCTCGTTGAACCGAACGCTGAAAATGGCTATAATTTTCTCACCAAGGTAATGGCGCGTCATTATTTTTTCTTACCCAGCGGCATCATATTACTGTAATTAAATTAAGATGTTTGTTTAAAATTAATCAGGCCTCTACAATTACGATAATGAACACTCATGTGATTGACTTATCAGTGCTAGATGCTTATGAATGAAAAGTGATTGCAAGCGTAAAGATACGATACGGGGCCGCTTATTAAAACTGCGTAGACATTTGTTGGTGATTTTCAACCTCCATATTCATTTCTAGCCGCAGACCTGAGCAGATTTTAAATAAATGAATGCACTGATTTTATGAAACACGCAAACTGCAAAAAAACAACTTTGAAAATAAACCTAACGTCTAATATTATTTTGGGAAACTGTTGGTGAGGACATATTTCGTGCAAAAAGAACTTCTATTCTGTGTTCTTCATTCTTTGAAAATATAACTTCTAAGTTCATCTTTTCAACGTTATTGTTACTTCAAATGTTATTCTTTTTAAAATAAGTTGAAAATATATTTTCGATTTTAAGATTCTTGTTAGACAAAAGCTCTCCGGTGCGCGATCAAATAAAAAGCGGACTAATGTCAACACGTATGGGGCCCTCCTTAGCCGTGCGGTAAGACGCGTGGCTACAAAGCAAGACCATGCTGAGGGTGGCTGGGTTCCTTTCCCGGCGCCGGTCTAGGTAATTTTCGGTTTGGAAATTGTCTCGACTTCCCTGGGCATGAAAGTATCATCGTGTTAGCCTCATGATAAACGAATGTAAAAATGGTAACATGGCTTAGAAACCTCGCAGTTAATAACTATGGAAGTGCTTAATGAACACTAAGCTGCGAGGCGGCTCTGTCCCAATGGGGGATGTAATGCCAATAAGAAGAAGAAGAATGTCAACACAATGCAATCATGTTTATGCTTCACTAGCAGACCCGACGAACTTCGTTTCGCCTAAAATTGATTTATTTTGATTCTGATTAGTTTTCGAGTTATGCAGAAATTTCTGTTTCATTTGTATGGGAGCCCCTCTTTCCTGAAGGGGAGGAGCTTCGAACCACCACAGAAATATTTCTTCCCTTCTAAAACCTCCACATGCCAGATTTGGTTCCATTTGCTTGATTAATTCTCGAGTTATGAAGAAATTACTGTTTCGTTTGTAAGGAAGCGCTTTTCAAAGCAGGGAGGGGTCTTGAACCGTATTAAGAACCCTCCCCAAAAACCTCTACATACGAAATTTCACGCTGATCGGTTCAGTAGTTTCCAAGTCTATACGGTTCAGACAGACGGAAATTCATTTTTATGTATATAGATTTTCACTTTTCGTAGGATCGATACATGAACAACATTGGCGATTGCCAAACCATTTCAATACACCGATGCGAGTTTTAAAAAAAATCATTTATTTCAACAGTTTGAAGTAGATCTTGTTAACCCTTTCAGCCCCACGGGGTCATATATAACCCCACAGAAAAATGGGTGTATAAAATCGCACGATGGATGAAACTGAACACTCTGTTCAGCAAAATTGCTTGAAATTAACTCCCCTATCAAGGAAAAATATCAGACATGGGCGATCAAGGCCCTACGACAACCTAGAACGTCTTGAAAACGGTGAATTTACGAATGAGAAAATTTTAGGTGTATTGGCAGCGGTTTGTATCGTATTGTAGCGTATCCATATAGTTACTGTGATGTACAAAAAAATTATTTTTAAGTTTCTTGGACGTCCTAGGCCATCCAAACATTCCTTGAGTTTAGGACGTGAAATCCACGACTGCAAGAAAATCGTTTTTCAGTACTGACAGCTTCAATATGCATTCAATTATATCCATTACACCTCCCGGGAGGACAAAGGATATCGTAGGATAATTTTGAGATATTCTGGGCAATCTAAACTGTCCTTGAGTTCGGGACTTGAGATCTACAGTTGCTCAAAAGCTCTTTTCGGTACTCAAAGCTTTAATATCCGTTCAGTTATATCCTAATATAACTAAATAATTTCCAACACCGACCGTTCAATTTCGTATTCAGCCACTCACAAGTCGCTCTGACAGGCTGCTCAGTTCGCGCCTTACCGTATGACTGTGAGTGGCCCATTTAAACGCGTGGTGATTTTTTTTTTCAATTTGCTGGGTGAGTGTGTACATTTTGCTGTGGTAAATTTCATCTTCGAGGCGCAGTGGGTGATGTAAGTTCTGTTGTTTACTTTTCTGCCTCTCCGGGAATGTGAGGTTGATTTCAAAGCAGGAAGAAAATAAAAACATGATATAAAAAACATCATCTTCATCCAGTGCTGCCGAAAATTTACAACCATGGTGCCGACATATTGGAACTTTAAGTGACGGAAACCGAGAGTAACCATTAGCACTATATTTTATCTTTTTGGCAATATGAAGCTAAATAAGCCAGGCTCTATAAGTCAGTATAAAGCACTGTGACAGCGTTATAGTCGCACGAACGTATTTTTTTTAAATGCTTGCGGTTAGCTGGAAAATGTACTTCTGTGCCTGTTGATCGCATGTTTTGAACTCAAAGACGGTTTTGATGACCCAGGATATCCCAAAATCATCTAAGCATGTCCCTTGACTTTAAGGAATGTATTATGGATATGGATGAATACATATCAGACATGCTTGAATACATATCCAAGTTTCTAGTGACGAAAAAAACTAAAACGGTGGCCGTAGATCGCAAGTTTGGAACTTAAGGACACTTTGGATGACCTAGGATATCCCAAAACCATGCCTCCTGATCTTCATAAATATGTAATGAATATGGTTGAATACATATCCAAGCTTGTAGCGACGAAAAAAATATATATCTAAGCTTGAATCAACGAAAAAAGCCAAAGTGGGGGCTGAAGATTGCAAGTTCTGAACTCAAGAACAGTTTGGATATGGACATAGCTTGGACATAGTTGGATACGAATCCAAGCTTGGAGCGACGAAAAAAGTTACAGTGGTGGTTGTAGATCGCAAGTTCTGACTTCAAGGATAGTTTGGATGACCCAGGATATCCCAAAACCATCTAACTATGTCTCTTGATTTTCACAAATATATTATGGATATAGTTGAATACATATCCAAGCTTGAAACGACGAAAAAAGCTAGAGTGGTGGCTGTAGATAGCTAGTTCGGAACTCATGAACGGTTTGGATGACCCGAGATATCCTAAAACCATCTTACCATGTCTAATGGTCTTCTGGAGTATGTTATACACATGTTTGTATACATATTCAAGCTTTTAGTGGCGAAAAAATCTAGTTTCGTGGTTGTAGATTGTAAGATCTGTACTCACGGACAGTTTGGATGACCCAGGATATCCCAAAACCATGTCTTTTGATCTATAGGAATATGTTATGGACATGGTTGAATACATATTCAAGCTTAGAGTGACGAAAAAATCTCGCATTGTAACTGTTGATCGAAGTTCCGGACTCAAGGACAGTTAGGATGATCTAGTTCATCCGAAAAAAGTATGTTCCATCTTGTTTTGTCAGTTCTCCATTATAAATAACGAAAACAAATGTAACATATCAAATTTACTGCGTAAAAACGCTTAAAAAAATTTGAGCCTGTAAGGGTTAAGGTTCCCCCAAACACACGCGATGCGGCAGTCGCGACTCGATTCTATCGCTTGGCGACAGCGATTCTGTCGCCGTTTGTATGGAAGCGTGAATAGAGCATTGCTTGCAGCGACCCAACGATAGAATCGATTGATAAGAAAAAGGTTCCGAATTTTGAAGAGTCTATTCTGGTTAAACACGATTTTTTTCTTTTCAGGCCTTATAGTTTGAACGACCGATTCAAGCTTCAATTTAATTACTTAAAAATAACAACTTCTGCATTTCTCGACCAATTGTGACAATCGACCCTTCAAAACAATCATTCAGGTCTTTAGTTTCTCGAAATGGGATAATGGTTTTGGATTGGTCATTTGGTTTCGGAGATATTCCGTGGTGTACTGCGTTAGGTTTTTTTCACCCTTGGGATCACTTACTTAGGACTTTTGTGAGGCATCGTGCGTCATGTTAAACTTCATGATAACAACAACAACAAGTTCAATTGAGACCAAGATGAATACACTACTAGGTGCTCTAATCTGCCAAGTTTATGGAAAAGAGAAAGGCGGGAGGGAAAAATTCATTCTCAGTGCAAAACAAAAACAAACCAAATCGTGAATTTGGCAGATTGGAACACCTAGTGATGTATTCATCTTGATTCTGACAGCTTTTAACCATTTTTTATCATTTATAAATCCTTGCATGCGATATCTCAAACTTCATAAATTTGCAAAACGACATCAATGGAGCTTATTTTGGGTAATTTTGGACAAGTTTGACATTTCCCGGAATCTTCCGGAATATTGCCTCCGAGAAAATGGTCATTATTGATCATTTTTCGACATGTCAAACTTCATGATTTTGCAAAACAAGATCACCGGAGCTAATTTTGGGGGATTTTGGACAAGTTTGACATGTCCCGCAATCTTCCGAAATTGTTCCTCGGGAAAGATTTCGGGACATGTCGAATGATGTTTCATGATGATTTGGAAAGTTATACAAAACTATTCTTTTCGTAAATATGCCCTCTATCCCTTTCGTCTACAACACTTCCACTCGGTCAAATGTCGCCTTCGTTAGACAGAGAATATGTGTTCAAAGTTTGGTGGATATCGGTCATGGGGTGCAAAAATTACACCGCGTGGATCGAAAACTAAACAATACTCCTCCCCCAGAACAGCCCTTCCCATTTTCCAACGACTCTCCCATCCTTTCTAAAGTATACCCCAATTCCCATACCCTCCTCCTTTTTCAATGATCAGTCCACCACCTCTATCGCCGTCCACAAAATCATCTACCTAGCGGTGATGGTGCCTTTCTAGTGAATTGTAGAATGTAATGAGAAAACACGTGAGAAAGGTACAAATGGCACAGGTACACAGAGAAATCCCAGTTTTATTGTATGATATAAGTTATCATATAAAAACCAATTCATTCGTAGATAAAGCACAGATTCGCTATATACGAACTAAAGTAGAAACGATATAGGTGCATATGAATTTTGATATAGGATTTCGCTGACTTCAGAAGCACAATATTACGATCTGACATAATAAGAAAAAAAAAGTTCATCAACACTAAGTCTCGAACTTTGGATCTGCAGGCGGGTATTCTACCACAGTACCACACTGGTCATCTTAAAGTAGAATGGTTTTGTGTACAAGATAACCTGTGTAATTTTGTATCTTTGTAACTTCTTAATGCTGTTGTATGTCATTGAAACTGAAATTGTTTCAACAGTCACTACGGTCCAGGATACAGATTTACGCGGAAAGATGCATTTCACGCCAAAACTATATTTTTTAGAAAAAACTGTTGTTCTACAAATTGTTCGAAAATTGTTGAAGGCCATCATTATGGTGCTACCAAAAAATAGGTTGGCCCATCATATAAAAACAACTAGAATTTTTTTTTATTTCTCTGAATATTTACATATTATTCTCTACAAAGTTGTAGCGCAGCTTATTCCAATCAATTTCGCTAAAAAAAACTTTTTCTGTAGCTCTTAAGTTGGCTGATTTAGAGCAATTTTACCTAATTGGATTAGGGTGTACCTCAAAAAACAGTATTTTTGATCTACTTTTTTTGTTTTAGATTTCTCGAAAAAGTCGTCTTAAGGTGACTTTAAGAGCTCAAAAAATTGCTCAATATGCTCAATATCTTTTCCCGATCAAAAGTTATAATCGTTTTTTTTTTGTCAAAATTATATATTTTTCATAAATTGATATCTCTGGTTAGGGCAGACCAAAAAATATGTTTACACGGCATTTGAAAGAGAAATTCATATTCTTTATTATGTCAAAAAATTGGGGATATGTTATTTTTTTTATCTCAAGTTTTACCAATTTTACTAAAATCATGTTTTTTAAATAAGGAACTCCGGGGCAAGTGAAAATACGGGGTAAGTGGGTACTATGGCTGCCGATTAATCGGTGAACGTTTTTAATGGTAACAATGTTCTAGAAAGATGAAGCAGAATTATCAACGAATTCACCTGACACAAGAAAATTTGAAATCAAAACCCTTTGCGGCACCATACTAATGGTATTGTTATATCATGACTTTAAACCAGCGGCAAAATCCATTACTTTTATTTTAATTCCATGGATTTTAGGGTTTTTAGTACCGACCCCTTTTGGCGAGTCCCGGTACTACGGTACTGAACCCCTCAGTACCGGGAGTACCGGGAAAATACCGGTACTGGAAGATTTTTTTTTCGAAAATCATTAAAATCAATAAAAAGTCAGGATTTAGGGAAGATCCATTAATTACGTAACGCAAAAATTGGGCATTTTCAACCCCCCCTCCCCCCTATGTCACACTTTTTGTATGAAACGTCTGAAAATTTTGTGTGGATCGTCACACTTTGGCCAACCCCCCCTCCCCCCTCAAAGCGTTACGTAATTTGTGGACGCTCCCTTAATGGTAACGATTCAAACTTTATTCATTGCTTTGTATGTATTCAACACTTGTTTTGGGGCTTGTCCTTATCCTTGAAATATGCTTTCAAAACGCACAGCATTTTTAATGTTTCGTCAGACATACGGGATCGTATTTTAGAAGCAAAGCTTCCAGAAACAGAGAAAGCTCTTTCTGAGTATACTGAAGTAGGGCGAACTGTTGCTAGTGAATCATGAAGCATTGACAAGTTTTTTCCTTTCAGCTTTTTCTGAGTCGTTTGAAATTAACTCTTGTCTTACAATCTTTACGAATCCTGGTGCAGTAATCGAACTTACAGGAACAAGCGGGGAAGATTTGGAAAAATACCGATGAAGTGTGACGATTTTTTTGGGATGTGATGATGTCGTTGCGGTTTGATTGTCTTGAGGTACGTCATCGGACGCCTGACGTTTGTCTTAATTGATTGTCGCTGTCGTCACTGGCGAAACACCTTTTGCTGGCAAGAATAGGGCACTAAATGTCAACGAAGGAAAAATGAGTACGTTTTGACAGATAGGAAGCCAACATGTTTGGGGACGATAACAAAGGGAACCGCAGCGACAATCGTCCTCTATAGTTTATTACCTAAGTAAAAAAAAATATCTTTCTTACTAGCTGCTGCATTCAAATAATGTGGTTTTAACCATCGGAAGTTTTAACCAAAACTTTTTCCTTAGTACCGAAAATACCGGTACTTTCATTAAGCTAGTACCGGTATTTCGGTACCGAAAATTGGTCGGTACTCCCGGGAATTCCGGTACCGGTACTCCCGGTACTAAAACCCTAATGGATTTCCAACAAAATAGTCGTTTCTAAATTCATCATTGATGTGGAAAGTGAATATTTTGAGCAATTTAATAACTGTGTGACACCAAAAACGATTTAAAAGTTTTGATTAAAGCCAAAATCTGCCATTTTCAATTTCCCTTGATTTTTAACATACATGGGGCAAGTGGGACATATTTGAACAACATTTTCGATAGAGCCATTTTACCTGTTTTTAGATTGTTGTCTAGTGAAAAATAACTTCGACACTCATATATCATATGGATCTGAATCAAATGCAGTTGATATCGTTGGTTTAGTTGTTAAGAAGTAGTGTACAGTTGGTTTACCAAATGTGTATTTTACTTTCTGAAAATATCTCCCTCATAGGAAAGAGCAATGGGTATAACTATGCAATATTTTCCGTTTACAGTGCAAACAATCTATTTATTCCACAATAGATAGGCTTTGTCTTGTGTTTTGTTATTTTTAAACTTCGCATCAGATTAACAGATTTTTAGATGATTAAAGTGCTTAAAACATAAATTGGCAATTTCGTTCTATTACAAATTTACAACACCGCCTTAATAAAAACGTTCCTTTTGAAGTTCTCATTTATCAGGGTTTGCAGAAATCGCTCTCAATAGATAACGAACAACGATAAAAGAGAGGCAAAAACTGTTCCGAATCATAAAAAGCCATGATAACAAATTTATGAAGCTTGTATACAGTTGCGAAAAAACAGAATCGGATAGGCAGCATCCAAATGTCTGACCTCCATCCATGTTTTGAAATACTACGACTCAGAAATTACATGAACATTATATCTACATTCTTCAAATTAGTTTCGTTCGACAGTATAGAGCAGAATAGGTCTCACTTGCCCCGTTTGAAGGGGTAAGTGGGTCCCACAGGTAAATTTATTTATGTCACTAACAATATTTTTGTAACTGAATAAATGGCTTACAACACGTCTACACTTCAACAACGGAAGCATATAATGATGTATCCGTGGTTAATGTCCTGAAATACCCTGTTTTCTAAGTATGCGTTAGCGATTTTGCTGAACTAGCGTTTTTTTAGGTCCCACTTGTCCCGGGGTACCTTAAATTGATATAACTTGACAACGGAAGAAGATACAGACGATATTCGTATAGCAAAACAGATTTTTCTTTTTTTCATTTCTCACTAATGTCTGACTTTTTGGAGCTTTTTAAAACGCGTGTTTTGCTATAAGAATATCGTCTGTATCTTCTTTCATTGTCGAGTTATATCAATTTATTTGAAAGGACATCTAAAACCATGTCTTTTCAAATAAATTGATATAAAATGGGTAAAACTTGAGATAAAAAAATAACGTGTCTCCAGTTTTTTGACATAATAAGGAATATGAATTTCTCTTTCAAATGCCATGTAAACATATTTTTTTGGTCTGCCCTAACCGGAGATATCAAATTATGAAAAAAATGTAGTTTTGGCAGAATAACGATTATAACTTTTGATCGGAATAAGATATTGAGCATATTTACCCATCAAAAGTTGCATTTTTTTTGGGCTCTAAAAGTCATCTGAAGACGACTTTTCCGAGAAATCTAAAGCAAAAAAGTAGATCAAAAATACTGTTTTTTTCAGGTACACCCTAATCCAATTAGGTAAAATTGCTCTAAATCAGCCAACTTGAGAGCTTTTTTCAGCGAAATTGATTGGAATAAGCTGCGCTACAACTTTATAGAACATAAAATGTAAATATTCCGAGAAATTATAAAAAGTATATGATGAATTAAATACATCTTCTATTGACAATAATCTGACAAAGCGCGATCGGTATACAATGCGATTTTGATTTTTGACTGACATAAATGAGATTTTGTTTGTAGCTTGTTATTCGATATGTGGTTCATTGGGATAGGTTCCATTATTGCTCTAATCACATCAATTTGTGTTTTGTTTTGATTTTGTGAATTTTTATTATTAAAATAAGTGCACAGGTTTCACATTTCTATTTGTGTTCATTTTAATGCATTGCAAAAAATACAAGGTTTGGATTTTTTTCCCAGAATTGATATTTTTTCTTAATAAATTACGGAGCGCAGTTACCAATTGAGCCAATTTTCAATAATGAAATGTCGAATGCAACTTTTTACAATTGTCTGTGCTGGATTTTTTTTCCATGGGCCGAACATTGATATCTATCGGATTATGAGGGTGATGCTACTACATTATTCAGCTGGTATCACATTTTTAAACGTATGCTTGACACCGGTTGACATAACAGCAATTTAAATGATTACTTTTTTCAACAAAAACAACTTATCTCTAAATTGTAGTAGTTTATTACAACGGAATCAACTTGCATATTTTGGATTTCATTGGTCATCTAGTGCCAATCTGGTTTCCAGGTGCCAATACGGTTTTCAATTTTCTTTCATTTTGTTAAGATTGTCATTGGAAGCGTACCTGATTGTGCATTAAATTTAAGACAGAAATTGAGAACCTGTGATGAACTTTCGAAAATGCATTCACTGTTCTACAATCAAGCTGTAATTGATAAACAAGACTATCTAGTGACAACACATCGCTCAAATTCAAATTCCTAATATTTCAAATTCACGTTCTTGAATTTTTTTTCCGCTGGAAACCATGATGATAAATTTTCGTAATTAATTAGGATTTTGAGTAGGTACCGTTTGGCGGAAAGATAGCACAGAATTAATTATTCAACCGTTCCCTGGAGGGTGATGTTAATTCAGTAGACGGAGATTGATGATTGTCACAGTTGTCACGCAAGGAAGGCTTCGTGCCGCGTCCAAACAAATCACAGTGACACATTGTTACTAACTTTCAACCTTTTCCCACAAAGATGTGCAAGGTGGCATCTGGCTGAAGATTTGACAATGACACCGAAATGTGTTTTCGTCAACATTTCAATGTACAGCATTTGTATTTACGTAAAGGTGCTTTCTGGATGTGATTTATTTCGAAAAGCTGCTTGTACAGTTTTGGGCCTGTTTGGTGACAAACCGGAATGGTCGCTCTGCTAAAATTTAAAGGCACCATAGGTTTTCTTGCGATAAGACTTTCAGCAGTTTCAAAGTGTTGTGAAATAAGATTAATTTCTTACAATTCTGAATGACAACCTACCAAAGTATGTATAAAACTTATGCAAAATTTAAACGATTATTATACAGATATCGTATACGACCTGCAAGCTTTTCTGACAATATCTGTAAGAAGCAGATCTTAAAATAATCATTTTTTCCATTAAACCATCTAGCAATTCTTTCAAATGTCTTTAATTTATATATATTTTATGGTTAAGAAATGCACACAACAAGTTGCTTCTTTATTTCCAGGTTAAATTTTTCGCTCTTAAAAATGAATCAATTCGTACTTTGCAGATCATCGAAATTACTGGTGAAAAAACGCCTAAATGGGCAATGCAGCTTTATTTGGAATACCTAGAGAGAGAGAGTGTGAGGAAGCCAGATATCACTTTGGCAGTAAAAAATTCCATCGAATGACCTGAGGTGGAAATATTAAACCAATTAGGTGCTCATTCATTTTTCATAAAGCCATTCATTCAGTACGGCGTACTTGAGCTGTCAAAATTAATTTTCCGCTTGGAATATTTCTGACCGCCATACTCACCACAAAAGACAGCTGCCTGCGTCTAGCGTCGCGTTGGACGACGTCGTTTCCGAAAGACGAAGAAAAAAAAATCAGAAGATCAAATGCCGCCGAGGTGATGAAAGTTTTACGATCCATTTCACAGGCAGCAACTATCGGGTATGGCTATACATATGGACCTAACTTAGGCCAGGAAACTGCACTATCATTCATTATAACTTGGAGCAGACAAGTGCAACCGTGGCGTGGCGTGGTGACGACATTTCAAACAGACCCAATGAAACCGTACACAAAAGTTCATCATAATTAGACGGGAAAACTAATTTCACAACGGTCGCAATGTGACAAATTATACGATTTGTTTGGTTGTCGCATCGCCATGCGTTCGGTGCTGATTCATGGAAAATAAGTGTAGGTAAGCGCAAGTTTGATCTATTTTTAAGCAGGATTTTACGTGTGCCACCTAAAATTACCTTCATTTAATTTCGTCCGTCTCTGGCCTAAATTACACGGTGCTACGTGAGATCTGATGAAGATTCGAAGTAAACTAATGTTGGATCATTTATCAAAACGATTTCACCAGGAAAATAAATTTCCAATGATCCTAAGTTTTTTTTCAAATTGTTGGTAAACTTTTTTTAAGACACGGACTTATTCTGACCAATTCTGATTTTTTGTTGGTAGTAGATTCCTTCCCTATGAAATAATTCGGCTTGATGAGATGTTTTTTTTATACATTTCATATACACCTGCCAGATTTCTAAAGTATTTATCATTTCGAATCTCAAACTCTATTATCTGTATATTTTAACTTCAATATTTGTTGTTAAATTTTAAAGACTGGGTAATCTTTTAAGATACTTTTCCGACGATCAATGAAATCCATCGGTTGTAAATTATGGAAGTCTTTTTCTTTAATTCATTGCACAGTGTTAGCAGCGCGCGACATACGTAAATGCACTGCCACCAGCGTTGTGCATATTTATATACCAAGCTGCACTCCACATTAATGACGTCAATGTGCGATGAAACGATCCCTCATCATATTCAAAGTGTCAAACCGGCCTGCATACCAATGTCATACAACATCGCAACATATCCAATTTGGCATGCGTGTCACAAACTCGCACACGGTTTCTCTTGCTTGTCTACTCTCGTGTTTTGCCCACTCTCGATGTCATGGCATGTCAACAGGCCAACCGAACCCAAACACTAAACAGTCGAGTTTCGTTTTGGCATGTCACCGAAAAAATGTGCCGGTCGGTGGTTGGTGGACGAACGTCTACTGGCAAAGCAGGCACTGACTGACTAGATGGGTGGCAGGCGCTGGATGTTTTGTATTTCAGGTCCATGGGGCAAGAAGAAACGAAATTCAATATGGATTTGTTTGGGTGTAACCAAACTAGGTTATTAGGGTTACCAGCAGCTTAAGCTGAAGAGGGATGCTTAACGAATTGAATTACAAATGAATGTAATATCGAAAATTATTATCCACCGACGATTATTGAAAAGAACAATAAAAGAAAAAAAAATTCAAACCACTGTCTGATTTTTCATCAAAGTTGTTTAACTATCACTACTCGCTAAATTTATTGCAAATAAGTGGGTTGCCAAGTTTGAAACCATACGGCAAAGAAAAGTGCAGTATACTATGCACCAAGCTTCTCCATCATTGTATTAAACTAGCCATCGTTTTTGGCTCGAATGTAGAGATCAAAACGATTTCTCGTTCTCATATCAGAAATGAGACGCGTGAATTACATATTTGCATGATTGTAGTTTGAATTTTTCTAAATGCTGTAATTTCAGTCTTTCTTGCAAATAAAACCGGTCAAAAATGCACTAAACAAGCTTATTTTATGTATCGTGTCGAACAGCAACTCAAAATTCCCATGAAAAAAAAATGTCACTGTCCGGATCTGTGGAACGGCTCTTCTGATACCGAAAATCGTTTCAGACTATATTTACATAAGATATAGTTGGATATCATGAACGTTTTCCAAAATATGGCAAAAAATTATTTTAATATTGTTGTTAGATCCAACATTCTAAAATTAGCTAGAACAGTAAATTTTGGACATTTTTTTTTCGTATCTCGAAAAAAGCTTACAACAAGGGAATCTGAATTTCCATACAGATAAAGGATGCCTCTTGTACCACATAAAATGTTGGAAAAACTTCTAGAAGTGTCGTTTCGAGAGGCGTCCGGCATTGGGAGCTGTCTGGCGCTGAGGGATCTCCTCCTAAATTTTCTAAATGGTTACCCGATCAGTAGATGGTAACTGATTTATATCAGAAGTTGTTATACTGTTACAGCAATATTTTATAACAGAGGTTGCTACAAAACATGCAAAACATAGTTAAAATGTCTGAAATTGTACCAAAATTACTTCTAATTTTATTACATGAAAAGTGATGAATATAATGTTATTATTACAAATTCTGTTATTGAAAAGAACAAAGTTACCACTGGTTGTGTTACAAATATCGCTATTCAAAATTATTATATCATGTTGTATTAGAATCACGTTATGTCGAACGTAGAATATTCTTTTCTTCATTCAGGACAGATAATTCATATTAATATGATTATTGCAGATATTGTTATTTGTAGTACAAATTAATATAACTGTGATATAATTTTGTTGTACCTAACTGGTCGGGTATATTTAAAGCTTTCAAATGTTAAATAAATTGTTGTTCAATAATCAAGTATTAAGTTTGATGATATATACTTTGGGTCCAACAGTTAAGATTTAGACTTTAGAGGGATCGAATTGTGTCGCGCTCGCCAGTGGATGTGATTTTTTCCTTGGGTATACTATCACTGATATAATTATCAAGATGTTGGGGTCAGTGCAAATTAGTACTCATTTTATGGTTCCAATGTACTAAGCTTTCCAGTACCCAGCGGTACCCAATGAAACAAAGCAACCTCACCTTTCAATTAGAATTAGTTCTAATTTCCCCTGTCGTCATAGTTTCAGAATGAATTGTTTATTTATTTTTAATTGGTGAAATGCGTATCGTCTCCTGATTTGAATTTCGATTTTATTTAACATTTTTTATTTCATTTTTAGATCAACAATAAGACGATATAAATGGGGCGCGACTGACTTATAATCTGTAGCATATATTTCACTGGGAAGTTCAGTAGATAACCAAATTTTAGGCGGAGAATGTGGCTTGATTACTCGCTTTTCGGGTACGGAAAATTAATATAATCAAATCCGGCTTTTTATGAAACGAAAACATGCTTACATTCTAGCTATTTATTCGCCAATTTGAACATTCAGTATAGAGACGCGATGCGATACATTTAGGATTTAATTGTGCTTGGTGATTCTGGTTGTCTTGGTGCCTAGTTTGGTGTGTGATGGCATCGTCGAGTGGACCCGTGTTTTTCTTCATCTACTGGGTTCATTTACCGATCCAGTGTCCGAGTCCGCAACTCGTTCACCGGGTCGTCGGTAAGATTACCTGCGAGTGGAGCTCCCGGGTTTGCTGCTCGGGTGAACGATTTACTCGTCACCAACCGACATTGAATTCGCTGTTTGAGGGCGACGGTGGATGTTCCGGCGAACAGTGCCGCGTTTGAAGGCCTAAAGAGCTAACGTGTTGACGAACTTGCTGCTCGATTCGCTTTTTCGGCGACAACCGATAATGTTGGCAAATAAAACCCTTAATGTTAGGGTTCATTATGGATAGGGATTTGCCGGACTCGCGGCTCGGTATACCGGGTTCGACGGCGATTGGGCTTTCGATAGTATACGACAGAAAATATGCTTTTTTTGCACTGGAATGGTCATGATAGCGTCAACTTCTGTCCGCATAGAGCAGAAGACGCTCTTCATTGGCGGGTTTGAATCGTATGGTTGCAGGATTGTAAGCTTGTAAGATAAGGCTTAAGGTGGAACCAACAAGCTACTAAAATGTATGTCTGCAGTTGAAAACTAGGCAAAAAATACAGAAAAAGTTTTTGATGATTGGCAGCAATTACAACCAAGGAATCTTTATCTCAATCAATCACTGGTGGTCTACTCAGCCATATATCGGGAATGATGTCTTTGGCATGTGCATTTTATAACCATGTTCTCTAGATGTACAAAGAATCAAACAATAAAAAGCAGATAGATTCCTCTTTGCTTTCCCATGCTGTTCTTCATTATACTTTTATTATTATAACATGCAGAAAATTCTCAATAATTTGATTATTCGTTACATTCCCTTACGGATCTGCTCATGATATCAGGAGCATTTCGTGTACCTGCATCCACTCATTCGGAGTAGGACAATTTTGCCCAACCTCAGTGTAGTCCAAATAAATGATATTTAACTTAACTATAATGCTAACAGCTAATAATAATTAATGGTTCGCTTGTATGATTATATTCTCAATCCAGTTGAAAACCGGAATTGGGGGATATGTAGTTGGATTTGTCCCACAATCCGTACGATAAACCTAACTTCGGAAGTGGTGCGCTGTTTTCATATCGCGAAGAGCTATGTGGAGCTATTCAGCGCACCACTTCCGAAGTTAGGTTTAACGTACGGATTGTGAGAAAAATCCAACTTCGCTAGCACCCAATTTCGGGTTTCAACTTGATTGAGTATATTGTTAATAGTACATTTGGTATTATTACTTGAAATTATGAAATTGATTATGTTAGTTGTATTATCGTCAGATCCCAACACGACCACAAGCGAAGAGAGATCGCCACTCGAGATCAGTACATTCAAAGTTAATTGCCTATATGCCGGGTATTAAGCCACCCGGAGTGGAAATTAATTACTATGTCTGAAACTTGATTATGCATATGTACAACATGTGACAGATTTAGTTCGGAAAAGGTATTGGAGGGTAACCGCCCCTTCGGTGGGGTTTGATCCCACGACCCCACGGCTTAATACCCGGCATATAGGCAATTAACTTTGAATGTACTGATCTCGAGTGGCGATCTCTCTTCGCTTGTGTGGTCGTGTTGGGATCTGACGACCAAACTGGCACAACCTCACACAACCCTACTTCATTGAGCGCCGTTGCTGATGAAGCAAGTGTGTAGGAGCCGGACAATACTAAATACTCATCCTACTTGGTTGACATTGTGTACAAAAATACATTTGAGAGAGTTAGTTCTGAAAATGTATTGCGAGAGATCGGCTGGTACCTAGTGCTGGGAATTTGATTTCATCAGTACCCGCTAAGCTGCGGTGGACGACGGAGGTCCTTCGTAGCTTAGTAGGGAAAGCACCTGTCATGCGAACTGGGGTCGGGATCAAACCCCACCGAAGGGCGGTTACCCTCCAATACCTTTTCCGAACTAAATCTGTCACATGTTGTACATATGCATAATCAAGTTTCAGACATAGTAATTAATTTCATGGCCGGGTGGATTTGTACCCGGCATATAGTGAATTAACTTTGAATGTACTGATCTCGAGTGGCGATCTCTTCGCTTGTGTGGTCGTGTTGGGATCTGACGACCAAACTGGCACAACCTCACACAACCCTACTTCATTGAGCGCCGTTGCTGATGAAGCAAGTGTGTAGGAGCCGGACAATACTAAATACTCATCCTACTTGGTTGACATTGTGTACAAAAATACATTTGAGAGAGTTAGTTCTGAAAATGTATTGCGAGAGATCGGCTGGTACCTAGTGCTGGGAATTTGATTTCATCAGTACCCGCTAAGCTGCGGTGGACGACGGAGGTCCTTCGTAGCTTAGTAGGGAAAGCACCTGTCATGCGAACTGGGGTCGTGGGATCAAACCCCACCGAAGGGGCGGTTACCCTCCAATACCTTTTCCGAACTAAATCTGTCACATGTTGTACATATGCATAATCAAGTTTCAGACATAGTAATTAATTTCCACTCCGGGTGGCTTAATACCCGGCATATAGGCAATTAACTTTGAATGTACTGATCTCGAGTGGCGATCTCTCTTCGCTTGTGTGGTCGTGTTGGGATCTGACGACCAAACTGGCACAACCTCACACAACCCTACTTCATTGAGCGCCGTTGCTGATGAAGCAAGTGTGTAGGAGCCGGACAATACTAAATACTCATCCTACTTGGTTGACATTGTGTACAAAAATACATTTGAGAGAGTTAGTTCTGAAAATGTATTGCGAGAGATCGGCTGGTACCTAGTGCTGGGAATTTGATTTCATCAGTACCCGCTAAGCTGCGGTGGACGACGGAGGTCCTTCGTAGCTTAGTAGGGAAAGCACCTGTCATGCGAACTGGGGTCGTGGGATCAAACCCCACCGAAGGGGCGGTTACCCTCCAATACCTTTTCCGAACTAAATCTGTCACATGTTGTACATATGCATAATCAAGTTTCAGACATAGTAATATTGTTAATAATTAATAGCGACATAATGAAGAAACCTAAACATGAGAAACGAACATGAACTGTTCCGAGCGGGCATCTGAGGTGATACTGCAGAAATACTTCAATCTCAGGGCAATTTCCACTTGATTCTTCAGCACCCCTTGTTTGATTTAGGGTCTGTAGCAGAAGTGAAGAAATCGGCCTACCGGAACACCTACCGATGTCGGGTAACCTTTGTTAGCGGTGTTTCTAAAAAAAAAACACTTTCGTGCTTGTAAACCCAAGTTTTCAAGATCGTGAAAAATAACTAAGCTGTGTGAGGGGTTTTACACATTCAAATGCATCGAATTACAAAAGGCTTTGAAATCAAAATTGTAATCCGTGATTCTACCACACTAAGCGAGTCCAAGACCGTATTTTTATCAGCATGCTTGTTGGAGATATTATTGAGCTGAAATAAATAGAAATAACTATTAATAGTTCAATTTCAAGCCAGAGTTGGATATTCAATGGACACTTCTGTTGAAAAACGGCTTTAATTTTTCAATGTTGTTTTTGTTTGATGAAAAATATATCTGGTCGGGCGTTGCTATGACGCCAGTTCTAAATCGCGTGCTAAAGGGGTTGTAAAAAACTACGTATTGGGTACCGAGGATTGCCCATAGCTTACGAAACTGGAACCATAAAATATTCGCCAGTTTCATATTGATTGTTGATACTATCTTACTCGCTTTACCTTTTGGGTATTTTAATCATATTTACAGTATTTGGTATGGCCGTAACGAAACTAGACCAAAAACTATGTAGCAAAATTATGTTAAGCAAAAAAGTGTCATAATAAAATAAAGGAAGGTTGGAAAAACCGACATTTTCCACATTTTGACAAAATATCTAATATTTTGGCGAGGCAAAATGCCCCAGGCGGACTAGCCTACAATGTACTACGCGTCTCCACGCACTATCCATACTGGAATGCTGACTCGCCGACGCGTTGTGCGTTGTTCCCAAAGAGCTGCCAGTTTGAAGCCGCTTTGGCTCATGAATTTTTCGGCAACGAAATATCACCACATTTTTAAAAGGTGAATATTATCAATATGATTGAGGTTTGGTACAATTTTCAAATGGCATCGGCTAACTATATTGTTTATCTGTTGCATGAGGTAAAAATACCCATGAAAATCGTTACAGCTAAGAAATTAAAGCAGTCTAATAAAATTTCTCGCCGAGCGCAACTTGATGCTAGCAAATCGGATGAGCAATGAGTGATTTTGTATTGTGTTTTTTTTTTTCAATGGGAAACAATGGGACAGGATTCTGCGTCGAATGCAACCGAGTATATCGGTTGAGGGTAAGTGTAAGAAAAGTGAGCTAGTCTTTTTTATGCACTTCTTTATAAAAAAAAAGTATTTTAGCAATAACTTTTATTTTTTTTAATGTGACGAACTTCCCAAAATTACTATTTTTAATAATACTTTCGGTCGTGTTCTGTATTTCTTGGAATTTATCTTCTTTCAATATTTATTACGACTATCAGCCAAGAAGGTGGTTTGGTGGTTTCGTGTTTCCCAGAATTATACGATAGAACGACTATATCCAGCCCTCCCTCTCCACACAGACTACAACAGAATCAAATAGGACAGTTCTGTTTTCCAATTAGTGCAGTTTCGGACACAATCCAGCAAAATGGTCTAAAAGTTGCATCTTTCAATTGCCGGTGGCTTCTGAATGATCACTTATACAATCAAACAATGGAAAGAATCAAACGGATCATTACAGATTGTGGTATCAATATCCCGTAAGTTGATAGAATATTAACAATATTTCGTTTTGTTATTCCTAATTTTCTCAGGATCTCCGCGTGTTATTCAAGTCTCCCCCAAGTCCTAAAAATATAAGAAATTAGATTGATATTTAAGAGCAAAAAATCAAGAACCTTCACTTATGTTGTATCCAAATATGACAGATCTGCAGTTGACCTTTAATTCATGGCTACTAAGATATAACAGCATATTTTTATAGATTGTGTACACAGTACATGTCAAATTCGATTCACCCCTTGGTAATTTATGGCTAGCGTAAAAAGCTGGATAGTCCGATTGGACCAGTTTTCGATAGGAAACCATGGGATAGGACAGGATTCTGCGTCTGTTGCATACAACTCGTTGCGAGTAAATAGGTTGAGGATAAGTGCAATAAAGCTAGCAAGACTTTTTCACTCGTTTCAGGTGTGAACAAAGTATTCTGATAAGAAAATTATTTTGAGCTTTTTAGTGGAATGTTTTCACCTGTCATAAGACGAGTTTAGACAATCCCATTGAATTCCACCACTTAATTGTATCTTGACAGATACGTATTAGTCGAGTCAATGTACGAGACACTGAAGACGGCCTTACCTTTGAGGTCGAAATACGTATCTGTCAAGATACAATTAAGTGGTGGAATTCAATGGGATTGTCTAAACTCGTCTTATGACAGGGGAAAGTATTCTGGCCATAGCTTCTGATCCCATAGTCCGATCCGGCCAACTTTAAATTGGAAAAAATGGGATTGAATTCTGCATCGAATTCAACTTGTTGCAAGCAAATCGGTTGAGAATAAGTGCCTAAAAATTTGGCGAGACTTTTCCACGCGTTTTTAGCGTTAAAAAAATGTATTTTGGCCATAACTTTTGATCCTATTGTTCGATATTGTCAATTTTTAATAGGAAACAATGAGATAGAATACTGCGTCGAATGCAATTTGTTGCGACTAAGTGTATAAAATTTTAGCCCACATACACATACACACAGATTCAATTCGTCGAACTGAGTCGATTGGTCACTATGGGTCTCCAAGCCTCCTATAATAAGTTAGTTTTTGGAGCGAATATATAGCCTTTACGTATACTTAGTATACGAGAAAGGAAAAAAACAAACGGTAAAAGTTATTTCATAAAAATTATTGTTGTTTGCGTTATTATTTGCAAAAATAAAAAGAATGACTAAAATTTAAAAAAAAATAGGGGTTACAAAATCGGGTTGGAAACGCAATTAAATCGGGACGTCATAAAATCGGGTTGAAAACGTGAAGAAATTAAAAGGGAGACAAAATCGGGAAGGGACCAAATCGGGTCAATGTTGAATAGAATTTTAACTTAATGAATACTCTTATATTCCAAAGAAGTCTAAAAAGCAAAAAATATACTGCAAAACTGCAAACTCCTCCTTAGCCGTGCGGTAAGATGCGCGGCTACAAAGCAAGACCATGCTGAGGGTGGCTGGGTTTGATTCCCGGTGCCGCTCTAGGCAATTTTAGGTTTGGAAATTGCCTCGAATTCCCTGGGCATAAAAGTATCATCGTGTTAGCCTCATGATATACGAATGCAAAAATGGTAACTTGGCTTAGAACCTCGCAGTTAATAACTGTGGAAGTGCTTAATGAACACTAAGCTACGAGGCGGCTCTGCCCCAGTGTGGGGATGTAATGCCAATAATAAGAAGAAGAAGACCCAAGTAGCACACGAAACATCTTCCTAAAAGCTCCTTGTTCCTATTCATTTTAATTAAAGGCGTTGGAAAAACATCAAAGCACGAAAAAGTTGCATCAAGATGTCAAAAACGTTCGAATTGGGATCAATGTTTCATTAAAATTGCAATGCAGTACTTGTTTGACATTTGGAAACAAACAAACAGAGAATACTGAACTTCATGTTGCAAACACGAAACAAAATCATTAAGTTGCATATTTTTCACCATGTAACTTCAATGCGTCTTTCAAAATTAAATTGTTTGTTTAAATTAAGTTGCAGATAAGTTGAATGTGTCTTCATGTTTAATTTAGCATCGTTCAATGTTTTGACAACTCACATTTTTTTTCCTGTGATGGTGCAATTAAGTAACAGGGAACCTGAGTACATAGCTTCATAATCGTATAGTTTTTATTGCGAGTCAACATACATTCCCTTCGAAGTGTTGAATGGTGCTGTGGTAGAGTGAAGGACTATCAATCACAAGATCCATAAATCGAATCCAGTTTTATATTTTTATTTTATTTTTTCCGCTGTAGTATTTTGCAACATTATTGCAATTTGACTGCAATCGAAGGATGTTTCCGTAGGCTCCACCTCTTGCGCTTTTTAGCTTGCAAGATAGTTATATTTGATGGCACATACGCAAAGATTGCTTCTTTCCGAATAGTTGCAACACAGTGAAATTTTCAGAATTGAAACAATTTGTGCTGCTTGGGGAAGAAGAAGTATTAAAACTTCTATGTCATTAATCATAAAAAAACACAGGGACTTCGGATCAATGCTGGAAAACCTAAATAACCCTAGTGGCACAATTCAGATCGATTTGATATGACTTGTATATGACTTGATTTGTATAGGCAAAATATACTTGTGCATACAAACAATAAAGAATGATTCATAAAAAAAAAATTGAAAACGATTCATGTGATCCATAATTTTGGATCATAATATTATGGATCATATGAACAAAATTATGGATCAAATGATCAAAATTGTGGATCATATTTCTGAAATTATGGATCATCTTCACGATAAAAATTACGCAAATGTGTGTCAGTTTATTCGGAAATCCGTGTTCGTTCATTAGCTGCCATAGCTGGTCCCAATTGATTGTATCATATGCAGTTTTGAAGTCGATAAATAGATGATGTGTGGGCACGTTGTATTCGCGGCATATCTGCAATACCTAACGTACGGTGAACACTTGATGTGTGGTAGAGCGTTCACCCATAAATCCCGCCTGGTACTGCCCCACGAACTCTCTTGCAATTGGTGTTAGTCAGCGGCATAAAATTTGGAAGAGTACCTTGTAGGCGGCGTACAGCAATGGGATTGCGCGGTAGTTGCTACAATCCAGATTATCACCCTTTTTGTAGATGGGACACACAACACCTTCCATCCACTCCTGCGGCAGAACCTCATCCTCCCAAATCTTGGTACCGTAATCCGGGGGAACATTGATCAGCGGGGTAACATTGATCAGTTGAACCATTTTCAAAAGATGAATAAAGTATTACTTTCTGTTATTACGATTACTTATTATGAGTTAGGTATTTTAATCTTGACTAAATTTGCTACCGAATAATATAATCTCCACTAGAATTTGCATTTAATTTTTGCCATAGTTTGAAAAATAAAATCAACATCATTTTGTTAACTCACAGTAAGCTGCCAAAAAAGCACTCAAAACAAGCATAATAACAAATATATTGAGATCGTAACTATAATTGGGTGATAAGTAATCTTATTTTCTTTGTTTATCCATATTTTTTGTTTCAAAATTTTGATTTTTATTGTTGAAAAACCAGATAATTCATCTAGCGGTCATGATGCCTTACTCGAAACAATCAATACGCTTCGCCTCAGTATAAGGATTTCAAAAGTAATTGCCTACCTTAAGGCGTTTACAAACGCTTGCTTTATAGACGTAACAAAGTGAAATGATTGATGATCAAAGTTACCCCAAATTGGAAATTCGAAAAACTAGACAAAACAGATTTTTAAAACAATTTTATAATTATCAAATAATCAAGAACAATAGCCTCAAACGTTCTACACGTAGCAGTACTCGTTTTAAAAATATGAAAAAAGCAATCATTTAATTTACGGAGGAAATATTTACAAAACATTGAAAAAATTGATCAATGATACCCCGGATTACGGTAATCACCCAGTGCAGCGCACAATGGTTCGAGAGCAGCCAAAACCTCAAAAATCGAAATTCGTGTTTCCGTCAGAATTATATTTTTCTCATTTTATAGAATACTTACGTGATTCAAATTCAAAATTTGATGTAGTTCTGTTGAGTTTTGACTTTGTTACATCATTTTCAATTGAACATAAATGTAGATTTTCGAATAAAAACGCTGTTTGACAAGGCGTTTAGATCAGCATCGTACGGCTTCAATGACATCGCTAACCCCAATATTATTTCAAGAATGCATTGTCGGGATCTTAAATAGTATGTCTATGTCAAATATTGGTGACAGAACTCAATTTTAGTTAACTTTGAATACAAAATTAGTTTAAATACTCACAATTTTTAGATTGAACAGCTCCAAAAGTATAGGCGCCGTTGAGTGCCCGTAATAATTCTATGCTCATTACAAAGCTTAAAGCAATAGCTTTCTATTCATCACTATTTTGTTTTGCGAAAAGTTGCGATAAGCTGTTTTTTTAACGTTTTAGTTTGAAATGTGCATAGTATTTTTTGGCCTATTTCTAAGTGAAACCTTACAAATGCGTATTTTTTGTTCACAAGAACCTTAAAAATGCCCTTTTTTAAATTATTAGATTGCAGCTGAAACGTTCGATATAATTATTTAATATTTAAAACATGTAATGAAAGCATTAAATGAAAGCTGAAAAATGAAATGATCTCGTAGCATAATTATTCAATGACGGAATCATTCATGAACTTTTATTTGAATATTTTTATTGCTGTTTAAAGTGAAATAATTGGTAAGGTTTCTTCCCAAACGACTAGAACATATCACACACAAGGTTTCTTATTTTCAAAACTTTCTCCTGTCATCCGAGAATCTACCAGTTTTAGATTTTTTTTCACATGAATTTAATTGTTGGGATTTTGTTTATGTCTAATAGTTCGAAATACGTAATCATGCTGAAAACTTTTCTAAAGCTGAAAATGAAATGAAAATTATTAGTATTGGAAATTGGTATTGTTCAATACTCTGCCTTCAACATGATTCTACAATACATATCAAAAGTTTCAAGTTCTAATGTTTGAACTCGAGATAAAATGTAACACACTCTTTTTGCCAGCGATAGAGAATGTTGGTACTGAGATTTGAACTGAAAAGCTGAACTGCTTCATATTTGTGGAAATATATTATTAACTTCTCTTATATATAAGACAGATTCCTTTAATAAGCAAGGAAAAGCCTGTTTCGAGTCAGTATTATGAAGAATACAAATGTAAGTACACAGTTGTAATAAAAGTTGTTCGTTTGTCATTCAAATTAATTGATTCTTTTCAAATACAACTTTTTTCAAAAATATTCCATAATTGTGTATGTTTCAAATAAAATTATTTGTCTTAGCACATGCACAGCCAATATTTAGCAAGCAAGTCTTTTGATACGAAAATTATATAAAGCTTTTTTTCACTTTTCAAAAGACGAGTTTGTATTATCCCATTTAATTCCACCACTTGAGTCAAGTAAAAAAACCTATAACGGCCTTACTGTTGAAGTCGAAATACGTAACTGTGAAGTAACAATCAAGTAATGGAATTAAATGGAATAGTATCAACTAGTTTTATGGCAAGTGAGATAATCTTTGTTGTGAAACAATCTGTTTTCAAAATCCGAATTTAGCAGTAAAATGAAAGTATTTACTATTCACAGAGATGCCTAAAACGGCTGTAAATTGCTAAAGTAGTGCTTCCAACACCCACGTTTAAGTCTGTATGTGACAAAAACCATCAAAATACCATAATACAAACATAAGGGATATATTTAGAGACATTTTGAGGTTTTGGCCAAGCTTTGTTCTGGAGCGAACCACTGTGCAGCGCTCTAGCCAGTGCTTCACCAACGTGTTTAAATAGCTCTCCTGCTAGTTGGTCAACCCCAGGGGCTTTGTTGTTTTTCAGCCGGCCGATCTCCTTCTGGATTTCCTGGAGATTTGGAGCCGGAAGTCGTATGTCCTGCGCGCGCTTCTCTAATGTCGTTTTCAATTTTAATAAGAGCAGTCACAGTGCTGCATGATTTCCGATATCCAGACTGGAAAGTACATAATAGATCGTTGTGTGTCAAATACTCATTTAGTTGCTTAGAGAGTAATGATTCGAATATTTTTGAAAGTGCACAAAGAATACTTATTGGACTATAGCCTTTTTCAGTAACAGGCTGATCAGTCTTACCTATTGGAATTACTTTTGCGATTTTCCAATCAAGGGGGAAATCTGAGGAAGTAATACAATAATTAAAGATGTTTTCAATGTATTTGAGATTAACACTTAAGGACATTTTTAAAACATTGAGCGGAATTAAATCGTTTCCAACAGCATCACACGAAGCAGTAACGAACTCAGAGAGTATTTCATTATTTGTAACACACCTAAATGAGAAATTCGGATGTGTTCCAACATCATCATTTTAGACGAATTAAGTACTGTCCATTTAATTCCACTAGTTAATTTTCGTAATCTTTGCAGATACGTATTTCGACCACAACTGTGTTCGTCTTCAGTGTCTTGTACTTGACTCGACTTGAGTCAAGTACAAGACACTGAAGACGACCACACAGTTGTGGTCGAAATACGTATCTGCAAAGATTACGAAAATTAACTAGTGGAATTAAATGGACAGTACTTAATTCGTCTTAGACGGTTTAATACATTCCACTAAAAGAGCTTAATATATTTTTCTGATCATCATTTTGATTGAAAAAAAATCTGCCAATAAAGAGGATTGATCTATTTTGTAATAATCACGTGTCCAGTAAACATCAGCACAAGTTTTAGGAAGCTTAAATTTGTAATCAATGCAAATGAAATCGTGATCACTGATTCCACCCACAGACGATTGATAAACGTTGCTTAAGTTTAAGAGTGCAATCACCTGTAAATATATCAATGGTAGGATGCAGAACCGGGCCTGTGGCATGTTGGATGAGTGGGAATTAGCTTGAATGATAATGCACTTAGATAGTCGATCAGTTTCAATGTATTGTTAGAATTAATCTTGTTATAATTAAACTACAAACAAAAGTTTGAAAATACATCCGACGATAATAAGGACTGTATTGAAAATAAGTTATCCACGTTATTTTATTCGAATAAAATAGGATGAATTTTTAAAAATTATTAAGATTTGTGTAGCAATATATGTTAATTCTGTCTGTTAAGTTTTATGGAAAAATATAATACTGAATAAATATTGCACTCTTCTAACATTTTTTCAAGCATTTTTCTTCCTGGTCCCAAATGGGCATAAAATTGCCTCATTAATAACATGACTACTTTCTGGTTCAAATTCCGGTCACTTGATTTTGATTTTCTTCCTTTTCCGACAGGTTAGCGAACGTGTAGTATTCCCCAAGCTTGTTGACCATGAATTTTTACTTTTGGGAGTGGTAAGCGAAACACTTGGTCAAATTATCCATCTCGATGCCCTTCTTACGGAGGCATGTGTCCAAAACTCGAATTTCAATATCACTTTCCATTTGCGATACATCGGTAACAACAAATTTTCAAAAAACAAACAAATCCTGATTTGAAACTTAACATATGAATATGTTGCATGCAGGATAGAACAAACCAATTCCTTCATAAGCTTCTGAGTAGTAACACTTTGAAAGTGGATAACTTATTTTCGATACAGTCCTTAGTATGTTGAAGGACAAATTGCCGAGCTGAAGTACAAAAAATCCAGAATTGCCGTAAAACCTAAACTAGTCTGCAGGATTATCGATGGAAAAGTTTGCAGTGCTCTTACTCGAGTATCATGCCAAAGTTTTTTCGTCTGTGGAACATCTCCCAAACTATTCAACGACATTGACGCAATGATATGCAGACCCGTCAATCGAACAACATTCCGGTTTGGTTTATCTCCTCTCCATACACATATCAGGTAAGTTATTGTATATATGAACAGAATTACACAAAATTAAGTCTTGATATCATAATTAGGTCAATGGAATGTATTCTCCATGTCGCGTATCGACTAGAAGTGAAGACATGGCAAGTAAAAACACCGATAGATAAAGAAAGAGTGGCTGCAAGAATAAAGAAGATACAGCAAGATTTTCGCCAGCCCACTGGATTGCTTATTGATGTTCCTAGAACGTCCCGTAGATTTTTCAAAACTTCTGAGCTAACTGCCAAAACTACTGGAATTGATCGAGAAGTTATTGGTAAACTTTCCACTATTTTCGCTGTACTGGCGAGTGGATGTAGTATTGATATAGAGGCGTTTTGCGTGTTTTGTATGCTAATACAAGCAAAAACATATGTTAATCAATCAAACTTGGCAACAAGTTAAAGCGATAGCTGGACTTCGCTTAGGATGGAGAACTTTCAAGTCGGCCCTTTGTATCATCGGGATGTACAGGACCCATAAGTGAATAAGTTGTTCTCAGCTGAAAGGTTATCCAAAACCCTTGTAAATGTATGATGGTGAAATAGCACTTAGAGTATAAGAAACATTTAAATAAAAAGTATAAAAGTAAGCGTAAAATAAAAAAATAGGGTTACTGCTCCTGGACTTCAATTCCCGAAAAAAAAAAAACAATTGAGCACGTATGCTAGCAAAAAGAAGCGACGAAATTGGTGCTGACTGGGATGGGAAAAATCGAATATTCGTGGATGAAAACATATCCAAATAATCAATTGATAAAAACTCGTTAGCGAGTGAGAATCGTTCGACAATTGTATCTCGATTTAAAGCGTTTACCGTTAATTTTCGAACCTTTTTCTACACATCACATCAAACACACAAATTTTGAAAAGTTATCGCCAACGACAATCCGCCAAAGGACTTTTCACACATGAGAAGTTATCAATTGATATTTGATAATCATTATCCTATGTGAAAAATGCAACACAATATATATAAGCTCAGTGACATGTAAAATAGGGCCCTCCTTAGCCGTGCGGTAAGATGCGTGGCTACAAAGCAAGACCATGCTAAGGGTGGTTGGGTTCGATTCCCGGTGCCGGTCTAGGCAATTTTCGGATTGGAAATTGTCTCGACTTCCCTTGGCATAAAAGTATCATCGTGCTAGCCTCATGATACACGAATGCAAAAATGGTAACCTGGCTAAGAAACCTCGCAGTTAATAACTGTGGAAGTGCTTAATGAACACTAAGCTACGAGGCGGCTCTGTCCTAGTGTGGGGATGTAATTCCAATAAGAAGAAGAAGACATGTAAAATGGAACAGTTCCCCTAGTTTCCACAGCATTCTTTTCTTTTAAATGACACAAATTTGTGACAGTGAGATAGCCATTGTAACATTCTGTCTCTTCGAATACTACCACATCTTAATTTGGTAACCCTTATTGTCTACCGTATTTCCTAAACAAATTGTCGCCGTTCTCTGTTCCAAAATCCAATCCGCACAATGTAGGTATGTAACCACACCGATCGAACGCTAGACGGTGGTGACAGGTTGCAAAGCTAGAATTGGAAATAGAGTGGAACAATATCGGCGACAGGCGCACTTTGGCAGCGTGTCAATTCTTCCTCTGCTGCACCAAATCGGCACCTAATGGGGGGCATCCATGAATTAGCTTTGAATAAACAATAAAGTTTGGGAATGGGTTGAAACTCGTAATCAAAATCGTTGCGAGTCCATTGGGATTAATTAGCAGCAAGAACAAGTCAACAGTTGGTAATTGTTTGCACAGGATGAATATTTGCCCAACCGACTTGTTACGTGATAAGTTTGTTGGTGTCGGACTATGTTTGTTCGCCTTAATCTTGCAAAGCAAACCACAGACGTATGGTTTACTTCGGGAGAAAATATAATTTGTTCACTATCTTTTACCAATATCAAGGATATCAGCCTTCCAAAGGATATGTTGTTTTCTACTTGAGTATTTTTTTCACACTTGAGATTATTATTCATATTCGCATAATTTATATCACTATGAGAAACAAAATTGATTGTCCTCATAGTCCGGAAGATGCGTCTGTTCTATTTTATTTTAATTCAATTTAAAAAATATGTCCCATAAAACAAATTTCAGACGAATGTTTTCACCCCTTCTTTTGTGAGTTTACCAATCAGCAAGTTAGTTCGGTTCCTAAAGTGATGGAGTCAGACGATAAACACCATGTTTGAGGGTCCATGACTGGGATTTATATGGGGAGAATTACAAAGATAAACCATTAATTTGCGTTGATTTTACGGCTTATCGCTTACAGGGTGGTGCGATGGTACAAACATTCGAAATGGAAGACTATCGCCATACGAACGAGACGATAAACTTTGTGCGGCTTCTATCGTTTGTTCACTGTTGATTTAGTACAGCAGAGGAAGAAGGCTTGAAATGCGCTCTGGTTACGGCAAAAATGAACTTCATTGCAAACACATGAGTTATCCAAATATACGACGGAATGCATTGGTTTCATATTTCTTCAGTTACGACGATAGTTTGTCATCTGAACTCAACAAATTTCAGAAAGCAAATTTGGGTTACCATAGATTGAAGGATGGGGGCGCACGGTGGCTTATAAAGCATTTTGAATTGATATTTATTTTGCTACAAATTACGCATTGTTTTAGCTACTGTGTCTACTCAGATATTGCGAAAATACTCTAAGATAAATTAATATGTATTGAAGCCCCGCAATGCTATTTGTACTCATTCAAAGTCAAGATATATGGTATGAAGATATTGCACTTTGCAACATCTGCCCCTAACGTGTCGTATGTTCCAAAGAGGAAAATCAAATCCCAAAAATTGATTCCGTACATAGATAAGCTATACTGGGAAGCTTATTCGGAATAGGAAAAACTTTTCCTATAGCAGATGAAATGTATGATTTTCTTGATGTTCAAACGAATTTATTCTAGCTAATTTTATTCGCCTTCGAAGTTATTTATTAGATCATAGTTTCGAGTTTAAAAGTTTCAAGTTTAAGAGCTTAAAATATTCATCTTCATGAAGCAATTTCGGTCCAAATTTTGACAAATATCGCATGATTATTCAAAACATAGAATGACATAGTTAGACGACTACTCCGCCAACTCATTCATTGGACTGTCACTGAGTGTGTTAACAATGTGCAGAAAAAACATAGTTACCATTGTTTATATTGATGTTTATCGTTGAAAGTACCTCGCGGTTGAAAATCGGTTTCAGTTCTATGTGATAAATTACTTTACTCATTTAAAACGTGCTCAGATTTTAGATAATTTATCAATTTGTAGAATGTGCATAAATATTCAATATTCAACCGAATATTGACAGTCGAGAGCCGACTATGAATGTGTCTGGAAGTGAGCTGATAAGTGAAGGAAGGTGGATTTAGGATGGTGATACTCGGTTGACTTTAATGCCGTCGATTTCACATTCACCGGACGAGGGCCAGTGACAGAAACAGATTTGGTTGAAGCAATTACGAAAACTTGCAACCATAATTGTTGTTTGCGAACTAATTCTTTCTTACTTTTTGTTTTATATCTGACACATGAACAAAGCATGTGCTTCGCCAAAATTATGATGTTTCGTAAGGTTTTTCCTTCTTACTTATTATCAGTGTTGGTAAAATCATTCACAAATCTCAATCACCGATCCCTCCCGCGCTAGCAAACTCGTTTGCGAATTAGAAGGAATTCACGGCTGAGTTTTTCATGCTAAGGGTCTGCCTCATTTGGAGAATAAAACTGAAATTAAACTTAAAAGTGACATTTCAATAATTATCGAATAACCCTGTTCGCAGAGCAAGATTACTTTTGACAGATATAGTATCATTTTTCATCGGTAGCAACAGCCTTTTTGATGACCGGGTGATTTTTTAAATTTTCGAACACTTTTAAGTATAATTCTCCAAATGAGACTGTCTCAGATAGCATCGTTTCACTCATTTTCCAAAAAACGCTCCTAAATGCGTTTAAACTCAATTTAGGGACAATCTTTTGTTTACACATGCAAGAGTATCCATTAATGTCGTTGATGAAATGAAAATATTATAACATAGTGGATCAGAAATGGCCAGGTTCAGCTTATTGAGAAATAATTTGGAAAATTCCCAACAATTAAATAAAAATTGTGTTTGTTTTCAAATGATAAATACGAAATAGGACAAACCCAAATATGTCCAAAATATAAATTTCACGATATAGAAGACTTAATTATGTGAGGCTTTGTTAAAAAATATGTTTTTGAGGTGCAATGATTGGCTTTCGATACCACTTACCGCATTATCGTATTGTTACACGAATTTGCGTTTCTATTGAATTGAATGCACTGCACACAAAGCGAAACGAGCCCGTAAGAGTGATTGACTGTGCCGTAATAAGTTCTTTGTTTCATAATCAGACTAATCGCACATAACACGCAAAGAAAGAATCCTCGGCAGATCGATCGATACCATATAAATTTTTCATTGGTAGGGTGCATTTTTGTTGTAAAATAAAGTAGATCAGCTGACCATCGCCATGTGGCTTCCGCATTTGTATTATTTTGTGCGGTAACTATTTCTTATGGCTTGGTTTTTCTTATTGCGACGACCATATAGTTCTTTATTGTTACATGATTAGATTTATTGGCAACTACATAACGGTGAGGTGGTTCGTGGATATCCCTTGAGTGATTATCTACTGTTGGATGGTAAATAAACTTGAGTTCGACATTATTGACTAATCTGAATCGACTGATTCATTCCAGGCTATGCTCAAGGATCCTCATTATTTAGTGTGTTCAGTGTGTTCAAAGCACTCTCACAGTTTCAAGTTTCTATGATTTCATGTCGCTTTTCAAGGAATTTCATCTAAACTGAACCGTGATTCGAACCTGGCCTCCTTCAGTCGGATTTGCAGAAAAAAAAACTAAAGAACGAGGTTTTTGAACCAATTTTCTGCATTCTCATGTCTTGTGGCTAAATCGATAACACTCTCTCATGTCCGAGAATATGTCCAAACCTGAGATTTGTTTAAAAGTTTAAATTTTTACTTTGAAGATTGCTAGTTTCCTTATAAGTAGCTTTGGTTCATAGGATTTTTTGTGGATCATTTTTATTAATAGAAGCTGATGAATTATGTTTCGAAAATTTCTATTTCATAAAGCAAATTTATTTTACTGCCGTTTCCACCACCGCCTAATGAGACACATGTTCTCGATAAAGCATTTATAATCTTGTAACCAGCTTAATGTTCAGATGAATGTTTTTGATATAGTCGCGACTCACGAGGTTCGCTTTCTTTAGTGCAGCGTCGCCGCTGCGCTGCTAAATAAACTGGAAAGAACAAAGCAGTAGATTGAAACTACGAGATGGCTCAGCTTATTGCTCTTGGTCGTTGTCGTCGTCGCGAACATTGCTGTTCTGTCTCCTATACTACGTATAATGAAATGATAGCGAGTTAGATAGCGGATTTTTTCAATGATCAACCTCGCCCGCCAGTCGGAGACAGTTGTAAAAAGTATAATGTAAACATAAACGACTTCTTGACGACGCTATGGTTGAGCGACACATTTGTCGGTTCATTACATTTGAATCCAAAGCTTTGTCCGATTGTTCGAGGCTTTTCGGATTGTAGTAGAATTCTAATTCATTGCTTCAGTTTGTGGGACATAGTAGTTGGGGGGGGGGAAATTACTGAAGAATATGAAGTACCGATGTGTGATATATATTCTAGATTTGGTCTCAACTTAACCCTCTAAGACCCGGGACGAACGGATTTTTTTCAAATGGCTCGCATTCAGCACCTGATCGTTGGAATTCCTCGCGGTTTCGTTTGTGCTCAATGGGAATAGCTATATTTTTGCTCTGATACATTTTCAAATGAAATTTTTCGTTCAGGTCCGAGTTATTGCTAAAAATAAGTGTGCGCGGGGGTGTTTTTTCTATAATTCAAACATCTCTTCAATATTCTGGACGTGTTCATGCCCAAAATTTATCAAATCACCCATCAAACCAACCCAAAAAGATATTTGTAAAGATTTTTAGTCGATTCCGATGTTTTCACCATTTGAGTAGGGCAGGATTGACTGAATTCAGGGCCGCATTCAGGGGTTACAATGGTAGAGTATGGGCTAAAAATTCAATTACAATGAAATTTGCATGAGCATGCGGCTGCACAAATTTAAAAATCAGGAGTCTTAAAAATTTAATTTTCAATTGAAATTGACTTTCTGAAATTCTTATCAGGGCCGGATTTAAGGGTCGAAATGGGGGTGACCAGCGGCCATATCACCAATTGCAATGAAACTGGGCATGCGACTGCTCAAACTTCATGAAAACACATCAGGAGCTCAAAGAATTCTGTTTGAATTTGAAATTGACCTTCTGTAATTTTGACCAGGGCCGGCTTGAGGGGTCCAAATGGGGAGAGCAAGGGCCATATCACCAAAAGCAATGGAACTGGGCATGCGACTGCTCAAACACCATGGAAACACATCAGGAGCTCAAAGAAATCTGTTTCAAATGAAAATTGATCTTCTGAAATTTCAACCAGGGCCGGATTTAGGAGTGAAAATGGGGAAGGCAGAGGCCATATCACCAATTGCAATGAAACATGGCATGCGACTGCTCAAACTTCATGAAAACACATCAGGAGCTCAAAGAATTCTGCACGAACTTCAAATTGTCTTTCCGAAATTTTGACTAGGACCGGCTTCAGGGGTCCAAATGGGGAGAGCAAAGGCCATATCACTAATAGAAATAAAACTGGGCAGTGGGCGTGCGACTGCTCAAACTTCATGAAAACACGTCAGGATCTCAAAGACCTCTGTTTGAATTTGAAATTGATCTTCTGAAATTTCAACCAGGGCTGGATTCAGGGGTGAAAATATGGAGAGCGGGCTGCTTAAACATCATGAAAACACATCAGGAGCTCAAAGTATTCTGATTGAACTTGAAACTGCTCTAATACAAATTTCAGGAATTTCTCCTGAAAATACTCCAGGAATTCGTCCAGAAGTTCCTCCGGGAATTTCTCCAAAAGTTCCTCCAGGAATTTCTCCGGAAGTTCCTCCAGGAATTCATCCGAAAGTTCCTCCAGGAATTCCTCCGGAAGTTCCTCTTGGAATTCCTCCAGAAGTTCCTCCAGGAATTCCTCCGGAAGTTCTTCCAGGAAGTCCTCCGGAAATTCCTCCAAGAATTTCTGCCGAAGTTCCTCCGGAAGTTCCTTCAGAAATTCCTTCGAAAATCCCTCCAGGAATTCATTCGGAAATTCCTCCAGGAATTCATTCGGAAGTTCCTCCAGGAAATCTTATAGAAGTTCCTCTGGGAATTCCTCCGGAAGTTCCATCAGGAATTCCTCCGGAAATTCCTCCAGCAATTCATTCGGAAATTCCTCCAGGAATTCATTCGGAAGTTCCTCCAGGAAATCCTATAGAAGTTTCTCCAGGAATTCCTTCGGAAGTTCCTCCAGGAAACCCTACGGAAGTTCCTCCAGGAATTCCTCCATGAATTCCTCCGGAAGTTCCTCCAGGAATTTCGCGGAAGTTCCTTCAGGAATTCCTTCGGAAGTTTCTCCATGAATTCCTCCGGAAGTTCCTCCATAAATACTTCCGAAAGTTCCTCCAGGAATTCTCCGGAAGTTCCTCCAGGAAGTTCCTCCGGAAGTTCCTCCAGGAATTCCTTCGGAAGTTCCTCCAGGTATTTCTCCGGAAGTTCCTGCAGGAATTCCTCCGGAAGTTCCTCCAGGAATTCCTCCAGGAAGTTCCTCCGGAAGTTCCTCCAGGAATTCCTTCGGAAGTTCCTCCAGGTATTTCTCCGGAAGTTCCTCCAGGAATTCCTCCGAAAGTTCCTGCAGGAATTCCTCCGGAAGTTCCTCCAGGAATTCCTCCGGAAGTTCCTCCAGGAATTCCTCCGGAAGTTCCTCCAGGAATTCCTCCGGAAGTTCCTCCAGGAATTCCTCCGGAAGTTCCTCCAGGAATTCCTCCGGAAGTTCCTCCAGGAATTCCTCCGGAAGTTCCTCCAGGAATTCCTCCGGAAGTTCCTCCAGGAATTCCTCCGGAAGTTCCTCCAGGAATTCCTCCGGAAGTTCCTCCAGGAATTCCTCCGGAAGTTCCTCCAGGAATTCCTCCGGAAGTTCCTCCAGGAATTCCTCCGGAAGTTCCTCCAGGATTTCCTCCGGAAGTTCCTCCAGGAATTCCTCCGGAAGTTCCTCCAGGAATTCCTCCGGAAGTTCCTCCAGGAATTCTTTCGGAAGTTCCTCCAGGAATTCCTCCGGAAGTTCCTCCATGAATTCCTCCAGAAGTTCCTCCAGGAATTCCTCCGGATGTTCCTCCAGGAATTCCTCCGGAAGTTCCTCCAGGAATTCCTCCGGAAGTTCCTCCAGGAAATATTTGAGGTTATGGCTTTCAGTCTTCTTATGCTCAAAAACGGGTTTAACGTTTTTATGCGACTTTTCGGTTACATATATTGTACCTTTATCAAGGAGTCTGTGGACAATGGTGGATTATGTTGTATTGATGTTGTATGTTGTGTATGTTCAGGATTACTTACTAACTAAGTCCCGTTTTATTGTTACATTGTCTTAGCATAGAACGTTTTGTCACAACTTTATGTTAACTGCAATAAACGAGAAACACTGATTATGCTATGCTAAGACAATGTAACAATAAAACGGGACTTAGTTAGTAAGTAATCCTGAACATACACAACATACAACATCAATACAACATAATCCACCATTGTCCACAGACTCCTTGATAAAGGTACAATATATGTAACCGAAACGTCGGATAAAAACGTAAAACCCGTTTTTGAGCATAAGAAGACTGAAAGCCATAACCTCAAATACCACCATCATAGTCGATCTCTCCTAGAAAGTTCCTCCAGGAATTCCTCCGGAAGTTCCTCCAGGAATTCCTCCGGAAGTTCCTCCAGGAATTCCTCCGGAAGTTGCTCCAGGATATCCTCCGGAAGTTGCTCCAGGAATTCCTTCGGAAGTTCCTCCAGGAATTCCTTCGGAAGTTCCTCCAGGATTTTCTTCGGAAATTCCTCCAGGAATTCCTTCGGAAGTTCCACCAGGAATTCCTTCGGAAGTTCCACCAGGAATTCTTTCGGAAGTCAAAAATTCCTGGAGGATCTCTGAAAGTTCCGAAAGAATTCCTGAATTCGTGAAGTAACTTCTGCAGAAATTCCTGCATGAACTTCTGGAGGAATTCCAGGAGAAACTTCCGAAGGAATTCCTGGTGGAACTTCCTGGAGCACCTTCTGGAAAAATTCTTGAAAGAACTTCCGAAGAAATTCCTGGAAGAATTTCCGAGAGAATTCCTGAAGGAACTTCGGATGGAATTCCTGGGGGAACTTCCAATGGAATTCCTGGAGGAACTCCCGGAGAAATTCCTGGTGGAACTTCCGGAGGAATTCCTGGTGGAACTTCCGGAGGAACTTCCGGAGGAATTCCTGGAGGAACTTCCGGAGGAACTTCCGGAGGAATTCCTGGAGCAACTTCCAGAGGAATTTCTGGAGGAACTTCCGGAGAAATTCCTGGAAGAACTTCCGGAGGAATTCCTGGAGGAACTTCCGAAGAAATTCCTGGAGGAACTTCCGGAGGAATTCCTGGAGGAACTTCCGGAGGAATTCCTGGAGGAACGTCCGGAGGAATTCCTGGAGGAACTTCCTGGAGGAACTTCCGGAGGAATTCCTGGAGGAACTTCCGGCGAATTCCTTGAGGAACTTTTGGAAGTATTTATGGAGGAACTTCCGGAGGAATTCCTGAAGGAACTTCCGGGAAATTCCTGGAGGAACTTCGAGGGAAATTCTTGCAGGAACATACGGATGAATTCCTGGAGGAATTTCCGGCGAATTCCTGGAGGAACTTTCGAAAGTATTTATGGAGGAACTTCCGGAGGAATTCCTGGAGAAACTTCCGAAAGAATTCCTGAAGGAACTTCCGGGAAATTCCTGAAGGAACTTTGAGGGATATTCTTGTAGGAACATCTGGATGAATTTCTGGAGGAACTTCCGGAAGAATTCATGGCGGAACTTCCCGAGGGATTTATGAAGGAACTTCCGGAGAATTTCATGGAAGAACTTCCGGAGGAATTCATGGAGGAATTCCTGGAGGAACTTCCGTAGGGTTTCCTGGAAAAACTTCCGGATGAATTCCTGGAGGAACTTCTATAGGATTTCCTGGAGGAACTTCCGAATGAATTCCTGTAGGAATTTCCGAAAGAATTGCTGGAGGAATTTCCGAATGAACTCCTGAAAGAACTTCCGGAGGAATTCCCGGAGGAACTTCGGCAGAAATTCTTGGAGGATTTTCCGGAGGATTTCCTGGAGGAACTTCCGGAGGAATTCCTGGAGGAACTTCCGGAGGAATTCCCGGAGGAACTTCTATATGATTTCCTGGAGGAACTTCCGAATGAATTCCTGGAGGAATCTCCGAATGAATTCCTGGAGGGATTTCCGAAGGAATTTCTGAAGGAACTTTGGCAGAAATTCTTGGAGGATTTCCTGAAAGAACTTCCGGAGGAATTGCTGGAGGAACTTCCGGAGAAATTCCTGGAGGAACTTCTGGAGGAATTCTTGGAGGAACTTCCGGAGGAATTCCTGGAGGAACTTCCGGAGGAATTCCTGGAGGAACTTCCGGTGAAATTCCTGGAGGAACTTTTGGAGGAATTCCCGGAGGAACTTCTAGAGGAATTCCTGGAGTATTTTCCGGAGAAATTCCTGAAATTTGTATCAGAGCAGTTGCAAGTTCAATCAGAATACTTTGAGCTCCTGATGTGGTTTCATGATGTTTGAGCAGCCCGCTCTCTATATTTTCACCCCTGAATCCGGCCCTGGTTGAAATTTCAGAAAGTCAATTTCAAATTCAAACAGAGTTCTTTGAGATGTGTTTTTATGAAGTTTGAGCAGTCGCATGCCCTGTTTCATTGCAATTGGTGATATGGCCCCTGCCCTCCCCATTTTCACTCCTAAATCGGGCCCTGGTTGAAATTTCAGAAGATCATTTTCCATTTGAAACAGATTTCTTTGAGCTCCTGATGTGTTTCCATTGTGTTTGAGCAGTCGCATGCCCAGTTTCATTGCTTTTGGTGATATGGCCCTTGCCCTCCCCATTTGGACCCATGAAGCCGGCCCTGGTCAAAATTACAGAAGGTCAATTTCAAATTCAAACAGAGTTCTTTGTGCTCCAGATGTGTTTTCATGAAGTTTGAGCAGTCGCATGCCCAGTTTCATTGCAATTGGTGATATGGCCCTTGCTCTCCCCATTTAGACCCCTGAATCCGGCCCTGGTCAAAATCACAGAAGGTCAATTTCAAATTCAAACAGAATTCTTTGAGCTCCTGATGTGTTTTCATGAAGTTTGAGCAGTCGCATGCCCAGTTTCATTGCAATTGGTGATATGGCCCCTGGTCACCCCCATTTCGACCCCTAAATCCGGCCCTGACAAGAATTTCAGAAAGTCAATTTCAATTGAAAATTAAATATTTAAAACTCCTGATTTTTAAATTTGTGCAGCCGCATGCTCATGCAAATTTCATTGTAATTGAATTTTTAGCCCATACTCTACCATTGTAACCCCTGAATGCGGCCCTGAATTCAGTCAATCCTGCCCTACTCAAATGGTGAAAACATCGGAATCGACTAAAAATCTTTACAAATAGCTTTTTGGGTTGGTTTGATGGGTGATTTGATAAATTTTGGGCATGAGCACGTCCAGAATATTGAAGAGATGTTTGAATTATAGAAAAAACACCCCCGCGCACACTTATTTTTAGCAATAACTCGGACCTGAACAAAAATTTTTATTTGAAAATGTATCAGAGCAAAAATATAGCTATTCCCATTGAGCACAAACGAAACCGCGAGGAATTCCGACGATCAGGTGCTGAATGCGAGCCATTTGAAAAAAATCCGTTCGTCCCGGGTCTTAGAGGGAATAAAGAAGTTTGCATTACAATTCTGCAACAATTTCTATACGGAGCATTTAGATGAGAACGACGTCGAATAATATGATGTAAAAGCCACGTTCGTGTAAAAATAACGATTTATAACATTTTTATGTTGAATTTCCCATTTGCACTAGTAGATTATCCACGGCTAACGAGTTATCTCACAAGGCCACGATGATTTAAATTTGAAAATGATTTTACCAATTATGAAGAATCACTACAGAATTTTCTCCACGAATCCTTAACAAACTTCTACAGGAACTCATCACAAACTTCACGAAAAAATAACTGCAGGAATTTTTGCATGATTTTGTCCAGGATTTTCTTTGCAAGCAGGACTGCTGTGTAATTTTTAGTGAAAATGTTCAACGGAATTTCTCCATGGGACTTTCTTCTAACTAGCAAAGAGATACGTAGCTATTAAGTAAGACCATGCTGCAGGTGACTGGTTTCGAGCACTGTTCAGTCTGTACAATTATACTGAAGACACAGATTTTTAAATAAATGATAGACAATTTTCTGGATTTCCCTGGGCATAAAAGGATAATCGTATAAGCCGCAAGATTTAAAAATGGTAACTTAGGGTAAAAAACCTTGCAATTAATAATGGTTTTAGGTGATTTGGTACAACGATATTTAGCATAAGATAATTTGGAATAAAGGCCGTTTGGCATAAAGATCATTTGGTATAATAGACATTTGAAAAATATCTGTAAAAAGCGATATTCGAGCAAGAAATCACATTCACCGTCGCCTTATTCCGAGCATATGCCTACTTTTAGAAAAAAAACGATAACACCCACCATTGTCTTCATCCGGCCAATCAGCTACTTATAAAGATGAAATAACATCAGCCATTGCCTTATTCCAGACACATGCATTATTTTACTGGGCAAACCATAACTCCATAGATGATGGGATAGTATTTTTTATCTTTTTCTTTTCACCGACAGCGCAGAAATGCATTTTAAACAGAACATGAGCCAAGTGCGTGCCTTAGTGTTCATAGTTTTGAACTTTGAACACAGTTCAGTGTGCACTGGGTTGGTACTCAGGCAACAACGATCATGGTAACGAAGGTTCCCTAGCTTTGGAAATATGTAAAAACATACTAGCATGCTTGATTTCTGGCACGGCAAATGCTGGGTAAAGCGTACCATTGGTACTTCGCGTACCTGAAGGAATAAAATAGACCCCATCTCGCGGTCCTTAGCCTCTTACCCAGCAACTCCTATCCCTACCTCCCCGCGGTGCTGGCCGGGATACGTGCAACCTTAGGGAAGATCGGGTAACCAACCCCGGTGGGAACTATGGTCGTATGCTGACAGGGAAGGCGGGGAAGGGGGGGTTGCTCCTCTCCGGAGGTGCAAATCTTATTGAGCGTCTGTTCTCCATGTCATATAATTCAAACATCTCTTCAATATTCTGGACGTGTTCATGCCCAAAATTTATCAAATCACCCATCAAACCAACCCAAAAAGATATTTGTAAAGATTTTTAGTCGATTCCGATGTTTTCACCATTTGAGTAGGGCAGGATTGACTGAATTCAGGGCCGCATTCAGGGGTTACAATGGTAGAGTATGGGCTAAAAATTCAATTACAATGAAATTTGCATGAGCATGCGGCTGCACAAATTTAAAAATCAGGAGTCTTAAAAATTTAATTTTCAATTGAAATTGACTTTCTGAAATTCTTATCAGGGCCGGATTTAAGGGTCGAAATGGGGGTGACCAGCGGCCATATCACCAATTGCAATGAAACTGGGCATGCGACTGCTCAAACTTCATGAAAACACATCAGGAGCTCAAAGAATTCTGTTTGAATTTGAAATTGACCTTCTGTAATTTTGACCAGGGCCGGCTTCAGAGTCCAAATGGGGAGAGCAAGGGCCATATCACCAAAAGCAATGGAACTGGGCATGCGACTGCTCAAACACCATGGAAACACATCAGGAGCTCAAAGAAATCTGTTTCAAATGAAAATTGATCTTCTGAAATTTCAACCAGGGCCGGATTTAGGAGTGAAAATGGGGAAGGCAGAGGCCATATCACCAATTGCAATGAAACATGGCATGCGACTGCTCAAACTTCATGAAAACACATCAGGAGCTCAAAGAATTCTGCACGAACTTCAAATTGTCTTTCCGAAATTTTGACTAGGACCGGCTTCAGGGGTCCAAATGGGGAGAGCAAAGGCCATATCACTAATAGAAATAAAACTGGGCAGTGGGCGTGCGACTGCTCAAACTTCATGAAAACACGTCAGGATCTCAAAGACCTCTGTTTGAATTTGAAATTGATCTTCTGAAATTTCAACCAGGGCTGGATTCAGGTGTGAAAATATGGAGAGCGGGCTGCTTAAACATCATGAAAACACATCAGGAGCTCAAAGTATTCTGATTGAACTTGAAACTGCTCTAATACAAATTTCAGGAATTTCTCCTGAAAATACTCCAGGAATTCGTCCAGAAGTTCCTCCGGGAATTTCTCCAAAAGTTCCTCCAGGAATTTCTCCGGAAGTTCCTCCAGGAATTCATCCGAAAGTTCCTCCAGGAATTCCTCCGGAAGTTCCTCTTGGAATTCCTCCAGAAGTTCCTCCTGGAATTCCTCCGGAAGTTCTTCCAGGAAGTCCTCCGGAAATTCCTCCAAGAATTTCTGCCGAAGTTCCTCCGGAAGTTCCTTCAGAAATTCCTTCGAAAATCCCTCCAGGAATTCATTCGGAAATTCCTCCAGGAATTCATTCGGAAGTTCCTCCAGGAAATCTTATAGAAGTTCCTCTGGGAATTCCTCCGGAAGTTCCATCAGGAATTCCTCCGGAAATTCCTCCAGCAATTCATTCGGAAATTCCTCCAGGAATTCATTCGGAAGTTCCTCCAGGAAATCCTATAGAAGTTTCTCCAGGAATTCCTTCGGAAGTTCCTCCAGGAAACCCTACGGAAGTTCCTCCAGGAATTCCTCCATGAATTCCTCCGGAAGTTCCTCCAGGAATTTCGCGGAAGTTCCTTCAGGAATTCTTTCGGAAGTTTCTCCATGAATTCCTCCGGAAGTTCCTCCATAAATACTTCCGAAAGTTCCTCCAGGAATTCTCCGGAAGTTCCTCCAGGAAGTTCCTCCGGAAGTTCCTCCAGGAATTCCTTCGGAAGTTCCTCCAGGTATTTCTCCGGAAGTTCCTGCAGGAATTCCTCCGGAAGTTCCTCCAGGAATTCCTCCAGGAAGTTCCTCCGGAAGTTCCTCCAGGAATTCCTTCGGAAGTTCCTCCAGGTATTTCTCCGGAAGTTCCTCCAGGAATTCCTCCGAAAGTTCCTGCAGGAATTCCTCCGGAAGTTCCTCCAGGAATTCCTCCGGAAGTTCCTCCAGGAATTCCTCCAGGAATTCCTCCGGAAGTTCCTCCAGGAATTCCTCCGGAAGTTCCTCCAGGAATTCCTCCGGAAGTTCCTCCAGGAATTCCTCCGGAAGTTCCTCCAGGAATTCCTCCGGAAGTTCCTCCAGGAATTCCTCCGGAAGTTCCTCCAGGAATTCCTCCGGAAGTTCCTCCAGGAATTCCTCCGGAAGTTCCTCCAGGAATTCCTCCGGAAGTTCCTCCAGGAATTCCTCCGGAAGTTCCTCCAGGATTTCCTCCGGAAGTTCCTCCAGGAATTCCTCCGGAAGTTCCTCCAGGAATTCCTCCGGAAGTTCCTCCAGGAATTCCTCCGGAAGTTCCTCCAGGAATTCTTTCGGAAGTTCCTCCAGGAATTCTTCCGGAAGTTCCTCCATGAATTCCTCCAGAAGTTCCTCCAGGAATTCCTCCGGATGTTCCTCCAGGAATTCCTCCGGAAGTTCCTCCAGGAATTCCTCCGGAAGTTCCTCCAGGAAATATTTGAGGTTATGGCTTTCAGTCTTCTTAGGAAGGAATTCATGGAGGAATTCCTGGAGGAACTTCCGTAGGGTTTCCTGGAAAAACTTCCGGATGAATTCCTGGAGGAACTTCTATAGGATTTCCTGGAGGAACTTCCGAATGAATTCCTGTAGGAATTTCCGAAAGAATTGCTGGAGGAATTTCCGAATGAACTCCTGAAAGAACTTCCGGAGGAATTCCCGGAGGAACTTCGGCAGAAATTCTTGGAGGATTTTCCGGAGGATTTCCTGGAGGAACTTCCGGAGGAATTCCTGGAAAAAAAACGATAACACCCACCATTGTCACCATGTTAGGGGCGGCTGATCATCGTCCGAGTGCCAGCGAGGGACTCTAAGTGAAACTGTGCACCATGGTTAGGGTGGCTCAAAAAACACTTTTTCAAATTCTTTGATGGGCCGCCCTCTTATTCGGTTCTAAATGATTCCCTGATGCTCTGGACAAAATTTCAGCCAAATCGGTCAACGTTTGGGCAGTGCTAAACTTGTTGGAAGTTTATATGGAAAAATGTATGCAGAAACATCCAAAAACAGTGATTTGCAGTTGGACGGTACAATTTATGATCAAGAACCATGATACTTATTCAGTTCTTGTAAAATAAAATACAGAATGTTATGCTGAAAACCGCGAGAAGATTAGAGTTTATTACGCAAAGATATTAGCATTTTACTGGAGTGTTGTAGGGGTGAATTTATTTCTTTTCAATATTAAAAGAAACGAAATTTGCTCAAACCCCACTGCAGAGAAATGCTAATAAATTAGCCGGGCAAACTCGAATCTTCTCGCGGTTTTCTGCATCACGTTCTGTATTAAATTCTCCAAGATTTGAATGAGTATCATATTTCTTCATCGTAAGTTGTGTAGTCCAGCTGCAATTTACTGTTTTTGGATGTTTCTGCATACATTTTTACATATAAACTTCCATCGAGTTTAGCATCGCCCAAACGTTGACCGATTTGGCTGAAATTTTGTCCAGAGCATCAGGGCATCAAATAGAACCGAATAAGACGGCGGCCCATCAAAAAAATTGAACAAAGTTTTTCCCATACTAATTTGAGCCACCCTAACCATGGTCCACCGGAAATAAGGAGGAATGGTCCTCCGGAAATTTAGGGGGTTTGGTGTCAGACCTTGCAAGCCAGCCAAACAAAAACTCACGCAACGAACAATCAACAAGAGAGTACGGACCGGAACCATCGGCGAAGACCACTGCGACGAAAAGGAACTACCCGACCAGTAGATGGTAACAGATTTATATCAGAGCTTGTTATTCTGTTACAGCAATTTTTATAACAGCGGTTGTTATAAAACATGTACCATTAGTAGTTAAAATAACAAAAATTGTAACAAAATCTCTTCTAGTTTTAACAAAAATATTACTAAATGTGTTATTTATTGAACAAAAATATAACTCGTTGTGTTACATAAATAGAGATGAAAATTGCCTATACTATAACAAATTATGTTCTTGAAAAGATTATGATTATCCCTAATGTAGGCAATTAACTTTGTCCAGCTGGTTCAACATTGAATGTAGGTTCAAGTTATACTGAAGGTGGTACCTTCGTTTTGTTTCCCCATTCATATCTACCAAAAATCATGTTATGACGATCATGAAATTCTCTTTCCTCCATCTAGGACAGAGAATTTATAACAAAATTATTGCAAATTTTGTTATTTATAACACATATTGATATAATTGTGATAAAATTTTGTTATGACTAACTGGTCGGGTAGCGATTGGAAACTCGGTTCGTGGAACTGCAAATCTCTCAACTTCATCGGGAGCACACGCATACTCGCCGATGTGCTCAAGGACCGTGGATTCGACATCGTAGCGCTGCAGGAGGTTTGTTGGAAGGGATCAATGGTGCGAACGTTTAGAGGTAATCATACCATCTACCAGAGCTGCGGCAACACACACGAGCTGGGAACAGCTTTCATAGTGATGGGCGACATGCAAAGGCGCGTGATTGGGTGGTGGCCGATCAACGAGAGAATGTGCAGGTTGAGGATCAAAGGCCGGTTCTTCAACTTCAGCATAATCAACGTCCATAGCCCACACTCCGGAAGCACTGATGATGATATGGACGCATTATACGCGCAGCTGGAACGTAAGTATGATAGCTGCCCAAGCCACGACGCCAAATCATCATAGGTGATTTGAATATTTAGGTTGGCCAAGAGGAGGAGTTTAGACCGACTATTGGGAAGTTCAGCGTACACCGGCTGACGAACGAAAACGGCCTATGACTAATTGATTTCGCCGCCTCCAAGAATATGGCCATTCGCAGCACCTACTTCCAACTCAGCCTTCCGTATCGGTACACCTGGAGATCACTACTGCAGACAGAATCACAAATCGACCACGTTCTGATTGATGGACGGCACTTCTCCGACATTATCGACGTCAGGACATATCGTGGCGCTAACATCGACTCTGACCACTATCTGGTGATGGTTAAACTGCGCCCAAAACTATCCGTCATCAACAATGTTCGGTACCGACGACCGCCGCGGTACGACCTAGAGCGACTGAAGCAACCTGATGTCGCCACTGCATACGCGCAGCATCTTGAGGCAGCGTTGCCGGAAGAGGGTGAGCTCGATGGAGCCCCTCTTGAGGACTGCTGGAATACAGTCAAAGCAGCCATTAACGACGCAGCGGAGAACAACGTCGGGTATATGGGTCGAAGTCGACGGAACGATTGGTTCGACGAAGAGTGCAGACAGATTCTGGAGGAGAAGGACGCAGCGCGGGCGGTCGCGCTGCAGCAAGGTACCCGGCAGAACGTGGAACGTTATAGACGGAAGCGGAGACAGCAGACCCGCCTTTTTAATGAGAAGAAACGCCGCCTGGAAGAAGCGGAGTGCGAGGAGATGGAACAGCTGCGCCGTTCTCAAGAAACACGCAAGTTCTATCAGAAGCTCAACGCATCCCGCAAAGGCTTCGTGCCGCGAGCCGAAATGTGCCGGGATAAGGATGGGAGCATCTTGACGGACGAACGTGTGGTAATCGAAAGGTGGAAGCAGCACTACGAGGAACATCTGAATGGCGCTGAGAGTACAGGCAGTGAAAGTCAAGGCAGCGGAGGAGATGACTACGTCAGTTCAGCGGACGATGGAAGCCAACCAGCCCCCACCTTGAGGGAAGTTAAGGATGTCATTCAACAGCTAAAGACCAATAAAGCAGCTGGTAAGGATGGTATCGGAGCTGAGCTCATCAAGATGGCCCCGGAAAAGCTGGCCACTTGCCTGCACAAACTGATAGTCAGAATCTGGGAAACCGAACAGCTACCGGAGGAGTGGAAGGAAGGGGTTATATGCCCCATCTACAAGAAAGGCGACAAACTGGAGTGTGAGAACTTTCGAGCGATCACCATCCTTAATGCCGCCTACAAAGTGATATCCCAGATCATCTTCCGTCGTCTGTTACCATTAGTGAACGAGTTCGTGGGAAGTTATCAAGCCGGCTTCGTTGACGGCCGCTCGACAACGGACCAGATCTTTACTGTACGGCAAATCCTTAAAAAATGCCGTGAATACCAAGTCCCAACGCACCATCTGTTCGTTGATTTCAAGGCGGCATACGACAGTATAGACCGCATAGAGCTATGGAAAATTATGGACGAGAACAGCTTCCCTGGGAAGCTTACCAGACTGATCAAAGCAACGGTGGATGGTGTGCAAAACTGTGTGAAGATTTCGGGCGAACACTCCAGTTCGTTCGAATCGCGCCGGGGACTAAGACAAGGTGATGGACTTTCGTGCCTGTTGTTCAACATTGCGCTAGAAGGTGTCATGCGGAGAGCCGGGTGTAACAGCCGGGGTACGATTTTCAACAGATCCAGTCAATTTATTTGCTTCGCGGATGACATGGACATTGTCGGCCGAACATTTGCAAAGGTGGCAGAACTGTACACCCGCCTGAAACGTGAAGCAACAAAAGTTGGACTGGTGGTGAATGCGTCAAAGACAAAGTACATGCTTGTGGGCGGAACCGAGCGCGACAGGGCCCGCCTGGGAAGCAGTGTTACGATAGACGGGGATACCTTCGAGGTGGTCGAGGAATTCGTCTACCTCAGATCCTTGCTAACGGCTGACAACAACGTTAGTCGTGAAATACGAAGGCGCATCATCTGTGGAAGTCGGGCCTACTACGGGCTTCAGAAGATACTGCGGTCGAAAAAGATTCTCCACCGCACCAAATGTGTCATGTACAAGACGCTTATAAGACCGGTTGTCCTCTACGGACATGAAACATGGACAATGCTCGAGGAGGACTTGCAAGCACTCGGAGTATTCGAGAGACGGGTGCTTAGGACCATCTTTGGCGGTGTGTAAGAAGACGGTGTGTGGCGGCGAAGAATGAACCATGAGCTCGCCCAATTCTACGGCGAACCCAGTATCCAGAAGGTAGCTAAAGCCGGAAGGGTACGATGGGCAGGACATGTTGCAAGAATGCCGGACAGCAACCCTGCAACGATGGTGTTCGCTTCCGATCCGGCAGGTACGAGACGGCGTGGAGCACAGCGAGCGCGATGGGCAGACCAGGTGCAAAACGACTTGGCGAGCGTGGGGCGTATCCGAGGATGGAGAGATGCCAGCCTCGCCTCGAACCGTGCATTGTGGCGTCAAATTGTTGATTCAGTGTTATCTGTTTAGATGTAAACTAAATAAATGAAATAATCAGAAGGAAACTTAAGAAAAGGTTCAAAATTAACCATCTTACTTATATGGTGAAGTGCTGTGAAAAAAATGGCAGATCAAGTTAACCGTTCTACTGTGCAAAAAATGACGGGTGGTATTAAGAGAAAAGTCCGAGAATTCATCCGAAATGTCAATGAATAATTTTCCGATATTTTTTCCTTCAAAGATTACTAAATTTCCTGTATAATAAAACCTGACTCACCTTTTTATGTATTTTTTCGGCAAAGAAGTGTCTTATTTCGTGCGGCCAAATACTAAATGGTTCAAGCTTTATATGTCTTCACGAGAATTGAAGCAATAATTATCCGGAACAACTTTATCGCAGTCACGAAGTTCGTTATTTCATTCTTTTAGATATTTAGGGAAACACACGGGACGCGATTCTGTCGCCATTGGTATGGAAGCGTAAATAAAACACTGCAGCGATCAAACGATAGAAACGATAGACTAGCAGCGATGAAATCGCTTAGGTCTGGGGAAGCCTTCATTGCTTTTTATACCGACAAATTTTCAACATGTTCGACGTAGGGTAAGACGGTATGATATGCCCCCCTTAAGGCAACTCCTTGATAACTTTTTGCTTTTCAACATAATTTATGCAAACTTTGTGTTATTTGGAAGTCCAGGAAGTCGCAAATGTATTGCCCATGAGTAGTCATATAAAAATTTTACAGATAACACGTAATAAAGCTTTTTTGAAAAGTCGTGAAAAAATGGATTTCAAAAAGTGCCTGGGCAATACGCCCCACCTTAACCAAAGGCGTTTCATAGCCCTTCATAAGTATTTTATCAATCCCATAATAAAAAGGTTACAAATCCTTGTGTGCTTGACATTAAAAAACCAACGTAAGTCCATTGAAGCAGGTTGGAATTACATTTCAATAGTTTCCATATAATTTGGAAGCAACTGCTGCAAGCTCGCCGTCCTTGTGTCCAATTGGTAAGGGCATATCGTCCTGCCTTCACTGGGGCGTTTTGACCAGCGAAACATATATTTGAAAAACGTTACATTTTTGAAGATGAAGGAAATTTTATATCAGATTAATTACTGAGAAAAGTTATTTGGCTGCCCAACTGAGTGTTCCAGTGCAAGTTTTACGGACAGTATGCTAACGTCGCTTCAGACTGTTGAGCAAACTAATATTGAAAGTTACATCAAAACTGTAACTTTTTGTATTTTTCTATTTTTTACCCTTCTTACATCTTAAGAAGGGTATAAAGATCGCTTGAAAACCGACTTTTTATCCGAGGCTCGGAGACCCAAGTCGTATATACCAATCAACTCAGCTCGACGAACTGAGCATGTGTATGTATGTGTGTGTGTGTGCGTGTGTGCGTGTGTGCGTATGTGTGTGCGTTACAAAAATGTCACATCAAGATCTCAGCCGTCCGTGGACCGATTTGCACGATTTTAACACTAAACGAAAGCTATGACTTTGTCATTGTACGAGTTTAATTTTTTTTTTGCAATCGGATATTTGGTTCCAGAAATATGTGAGAAATACGAACATGAAGTGTATTTTCAGAAAACTAACAAAATAATGTCACATGAATATCTCAGCCGTCTGTAAACCAATTTGCATGATTTTATCTTTAAACGAAAGCTATGACTTTGCCATTGAATCCATTGTATTTTGTTTTTGCAATTAGACATTGGGTTCCGGAGATATCTCTGAAATACGAACATAAAGCATTAGATGTATCAACTTCACAAATTGGTAAAATATGTCCCATCAAGATCTCAGTCGTCCTTGGACCGACTTTATCTTTAAACGAAAGCTATGTTTTTGTCATTGGACCCATTAGTTTTTTTCTGTAATCGGAAATTCGGTTTCAGAGATATCTGTGAAATACGAATATGAGACATATTTTCAGACTACTAATGAAGAATTGTCACACCAATATCTCAGCCGTCTATGACCCGATTTGAACTCTTTTGGGCTTAAACAGAAGCTGTAATATTACCATTTAAGGTGATTTGCCATTTGCCAAATCTGCAGTCTTTTGTATTTTTTAAAAATTGTTAAATTTCCAGAAATATCCCTTTTTTGCCTTTCTCGTATACTAAGTATACGTAAAGGCTATATGATCACTCCAAAACCAAACTTTTGATTGAAGGCTCGTAGACCCATAGTGTTATATACCAATCGACTCAGCTCGACGAATTGAGGTGATGTCTGTTTGTGTGTATGTATGTATGTGTGTGTGTGTATGTGTGTATGTGTACAAAATTTTGTAGACACACTTTTTGTAACTTTGGCATTGGCCGAATTATTCGCAACAAGTTCCATTCGGCTGAGAATCCTGTCCCATTGTTTGCTATTGAAAATTGATCAGATTGGACTATGGGATCAGAAGTTATGGCAAAAATACTATGTTCTATGCGCAAAACACGCTAAAAAGCACTCACTCATATTATTTAGAATTTTTTTGCACGAGAAAGGCAACAACACCGCTAGGTGGATAAATCAGGGTTTTTTATTTTGAAATCGATAAAAGCATGATAATATCAGTTATTTGTTATTCAATTGAAGGTCATATGCATAGAAATTGTAATATGCACTGGGCACACACAACCATTCAAAAGTGTTTTTTCTTACTCAATTCGTTTATTGAAAGGCGCACTCGCCGTACCCAGCTTTACAGAGCCAAAATCCAAGTGAAATTTACCATTTTCTGGTATATCCCGTCCCGCTTTTATTTTTCATGAACGTAATTTTTTCTTTTCGCCCAACATTTGAAATTCTATCATTCTGAACCGTGTTTGAGGAACACTGGCTACTACAAACTTTTTTGGTTTCACTTTCATCCTTTCGCTTTGCCCGTCGCCGCTTGTGCGTCACCTCATTGTAGTCGGCAGATGAGCCATTCAAAAGTGTAAGAAGGGTTGCGTTCACTGTAGGTGGATTAAGTCGGGTTTTTTATTAGGTAATACAAAAATACTCCCATATTCACATAGGATGATGGTTTTACAAATATTTATAGGTACCAACTGATTTTGACCCTTAGTTAGATATAGTTTTCTAGAAATCAAAGTGGGGCGTTTTGGCCAGGTGGGGCGCATTATACCGTCTTACCCTACTTGTATAAGCATACAAGCATATGGAGACGCATGGTGCATTGATTCATCAACTCCTTGTGATGGGAGATTGATTTCTGCTTTGCATAGTAGAGAATGGTTTTTCATGAAACATTCCTTACGTTCGCTTGCAACTCTACAGTTCAGGTATTTAAATTCCATTACTTGTACTTTGTTATGCTTATGAGATTGATTGTCACAATTTACCCGTTGACAAGTTGCAGTTAAATCAAATATGACTTAAAAATCCAATGAAACGGTTATAACTTTTTTATTACTTAAGTTTTTAAGTCGCAATAGCCACCAAACGGCGTATTTTGATATTATCATTATTTGAGGTCATCACTTTCAGTCTTCTTAAGCTCAAAAACGGGTTTTACGTTTTTATTCGAAGTTTTGGTTCCATATATTGTACCTTTATCAAGGAGTTAACTAAGTCCCGTTTTATTGTTTACATTTGTTCTTAGCATAGAACGTTTTAGTCATTACTTTATGTACAAATGCCCCCTCTATTATAGTTCAGTACTTTTTTGGCGCCACTTCTACTCTACACAGAGTCTCCACTTCACGGAACTTGATGTCTGTGAAGTGGAAAAAATAAATTTTTCATCTAACTTTTAGGGGAATTGACTAGTAAGTTGAAAGAAGCGCATTGAATTACTGATAAAATGTCTTGAAGACACCTTTACACTAAATTGCACAACACGATTTTACCACTGTGCGGCAGCGCGAATTTTTTTGGGTTCTTTTCCTTGAGATTTTTTCGGTGTAATTAGGCAAGGCATTAACGGTAGAATGATTTGAATTGTGCCGGAAAAATTTAATATACTTTTCCAAAAATATGCATTTGAATTTTTTTCGAATTTTTCACGGGAGATTCGTTGGAACTTCCAGGGGATGCTCTTTGGATTGTCCCAGGGAAATTGATTGGAATTTTAAAATAAAAATGTTGGAATTTCCGCGACAAATTCTTCGGAATTTCCATGGGAAGCTCTCCAGAATTTCCTCGGGGAATTGTTCCAAATTTTATAGGAAATTGTTCAGATTTCTTTAGAATTTTCACAGAAAATTATTCGGAGTTTCCACTCTTCCGTTTCCAGCTTTTTAGAATTTCTTTTAGAATTTTTAAATTATCATGGAAAACTGTTAGGAATTTTATCGGGAGATTTTTCGGAATTTTGAAAGATTTTTTTTTTAAAGTTCTGTGGGTAATTCTTTGTATTGCCCATAAGAATTTCTTTGGAGATTTCACGAAAATTATTCCGAAATGGGAAAAGTCGTTTGAGAGAATGTCTTTCGGTGGTAGGAATTCCATTTGGACGAAAAAGGTTAAACGTAACAATAAGTTGGTTGGCAGAATGGGCGTTCGGCTGCATAATATGTAGCGATGCAAAAATTTCCAGGATCCTTGGAGGTTATTATTATTATTTATTCAGACTAAGGCCGAAGTGGCCTGTGCGGTATATAAGAGTCTTCTCCATTCGGCTCGGTCCATGGCTACACGTCGCCAACCACGCAGTCTACGGAGGGTCCGCAAGTCATCTTCCACCTGATCGATCCACCTTGCCCGCTGCGCACCTCGCCTTCTTGTGCCCGTCGGATCGTTGTCGAGAACCATTTTCACCGGATTACTGTCCGACATTCTGGCTACGTGCCCGGCCCATCGCAGTCGTCCGATTTTCGCGGTGTGAACGATGGATGGTTCTCCCAACAGCTGATGCAATTCGTGGTTCATTCGCCTCCTCCACGTACCGTCCGCCATCTGCACCCCACCATAGATGGTACGCAGCACTTTCCTTTCGAAAACTCCAAGTGCGCGTTGGTCCTCCACGAGCATCGTCCAGGTCTCGTGTCCGTAGAGAACTACCGGTCTAATTAGCGTTTTGTAGATTGTCAGTTTGGTACGGCGGCGAACTCTATTCGATCGGAGCGTCTTGCGGAGTCCAAAGTACGTACGATTTCCAGCCACTATGCGTCTCCGAATTTCTCTGCTGGTGTCATTTTCGGCAGTCACCAGTGAGCCCAAGTACACAAATTCTTCTACCACCTCGATTTCGTCACCACCGATGCAAACTCGCGGTGGGTGGCTCACATTGTCTTCTCTTGAACCTCTTCCTATCATGTACTTCGTCTTCGACGTGTTAATGACTAGTCCGATCCGCTTAGCTTCCCTCTTCAGTCTGATGTAGGCTTCCTCCATCTTCTCAAAGTTACGTGCCATAATATCTATGTCGTCGGCGAAACCAAATAGCTGGACGGACTTATTGAAAATTGTACCACTCGTGTTAATCCCTGCTCTTCGTATTACACCTTCCAAAGCGATGTTGAATAGCATACACGAAAGACCATCACCTTGCCGTAACCCTCTGCGGGTTTCGAAGGGACTCGAGAATGCCCCTGAAACTCGAACTACGCACATCACCCGATCCATCGTCGCTTTGATCAACCGTGTCAGTTTATCCGGAAAACCGTGTTCGTGCATTAGCTGCCATAGCTGGTCCCGATCGATTGTATCATATGCGGCTTTGAAGTCGATGAATAGATGGTGGTTTGGGACGTTTTATTCGCGGCATGTCTGCAGTTCTTAGCGAATGGCAAACACCTGGTCCGTGGTGGAGCGTTCGCCCATAAAACCCGCCTGGTACTGCCCCACGAACTCCCTTGCAGTTGGTGCTAGTCGACGGCATAAAATTTGGGATAGTACCTTGTAGGCGGCGTTCAGCAATGTGATTGCGCGGTGGTTGCTACAATCCAGCTTATCGCCCTTTTTGTAGATGGGACACACGACACCTTCCATCCACTCCTGCGGCAAAACTTCCTCCTCCCAAATCTTGGTAATGACCCAGTGCAGCGCTCTAGCCAGTGCCTCACCACCGTGTTTAAATAGCTCTCCTGGTAGTTGGTCAACCCCAGGGGCTTTGTTGTTCTTGAGCCGGCCAATCTCCTCCTGGATTTCCTGGAGATCCGGAGCCGGTAGAATTATGTCCTGCGCGCGTTCTCCCAGGTCCATCACCATACCGCCATCTTCGTCTGCCACATCGCCATTCAGGTGTTCTTCGTAGTGCTGCCGCCACCTTTGGATCACCTCACGCTCGTTCGTAAGAAGGTTCCCGTTTATGTCCTTACACATATCCTTGGAGGTTAGTTTTCCCAAATTTCATGGAAGGAATTCCCCTAAATTCGTAAAGGAAGCCGTCTGAACTCCTAAAGAAGAAACTTTTTACGGAGTGATTATCTACTGTTAAAGCAATTCCTGGAGGTGGAATCCAGAATTACTGGAAGAGAAATTTTGCAGTTTTCCAGGAGGAGGAATAACCTATAATTATTAGAGAATGAATTCCCTGAAATTCATAGCAAAGTTCCTGGGGCAAGATTTCAACAGAATTCGACAAGAAAGAATTTCTTTCAATTTTGAATGGAGGTATTCTCCAAAACAACTTAAGAGATGAGCATTTCGTTTCTAGGAAGAGTTCCTCTTGTGAACGACAAGCGAGCTTTGGTGTTGTACTTTTTTATAACGGTGCGAGTCCCGGAAGGTTAATTCAATCTACATTCCTGCTAACTATATCTTTAAGAAGCTAATTAATTTTCACAGAGATTCACAAAGGATGACTTATTATCTGCTTTGGGCGTGAAGTCATCTCAGATTAACCAATATCAATACCTTAATCGAAAAAGTATTTGATAAGAATATTAGCGGACACTTTCTTATATTTGTTTTGGAAAAGTTTCTGCTTTTGAGAAAATCAGCGTTAGATGTTTTTCGCCATACAAATTTCTGGCGGTTAACTTCATGCTGCTGTTCGAGCATAGACGCCTGGATGCAGACAGTGGCGGATAGGAAACCAGCCCCTGTTGGTAATTTATTTATTTAATTATTATTACTGAAATCTTCATTAGCATGCCGCATTCTTCATTGACTTTCACGAATACCAGCAAACATACTTTCAGCATTAAGCTGCCGTTGGATTTTTTTTTTTGCTGCTGCAAAATTCTTCCTCAATCCCTACATCATCATTATCGGGTACCTGCTGTTGCAATGCTCCATTTTACATTATACTTTCCACCCGGCACATAACTTTTCAACCGTCACAACTCTTGGGCTGGGGTTAATTGCCAAGAATAAATATAACGAACGATTACCATTACAAATACCGCGAGCGAAGTGAAAAGGAATCCCGCAGACGTGCTCCTCTAGTGGGAAACCGGTCTAGGGAGGTTCATCGGACCCTACCAGCATCAGCACCGCCGACAATAAATAAAAACCCCAAACGATGATAATAATAATAATGTTTCGCCGTGGACATAGTGCCAACAGTATTTTTTTCCGGTGACCTACTTTCACGATGATCATCGTTAAATTATTATTTTTCTGCATCGAGCCAACTTTTGCAATTGCAAACAACTTGACATGTCGAATAAGTAATGAATCTTGTGCAGAGGGGGTCAGGGGGTCATATGCTCTTGCTAAGCAAATTAGATTGCGACTTTTCTTTGTAAACTTTTATCGCATATTTGTCCCATATGAATAGGAAATCCAGCAAAGATGGGACTGATATGCGATCATATGCATTATTTAGGTATTTTTTATTTCTTCAATTAGTAAATAACAGCTAGCTGTGACAATAATTACCGAGCATTATTATACCTCCGTGGAGGTAAAACACATGCAGGCTGACAATTGAAAACACGCATAAAATCTGTTCCATTTTCAATTTCACTTAAATAAACTCATCTAAGCTCATTGCATTGTTGGTTCTTTTCGTAGAAATATTAGCTCACTAATATAAAAATGAGAAAATCAAATTGCTTTACGTTAAGATAAGAGATTTTAAAGATAAATATTGAACGCGGATACGCATGGGACATTGATTATCGGCAATTTCAATATTCCTTATTCCAATCACACTGAAATTGTTTATATATGCAAAAGGCCTTATTTATGTCCCAGAAGGCGTTCTGATGCCTTGTTCCCAAACACAAATCTTCAATCTCAATCTGGGTGTGTTAAATGATCGCGGGGATTGTCGTCTGAAAGTGATACGAATCATGTGTGTCGAATATAGCGACGGTACATGTTACGTAGACAGACGTGTTCGCGGTATCGGTCATGTTTAGCAAGGATTAAGCTTCCAAATACATCTGAGACAGATTGGAAACACATGGCGTGATGGGATCTGTTTTCGTTAGCGTTACACCGCACCTCCTCACATCATTCATCCGCCACAGGTACCTACCTGCTATAAAGCACATTCCTAAACGTCATTCCCAATACCGCCCTGCTTCGGGAAAATGACATCATATATTAATTAGATGTCGTAAAAATGCCGTTAGATTATATCATAGCCGTAATTTTCTCAGTTGGCAATGGAAGGCGTGACTTTAACGAGGATTTTGAACTGGGCTGTCGAAAGCAGCAATGTTCTGCTTCACTATGCAATGAGAAAAAGTGTCCACGAATAATCTCGGACACGTCTCTTTCAGTGTTGTTTTGACGTAAACTACGTCTAGGGGGAAGCCTCGGATACAGGGTGCAAAATGAAAATTTCCAAATTGGGAACCGTCACGAAATCATGTAAGATTTTAAACGGTAATAGCGACTTTATCTTTCGACGGATTTTCGAGATTTTCATATTAATAGATTCGGAAACTTTCCACCAATTTGCTAATTGTATTAAAACTATTCATTATCAACGGCAAACTATTGAAAATGTTATTTCTTTCCAAACCGGATGAAAAATTCAGAAATAATCAATCCCGGTCATAAATCCCCAACACGGACATCAGATTGCAGTAAGGTACGGGCCTTTTGATCCACTGCTTCGTTTTCCCTGTGTATAAAAAGCCCCGTGTTTCGCGTGCGTTTTCATTCTGGATTTCAAGGAAGGCGGACCAAGACGTCCAGAAGCGGTCCCAGTGACAACGGCTGTGGTGGAGCGGATGAAATTTTTTCGATCGATGGTGGTGGCGGTCGTGGCAACAGCAGTACATCTTTACATCCGTGTAACAAGCAGCATTTTTGGATCTGGCGATTAACGGCGTGCGTAGAGCCGAATCATCAGATGACTGTCGCACCGTCCAGCAGTTGTTGTTGGTGAGGCACATAAGTGGGAATGAATCGGTTCTTTTCAGAACCACCATTATGTTTGGGAGGAAGGTTAAGTTGAAATAATTTGTCTATAGTGCAACCGCTAGGAACTAGATTTTTTTTTAGTGAAATATTCTAGCGTGATTCTGAGCTCAATTATATGATGCTTGTTTAGCACTTAACCACTCTTCTTGCTGTGGACTTAATTTTGAACAATGATTCAGTGATTGATAAGTGATTGAGAAAGTTGATATAAGACGAACTTTTTTCACAGAACAAAGCATAATTGTTTAGTATCGGTAGCGGAATCATAGCATTAGTGCTGGTTCGAGCGCGTGTCAGAAGGAGAAGCTGCAAATATGTATTCGCATGGATGGAAATAAAACCTTAAACAAGTAGCAGGCTACCTACTAGAATTATAATCTTGATGGGATATTTCACTTGACTGTTACTGCTATTCACGCGAATATTTTTTGGCAGCTTTCTATAACGCGTGCTCGTGATTCTGCTACCGATGGAAAACAACCTGCCATCACCAATCAATTAAGTTTTACTTTGAACAAAATTCATCTCGCCTCAAGTTGTGACTTAAGAGCTACTTTCTCTGATGGTAGCCAATCGTTAGTACTTCAGACAAGAAAATTGATGGTAGCAGTTCCGCCGAAGCCGATGGTGGGACTACGATCTGCTTTTCGCGACATCTCGTACGAAATGGCTCGCGCGCGCTGAAGAGATGCTTACTTGTAATCAATAAAGTTAAACCTTACGCCCCTTTGGTGAGTGTTACGGTTACACAATATTTGCACTCATACCGATCAACAAAGAGGCGGGACCAATGATCCATCTTTATTGATTATAGGAAAACTGCTTCCCCGCTTGGCGACGCCATAATGAATGGATCAGTGGCAGCCAAGTGAAATTTTATCAAGATTATTAATTGGTTTTGTTGCAGTTTGTGATTGGGAAGGTAGATTATTAACAATCAATCGATAGATCACAATTTTGTAGAAGCGAAGGTTAAACCTAGACGAATTTTTTTCTAAAGTGCAAATTATAATCGCTTGGCGACAGCAGAATGTTGCCGTCGGTAGTAGAATCACGAGCGCGTGTTAGAAGGAGAAACGGCAAATATGTATTCGCATAGATGAAAATAAAACCTGAAGCAAGTAGCACACTATCTACTAAAATTATAATCTTGAGGGGAAATTTCACTTGACTCCTACTCCTATCTACGCGAATAATTTTCGGCAGCGTCTTTCTCTGACGCTAGCTCGTGATTCTGCTACCGATGGTAAACAATCTGCCATCACCAAGCAATTAAGTTTTACTTTGGTAGCAAATCGTTAGTACTTCTGACAAGAAAATTTTAATCTGAGCGATGCTGATGTTGATAACGACGACCGCATGACCCACACCATCAGTGAGAATAAGATTTCCGGTAGGAGCTCCGCCGATGCCGATGGTGGGACTACGATCTGCTTTTGACGACATCTCGAAAGAAATGGCTCGCGCGCGCGGAAGAGCTGCTTTCTTGTAATCAATAAATTGAAACTGTAGCCACGCCCCTTTAGTGAGTGTGTGACGGGTACACAATATTTACAGTCATACCGGACAACAAAGAGGCTGGACTAATGGACCATCTTTATTGATTACTAGTCGACCCGGCAGACGTTGTCCTGCATAGTAGGCGAGAATGTGCGATCCGAACTGCCCATGCAAAGTTCGCATAGAAATCACAATTTTAGTTTTTCACGATTTGCTCAATTTTACTCGTAATTTTCGCATAAGCAAATATCATATAAACCCGTCGGAAACTATAACGAATGTTTCTGCTGAAGAAATGAAAAAAATTCATCCAGCCGTTTTCGAGTTATGCGGATACGAACACAGACCATTTCATTTTTATATATAAGATAAGAAAACTGCGTTCCTCCGCGTGCGTAGCATTTCATTTGAAATGTCGCGGAGAGCGGTCCCAGCATCGGTAGAGATGTTGCAAATTAATCGATTACTTCGATTAATCGATTATTTGTTGTGATAATCGATTAATTTTGAATCGATTACATCCCAATCGATAATCGATTCAATAATCGTCAAGAATCGAGAGTAATCGATTAGTCACTAATCGATTAATCGAGATTTTATGACATCTTTAAGCATCGGGGGAGTTGCTGAGCAAATTTTATTCCAAATACATATGGGATATTGGAAAATCGGTTCTTCTAGGATAGGAAGGATAGGAAGATTGAGGCGAGACGAATTTGTTCAACGTACGACGTCGTAGCAGAATTACGTTGCCGTTCGTAGCAGAATAACGAGCGCGTATTGTAGAGAGCTGCTGCAAATATGTATTCTTCCACTAGCACTAGATTATTCATTTCACCAAACTGTTTTACGTAGTTTACGCCGGGCGGTCGTGTCTTGTACACAACCTTTATTATTTTTATATTTCATCCATAGTAACACTTACATCAGGAATTCCCAAACTGGGGTCAAAACTTGCGTAATTATCGAAATCACGAAATGCATGTCCTATGGGGACCAGATTTCAGAACCAGGTATGCTGCAGTTGAGCGAATATAAATAAAATCCTTGATAGGCGAAATGAGCGTTAAATTTGATAATAATGACATGCAAAATTTCTAGGTGGAGAAGAAAAAATATCTTTTCAATTTTTTCTAAAGAAGTTTTGGAAAAACATTTTCAGAACCATAATCTCACATTTGCAGAGTTACAAGCATCGTGAAGCTTTGTATGGAGCAGTACTGATCGACTCATAGAGCTTCTGTTCACCAAGAAGTTGTGGCTCGAACAACGTCAGTACCGGTATCCAGCGGCTAAGTATGAAATGCGATTTCTCGGAAGCATTATCTATAATATGGCAGGTCCATCTCGGTGGACAGAGACCATAGACTAATAACCTGCTGTTCCCGGAACAAAAAACATCGAGAACTTGTTTAACGGCAACGACTTTTGGCGTGAAAAAAGGACACTAGTTGGGATGTTAGCTCAGAGAGGTTAGCTGGCACAACACAACACAAAAACAACAAAGCCCCTGGGATTGACCAACTTTCAGGAGAGTTATTTAAATACGGTGATAATGGTCATCTAGCCGGATCCCGCTTGGCAGAGTTGGACATTTGGTCGAAACGATTATTAGACCGAAAACCATTCGGCCAAAAATGTCATTAAGCCGAAAACGAAATACGGCCGAATGGGACATTGCAAGGGAACGTTTAGATACCCTAGTCCTGAGTTTTCGCTTTAAAAATAAGTGTGAGGGACACGCGGCAAAAGACCAAAACCCGAGTGATGTGATCCAGAGTTAATCGATGACAATCGACACCACGCGTGCATGCAAGTCAAGTGGAATTTTAAAATCGATGGTGGCTAGTGATCCGGGACAGCAAGTAGCCTGCGGTGCAAGTGTGATGGGACTTAGAAAGATCAAGTCTTCAACATCTCCGTCAAGTAACATTTCGGTGAACGGTTATCCGGTGGCTAGTGAGCAAGTAGCCTGCGGTGCATATGTGGAATGCGACGGGGCTCAGTGAAAGAAAGAGCAAGTCTTCAACTTCCCTAGTCGAGTAACATTTCGGAGGACGGTTACACGGTGACAGAAGTGTTCCGTGGAAGAGAGTAGCTCGAAGTTGGCCGACGGCATAGTGAGGCTCGGCGTGCCGGTGAGCCTGGTAGAAGTGGCTCCAAAGATCTCGAAAGCGGGCAGTAAGCGGGAAACACGGAGGGGTGGTGAGTTCGGTATGGTGAGCGGCAAACAGAAGCATGCGGTGACGGTGATGCAGGTGGCCCCAACGATAGTGCGCACGTCTAGTTAAGAACAAATTTGTGAATAAACTCTAGTATTAAGGTAATAAATCAAGAATATATCGGTCGTTATGAACTTAATCCGACGGTTGTAGTTTAGACAAAGAGGGAAAGAAACTTCACTTTCAGGTTCCACCCACAACAGTAGAAGAGAGCGACCGGTGAGTAGTATTTTGGTATACCCTGTATCTAACGTATCTGTTCGAGCTAGTGAGCAAAATCCGGTCGGTAACAACAGTCAATCTGTTCATTTGGGTGTCAGGCCATTTGGCCGAAGGTCATTAGGCCGAATGGTCATTAGGCCGAATGGCCATTAGGCCGAATTAGCAAAAAGAAGCAGGAAGTGAAAATGAGAAGTTCTTTCTTCACCTTACCCCTTCTTCCTTCTCCCTTCTTGCATCTTCCTTCTTCATTCTTCCTTCATCTTTCTTCCTTCTTTATTCTTCCTTATTCCTTCTTCCTTTTTCCTTCTCCCTTCTTCCATTTTCTTTCTTCCTTCTTAATTTTTCCTTCTTCTTCTTTCTTCTTCCCTCTTCCTTCTACCTTCTTTCTTCTTCATTCTACTTTATACTTTCTTCTTTCTTCCTTCTTCCTTCTTCCTTCTTTCTTCTTTCTTCCTTCTTCCTTCTTCCTTCTTCCCTCTTCCTTCTTCCTTTCTATTTTTTCCTTCTTCCCCTTTCTTCTTTCTTCTTCCCTCTTCTTTCTATCTTCTTTCTTCTTCCCTCTTCCTTCTACCTTCTTTCTTCTTTTCTCTTCCTTCTACTTTCTTTCTTCTTCCTTCTTCTTTCTTCTTCCTTCTTCTTTCTTCTTCCTTCTTTCTTTTTTTCTTCCTTTTTCCTTCTTTTTTCATTCTTCCTTCTTCCATCTTCCTTCTGTCTTCTTTCTTCTGCCTTCTTCTACCTTCTTCCTTCTTCCTCCTTCCCTCATCCTTATTCCTTCTTCATTCTTCTTTCTCCCCTATTCCTCCTTCTTTCTTCCTTCTTCTTTCTTCCCTCTTCTTTCTGCCTTCTCCCTTCTTCCTTCATCCGTCTTCCTTCTTCCTTCTTCTTTCTTCCTTCTTCCTTCTTCCTTCTTCCTTCTTCCTTCTTCCTTTTTCCTTCTTCCTTCTTCCTTCTTCTTTTTTCCTTCTTCCTCCTTCTTTCTTTCTACTCCTTCCTCATTGCGCACTACTCACTTCTCACTCCCCAGTTCTCATTCGGCCTAATGACCATTCGGCCTAATGACCCTGCGTCGTTCATTTGACCGAATAGGCCATTTGGCAGAAAATGACGTTTAGCCGAAATCGTCGTTTGGCAGAAAGGGTCATTTTCCCGACAATATCATTTAGCCAATCGGGTCATACGGCCGAAAATGTCGTTTGTACCGAAATGTTGTTTGACCGAAAAGGTTGTTCGACAGAAAGGACAATTTGACCGAACGGCTGAATATGTCGCGTTGGTTTGTTTAGGAATGCTTTCAGATTCGTCAAATCGTCGTTTGAATCTTTGTTTACAAAAGCAGATAAGTCGGTTCTACCTTCTTTCTTCTTTTCTCTTCCTTCTACTTTCTTTCTTCTTCCTTCTTCTTTCTTCTTCCTTCTTTCTTTTTTTCTTCCTTTTTCCTTCTTTTTTCATTCTTCCTTCTTCCATCTTCCTTCTGTCTTCTTTCTTCTGCCTTCTTCTACCTTCTTCCTTCTTCCTCCTTCCCTCATCCTTATTCCTTCTTCATTCTTCTTTCTCCCCTATTCCTCCTTCTTTCTTCCTTCTTCTTTCTTCCCTCTTCTTTCTGCCTTCTCCCTTCTTCTTTCATCCGTCTTCCTTCTTCCTTCTTCTTTCTTCCTTCTTCCTTCTTCCTTCTTCCTTCTTCCTTCTTCCTTATTCCATATTCCCTCTTCCATCTTCCTTCTTCCATCTTCCTTCTTCCCTCTTCCTTCTTCCTTTTCCATCTTCTTTCTCAATTCTTTCTTCTTTTTACTTCATTTTTCTTTCTTCCTTCTTCCTTCTTCTTTCTTCCTTCTTCTTTCTGAATTATTTATTCTTCTTTCTTCCTTCTTCCTTCTTCTTTCTTCTATCTTCGTTCTTCCTTCATCCTTCTTCCTTCTTCTTTCTTCTTTCATCCTTCTTCCTTCATCCTCCATCCTTCATTTTTCATCCTTCTTCTTTCTTCCTTCTTCTTCCTTCCTTCTACCTTCTTCCTTCTTCATTCTTCCTTCTTCCTTTTTCCTTCTTCCTTCTTCCTTCTTCTTTTTTCCTTCTTCCTCCTTCTTTCTTTCTACTCCTTCCTCATTGCGCACTACTCACTTCTCACTCCCCAGTTCTCATTCGGCCTAATGATCGTTCGGCCTAATGACCCAGCATCGTTCATTTGACCGAATAGGTCATTTGGCAGAAAATGACGTTTAGCCGAAATCGTCGTTTGGCAGAAAGGGTCATTTCCCCGACAATATCATTTAGCCAAACGGGTCATACGGCCGAAAATGTCGTTTGTACCAAAATGTTGTTTGACCGAAAAGGTTGTTCGACAGAAAGGACAATTTGACCGAACGGCTGAATATGTCGCGTTGGTTTGTTGAGGAATGCTTTCAGATTCGTCAAATCGTCGTTTGAATCTTTGTTTACAAAAGCAGATAAGTCGGTTTGAAAATTTGGTATTGAATTGTATTTACGACAAGTCTAAAATAGCGCTATTAGCTAGATTTATCGAAGCAAGTTGGATTGGAGCCGATCCTGGAGAGACTTTTGGCGGCTTGCATTGAATGAAAAAAAAAAACTCCTTCTTCAGGAATTGCCAGATCCAGTAAATGTCCCAAATTAAAATTTATCTGAAATAATAGATTTTATATTCACTCCGAAATATATTAAATAGGCGGTTGAAATTGAATATTGAAAAAAAAAAAGAATTAGAAAACAAAGCGAACATTTCTGACTCATGGCTCATATTCCGAACACTCGCTTTTAAACGACCATTTTGACTTTATTCGTGTAATTTTCTCCACAGGAGCTTAAATTCGTTTGTAATCTTGATCCTCAGTTCGGCAAACTAATGAAATTTTTAGTTTTAGGGCGCTAAAACGCCAGCGTTTGGATTATGAGTCATTTTCGGGATTTGAGCCAAAAACGGTATCAATTGTTTATTCCCCAAGGTTGATAAGGTTTAGGGTCATTTGGCCGAACGCCATTTGGCCGAATGCCGTTTGGCCGAATAGTAGAAATACGTTTCCTTATGAAGGGAGAAGGAAGAAGGTAGAAGGAATAAGGAAGAAGGAAGAAGGAAGAAGGAAGAAGGAAGAAGGAAGAAGGAAGAAGGAAGAAGGAAGAAGGAAGAAGGAAGAAGGAAGAAGGAAGAAGGAAGAGGAATAAGGAATAAGGAATAAGAAATAAGATAAGGAATAAGGAATAAGGAAGAAGGGAGAAGAAAGAAGGAAGAAGGAAAAAAGAAGAAAGAAAAGGAAGAAAAAAGAAGGAGGAAGGAAGAAAGAAGAAGGAAGAAGGAATAAGGAAAAAGGGAGAAGGAAGAAGGAAGAAGGAAGAAGGAAGAAGGAAGAAGGTAGAAGGAAGGAGAAAGAAGGAAGAAGGAAGAGGAATAAGGAATAAGGAATAATAAACAAGATAAGGAATAAGGAAGAAGGGAGAAGAAAGAAGGAAGAAGGAAAAAAGAAGAAAGAAAAGGAAGAAAAAAGAAGGATGAAGGAAGAAAAAAGAAGGAATAAGGAAAAGGGAGAAGGAAGAAGGTAGAAGGAAGGAGGAAGAAGGAATAAGGAAGAAGGAAGAAGGAAGACGGAATAGGGAAGAAAGAAGAGGGAAGAAGGAAGAAGGAATAAGGAATAAGGAAGAATGAATAAGGAAGAAGGAAGAAGGAAGAAGAAAGAAGAAGGAAGAAGAAAGAAGAAGGAAGAAGGAAGAAGCAAGAAGGGTGAAGGAAGAACAAAGAAGGAAGAAGGAAGTCGGAAAAAGGAAGAAGGAAGAAGGGTGAAGTGAAGGAAGAAGGAAGAAGGAAGAAGGAAGAGGGAAGAGGGAAGAAGGAAGAAGAAAGAAGGAAGAAGGAAGAAGGAAGAGGGAAGAAGGAAGAAGGAAGAAGGAAGAAGGAAGAAGGAAGAAGGAAGAAGGAAGAGGAAGAGGAGGAAGGAAGAAGGAAGAATAAAGAATAAAGAAGGAAGAATGAAGAAGGAAGAAGGAAGAATGAAGAAGGAAGACAGAAGAAAGAAAAATGAAGAAGTAAGAAGGAAGAAGAAAGAATGAAGAAGGAGGAACGACGAAGAAAGAAGGAAAAAAGAAGAAGGAAGAAAGAAGAAGGATGAAAAAAGAAGAAGGAAGAAAGAAGAAAGAAGGAAAAAGGATGAAGGAAGAAGAAAGAAAAATGAAGGAATAAGGAAGAAGGAAGAAAGAAGAAAGAAGGAAGAAGGAAGAAAGTAGAAAAAGATAGAGGATGGAAAAAAAGAAGAAAGTAAAAGGAAGGAAGAAGTAAAAAAGAAGAAGGAGGAGGGAAGAAGGAAGAAAGAAGAAGAAAGAAAAAGGAAATAAAGAAGGACCACTCGTAAAAGGAGGTATTTTTTATAACTATTCGACCAAACCGCATTCGGCCAAACGACCCGTTCGGCCAAACGGCATTCGGCCAAATGGCGTTCGGCCAAACGGCATTCGGCCAAGCGGCGTTCGGCCAAATGGCCTGACACCGTTCATAAGATTGTGCCTACTATAAAATCTGAATCTTTACAAAGGATGTGTGAAAATTAAATTACAATTGTTGATCAAGGGCCATACTTAATGAAAAGGTGGATGTACATTTAATTATACTTATATTAAAACCTTTTATCGACCTATTATTTTTTTTCTAAACACGTTTTCAAATTAATATTTTGGCCATAATTTCTGATGATTCCATAATTCGATTTGGCCAATTGGATAGGATTTGCCGTCGAGTGCGACTTGTTGTGAGTAAATCGTTTATGGTTGCTGCTGGTGTCCGACATATGGGCAGAACTTTTTTACGCGATTTTTTTGCGTACAAAGCTTTTTGGCCATAATTTCAGATCCCATTGTCCGATTCGATTCATTTTTTAATTGGAAACAATGTAACAGGATTTACTGTCGAATGCAACTTAATTCCAGCAAATCGATTAAGAGTAAATGTTCACAAAGTGGGTGAGACTTTTTTATGCGTTTTTGCGTAAACAATATTTTGGCTATAATTTCTGATGCTATTGTCGGATTCGGCCAATTTTCAATTATAAACAATGGGATTTAGTCTACATCTCGTTTCGCACCTGGTCTCAGGTCTGCATCTGGTCTTCCTGTCAAATGCAACTTGTTGCAAGCAAATCTTTCAAGGGTTACTGCCCGGAAAAGGAGCAATACTTTGTTACGCGTTTTTTCCGTAAAAAAATGTATTGTGCCTTGCAACAAAATGACAACTTTTGTTATCTTTTTCCAAGGCTCCCATAGATTTGTAAAATTTATCCGCAGTACAAAAAGCACGTGCTATCAAAGCATTCACTGAAGGTACTATTTGTCTTAGGTGACTATCTGGCGCTTGTTTTTCGATACGACTAAAAATGAGTGGAGGAGTAGATTTTATTATGAGCGGTACAATATTCTGGCCATATTTTCTGATCGTATACTCCGATTCGGTCAATTTTCAATAGGAATGAATGAGACACGATCTTCTGTCGAATGCAACTTGATCGGGTCAATCGGTTAACAAGTGGTCAATGATAAATGAGAAGTGAAAAATAAGAAATTAGAAGTGGGAAATGACAAAATGATAACTTCTCACTTCTCACTCCTCATTTTTCACTTCTTCCATCGCGTAAGAAATGACAAGCGAGATATGCGGAGTTTACTTCTCGATTCTTTCTTCTCATTTCGTACTTCTCATTTTGCCCTTCTCACAGTTCAGAAAGAAAAGGAGGAAAGATGAGAGAATGAAGAAAAAAGAAGAAGGCAGAGAGAAGAGGAAGAAAATATACGGAAAAGCGAGGAAGAAGGAAGGTAAAAAGTAGGAGCATGGAGGTTGAAGAAAGGAGAAAGAAAGAAGCAAGGAGAAAAATAAAAAAAAACTGAGCCCGCTTTTCGTTTCTTGCTTCTTATTTTTCACTTCTCATTTGGCCTAGTAACTATTTAGCGTAATGATTGCAATTTATTCCAACTGCAGAACTATTTGGATAAGCTAGGACATCTGCTACAGACTTATTTGAGTGGTGAATTATTCGGAATGGCTCTAGGAACTTTTATGGTAATGTTGGGATACTTGCGGTTCGGTACCAGGTTTAGTTGATCTGAAACTCCAAATTATTTGAATTCCGAAACAACCTAGAACATTTCCTATGAACTGATTTAAATAGTAAACCATTTACAAGATTGTGAAAACTCATATGTGAATATGTACGTTAAGTGGAAGTTATTGATTTGGAAAACATATTGAAGGTACCCATTTTCCCTTCGATGGGACTCGAACCCATGACCCTACAATACGCTAGACTGGTGCTTTAACCAACTAAGCTACGAAGGACCTCCGTCGGCCTTCGCAACATAGCGGCTACTGAACGAGCTCGAGATTCGCAAAATGGGCGCATAGTCAAATCACTCGCAATCCATTTCTCAAGTCAACACTTCCACATGTGTATAGTACACTTTCACATTAGAGGAGTGTGAGTATTTAGAATGTCTGGCGGTTATACACCTTCTTCATCAGCAACTGTACTGATCAAGTGAGGTTGTGTAAGCTATTTGCCAGTCGGTCGTCAAGCTCAGACCCGACCGCATTGCGTAGGCAAGAGCACGCAACTCAGGTTCAGTTCAATCAAAGTTAATTGACAGACATTCTAAATACTCACGCTCCTCTAATGTGAAAGTTTACTATACACATGTGGAAGTGTTGGCTTGAGAAATGGATTGCGAGTGATTTGACTATGCGTCCAATTTGGGAATCTCGAGCGAGTATTTTTAAATGAAATTATAGTATTTTGAACATAATTTTCTTACGCATTTACCGATTACGCTCATTTTCCAAAAGAAACACTGGTCAGATGCCCCGGCGAAACGAAGTTCGTCCAGTCTGCTAGTAATTCATAAACATTTAAACCACAGTTTTGCATACTTTGCACATATCTGAACATTATTTTCTTCAAATGTCCGAAAATATCATAAATAAAAAGGAATAAAAAAATAATCCCATTGCATTTCATTTTCTGGTATGCAGAGCCCCAACTTCCACTATAATAACCAGTACTGGTATACCTCGATTATATGGACCCTCGATTATATGGACCTTCGATTATATGGACTTCGATTATATGGACTTTTTACCTCGATTATATGGACTTTTTTTTCGCTCAATTTCGTTTTCGTGTCTAGAGGTTTTAAAAATCTTTTGAATATTCTTCGTCATATTTTACATTAATTCTATATTTATTAAGGTACATTAGGACAAAAAATCCAGAAAGGGATGCTTTCGAAGTTCATCATATAAACCGCACACTGAATCAAAGGATCGGCTAACTAGATTGATTTACCAATTTCACGTTGCAAATTCCATTGCATTTGTGTATTTTTAATCAACAAATACCACGGCCACGTCCTCACAAATAGGTGTGGAACGATACCGTGTATTTGTGATGATCTCTGTTGTATTGAAACTTTATGTGAATTGCCAGTCTGAGAAGCGAGTGATGAGATGAGATGTTCATATTTAGCTGTTGGATCTTTGCTAACAAACCATTTTCTACCCTTGGTGCGTGAATTAAGTGTAGGGAATGGAACTGTGCAAAGGGCGGATGGCGCATTAACATCCAGCAAATTTGACCAAGACAGATTTTGTTTAGCAGTCTTCCCAGAATACTGGAAAGGCTTATTTCAATGGCTACTGTATTAAGTATCAAACCTGGCATTAACTTTTCTGGACGAAATTAATTACTATTTGAACTGTAAAAAAATGAAACAACAAGAAGTCTTAACTTTCAAATACATGTTATTAAATATCCCGGTATTATATTCGTTCGTATGTTTGTTAAGTATCTGAATGTAAGTTGGCAGTGATTTGCTGCTTAAAGAAGGTTACCAATGATGCAGGCAGCAAGACTTTGAATTATTTTATTTTTATGATGAATTTAAATTGATTGAATTAGGACGATATAAATATAATTAAAGACGCAAAAGGAAGCTCCCGAACATAGTTGTAGTGTAGGGTAGAAGAATGAACTCTTAGTTGCGAATAAAAATATTACCAAAAAAGTAAACTTTTCGAAAAACTTTAGTTTGAAATTTAAACTTGTAAAAGTTTTTTTCAAGATGAAAAATGTCTGGTCACGTCTTTCTTTGGTAGTTGTAGGCTCAGTGCATGTGTTGATGGGTACGATATTTAGGGCTCAAATGGAGTCGTTTTGCTGGCATCACCGGTTGTCTTTTAGTTTTTAAGCTCGTCGGGAAGAACGATCCTTCTTTAAAGACAAGCCTCCCGGAATCCAAATTTAAATCTCAATACGGAAGCAATGCACAACTATCATTTTTATTTATTCAATAGTATGAGTGGAATAATTGAAATGGCAGTTGTGCGCTATTTTCGTATTGAGTGGGGGTGCCCTTAAAAACGCGAGTAAATTTAAATTTTGATTAAGGGGGCTCGTCCTTAACATACGAAGATAGTCCAAAATATTTACAACAGGTCCTAACAGGTGTAGGTGCAAACGGTACTAGAGTAAATGGCACTGATACATGGATAGACTCCCTTATTCACATTCATTTCAATCCATAGTAAGAATCTCCATTGAACGCAACTTGTTGAAAACAGATCGACTAAAGATGAGTGTCGGAAAAAAAGATTATTTCTACGCGTTTTTGTATTTTGGCCATAACGTCTGAGCTCATAGTCCGATCTGGCAAATTTTTAATAGCTGACAATAGTTTCTCCTACGCATAGTATTAGCTTTGGAACTAAAACAGGAATGCACTGTAGTTAGAATTCGTGACTAAGTATATTATTGTGTTTACATTAAGCTTGGCGAAATCTTCATTACTGACGTAATTTTAGAACGGTGTGCAAGCCAGCGACTGAAAACGGTTAAGTTCTTATAAAAACTCAACATCTACTGAATCATCATAAAATGGGCCAAAACATGCGGATTAGACTGTAATACAAAAATAAGATATTTTTGTATTGTATTAAAACTAATTTAATCGTAGAAAACAAATTTTAAGAAAAAATAATTTTGCTTCGATTATATGGAAAATTCGATTATATGGACTTTTTTGCATCAAAAAAGTCCATATAATCGAGGTATACCTGTATGTTACTCTAAAGCATTGTTTTCCTTCTATATGAGATCCAGATAAGATAATCTAGTGAAAACCGCGTTAAAATTAGTTTTTGCCAAATATCGAATCTTTCCGACCATTGCTCCCCTGTTAAGTTTTGGCTAGATTTTGCTGGCTGCCAGTTTAAATAAACTACAATGGTAGAGAGACAATAAAGTGGATTTCATCGGAAATTATTTGATACTTGATTCGAAAAGAATCTCAACCCATCCAATACATTTAATTTCAATCGGGAAGTTTTGGGCAATTGCTAAGCAGATGGTGTAAAACAATAAAAAAAACTACTCGGGCTGCTTCGAAAATCATGAAATGGTCAATAAAACTGTCGTTGACGGATGAGTATCCGTAAATACATTTTTATTTGTTATTATTTGTTATAACTTTATTAAATTACACCCTCTGTAATTATTTGGTTTGTAATTACCTTTTTAGTTTCAAATTTCACAGCAGAATTCAATAAGAGCGAATTTATCTTACTTTAATTTTCTCGGTTATACTCCCACACCATAAAACTCGTTAGCGTAATGTTTATAAGGAAGTACCTACTTTACGCGATGAAGAGAAATTTCCGTACGCTCTGGTGGTAGCTATACGGTTCGAAATTGACATTCTGCCAGCGCCACAGAAGAAACAAGCATTCAGGTATATACCCACCGAGAAAGCACACACTCGATTTATTTTTAAAGGACACATTTTCGATATTAGCTCCCAATCATTCAGCACCAGAAGTACCGAAACAGGAATGTGTTTGCACTCCCGCCGTCGTCGTCGCGATTGATTGGAATTCTATTTTGGAGCGTGAATTCTGGTGACGACTTGCGAATCGGCAGGTGCAGGTAAAATGACCCTAATAATAAACCGGCTTGGGGACGTCCCGAGGAAGATAAAAGAACAGTCCTTGAACAATGTTTACTACGATAAACGATGAACAATGTTTACTACGATTGAACAATTTGACATATATACTATACTGTGTTTTTATTACTTATAGCACAATCTATATAATCAGATGTGGAATTAAGTTTCCACACTTGGCGTATTTCAAAAAATGGAAAGGCATCGCAAAAGGACTAGAGTTGGCGATATGATAATTATGACTTACTATAAATAAATTAATCATGTATCATGAAGGTTTTCTAATGAATTTACTAAACTATTTGTGAGTTCATAATGTTTTCCCATCGGTAATCTTTTTATGAAAAAGATCTGGATTGAAAGAGAGGTTAACATCAACATCGAGATGGTGAATGGTTCAATACTACTGTACCTTTGCCGGGGGTGGGGGGAAGAAACAACCGTTTCGTTCTAGGGAATGAGGTGATCCACAAATTATGTCAAGCAGGCAGAGATAGAGAGAATAAAGATTAAGAACGGGGGCAAAGGGGGTTTGTCTAGCGCAAGTAACCTTCGTTATCCGTCTTGAGGTGTGCCGGAGAGAAAAAGATGTGCGTCCGAAAGTGATACTCGTCCGCACCGACCCCACCGTAGCTTTCCCGTGCCTTCCTCTGGTGTCGGTTGCTAATCTTGCTTTTGGCACCTCCGCCACCGGATCTTCCTCCGCCTTCGCGAATGTTTTTCCTGAACATAAGATTCATCTTGTATGACACTTCTACCGTCGGTCACTACCCTTCTTCGAAACACTGTGTCAGATGACCTTTCCAACAATATTTCTTATCACTCAAATTTATCACTGAATTCTGCTGAAAAACAGCGCACTTTTCTACGTTTGATTGAAAGTAAATCCACGAATCGTGACATATATAAATACTCCGATGCGCGAAAACGACAACCGTGGGTGTTGGAATATTTCGCGCCGACCGGCTAGAATCGTGGCTCATAAGAGACTGATTTTCTCCCGCCGAACGAAGTGGACCGTCAACCAGTTGAGAGCTGATGAAACAGGAAAAATTCAGCTTGGACATTTAGTTTTCCGTTTCTTTAGGATTTCATCTCAATCTTCTCTCCATCATACATACACCTCTAATAGAATTCACCTACAAGAAACCGAAGATTACCTTTAGGGAAGATGAATCCTCATGGCATTATAAAACAAATCAATGCGTTTCCAACATATTTGGAATTATTCTTAAGTTTAGAACTATTTGAGAATTAATAAACTTATATTAGTTTTATTGCCTGTCATACGCGATACACACATTTCTGTCCAGAGTACAGTTGAAGGTATGCTTTGGCGTAGGTTTCAGTATTTGGTACCACGAAATCAAATGATTAATCTTCGTCAGCATAATCGTCCGCGATGGTGTTTTGGATGATTTGTGTTATATATTGATTTGGAGTCACTACCTTCTTGGAAGTCGGCAGTCAAATTTGATTTTTTTTTCTCTCGATGCAAGGTTACAGATGCCGTTTCATGATTGGATGCGACATTTTCCGAGTAGATGAAAATATCTCATTAATATCAAATGTTGATAAGATAGCAAAATAAGATCTGGACATGATTGATATGAGAGATAAAAGAACAGGCAACGATATCATAATTTTGCACCAAAATATCATGAGAAGATCAAGTTATGCTATTTGTAATAAGTGATCAATATCATGTGCCTGTAGTTTGTTTTTATCCTTACGCCCAACCAGCGGATGTTTTTTATACAGTTCTGCATAAGAACCTTACAGAAACTGTATAATAATTGGGCATATACAATTTCGGAAGATTTTAATACAATTGTTGTATTGAAATCATACAGATTTATATTAGTTTAATACAATATCTGTATAAAAAGCCCTCCCTAGAAAAAAAATTAGCCCCCCTAGGATTTTAAAAGTAAGTTTGCAGTGATATCAATGTTCAACAAATGGCCGGGGTTCAGCCAAACCGCACCAATCGGTTTTTTGACTGACTTGTGATATTTTGTTCGCAAAAGGAAAACGGAAAGACAAATCGTGCGTACATGGGTTGTAGGATATCCTCAGTCATGGCGTTGAACGATGTTCAATGCGATTTGTGATTAATAGAATCTGTTACACGAAAACTTTGGCAAAACAATTGGAATTTTTTCATTGGCGCTTGGTGTGAAATGGCAGAACCTCGACCATGTAACATAATGAATTATTGAAAAAGTTTGAAGACAAAAGAGTTATCTTCCATATTCACCCTATCACAATGAAATGAGTGGAAGACAAATGAGCTTGTTTCTCATTTCTTTGAAAGATTCCTGCACACTCAGTTTTCATTTCTGCAGCTCGGCAAAATCCGCACAGCCGTTTGCCCAGAAAAATAAAAAAACAGATATCCCGGCAAAAATAACGTTTGTTAGCTGGTTTTCGACAAATAATTAGCTGATTTTCAGCAATTTTGACAGAAATCTCGGCAAAAAAACTCATTTGCTGGGGCTCGGCTGTGCGAATCTCGGTAAAAGTTCAACAAATTGGTGATATCCCGGTAAACCAAATTAAGTTTGTGTGTAGCAGAGAAATTGCACTTGGTGTCAATTATGAAAAGGCAATATCTAATAAATTTGAAATTATCAAAGTAAGTTTGATATGAACAACAACGGAGAGCCATCAAAATATCAATCAAAGCAATCGTGGTACTACGCCAGCAGTCAAAGACATGTGGTCAATCATCACGGACTAGAGTGACAGTTTTCCATCAGGCTTCCGCTTGTCTAGCAGCATGATGATCTCCACAATTCCCATCAGTACCCTAGTAGGATTCTCATCAGAATCCGAGAGGAATTCCCATCAGAATCCGAGAAGAATTCTCATTGAAATCTCTAAAGAATTCCTTTCAGAATCATCGAAGTATTCCAACCGGAATCCAGAAGAATTCACACTGATTTCCTTTCAGTATCGTTGAGGGCACGCAAAAAAAAAGCGTTCCCGAATTCGTGAACCAGCCAAAATAAACCGTGATTTAATTTATATATTCGGGAACACCAGTCACGTTTTCCAGAACGTTCCAGAAAACGTGACTGTTGTTCCCGAATCCGTCACTGTTGTTCCCGAAAAAATACACCGTGAACTTGTTAGATCACGATTTCAAAACCCTTTTTTTGCGTGGGATACCTTCGGGAATCTGTTGGGGATACCCTTCATAATCCATGGAGGATTTGCTAAAAAATCTTTAGTTGATGTGCTTCGGAATTCCAATGGAGTCGTTCGAAATTGTTTTCCGGAATCGTTCGGAGATTTGCTTCGAAATTCCTTGACGAGTTGTTTCAGAATACTTCGACGGTTTGCTTCGGAATCCCCCTGACGATTTACTTCGGAAACCCTCGACGAATTGCCACGGAATCATTCGACGATTTACTTCAAAATCCTTCGATGATTTGCTTCGGAGTCCCTCGAAGGTTTGCTTCGGAATCGCTAAAGGATTCTTTTCGGAATCTCTGGAGGATTATTTCGAAGTCCCTCGACAAGTTGCTTTGGGATCCCTCGACAGATTTCTGCGGAATCCTTCGACGATTTGCTTCTATATCCCTGGAACATTGCCTACGAAGTCCCTGGAACATTCATGTTGGAATTCCTGGAGGATTTGTGACGGAATCTCTGAAACATCCCCGCTGGAACTCCTGGAACATATCCGTCAGAATCCCTGGAATATTCCCGTCGGAATTCCTGGTGGATTTTATATGAATCTCTAGAAGATTTTCATTGGAATCCCTGAAACATTTCCGTTGGATTTTATGAAGCATTCCCATCGGAATCCCTGGAACATTTTTGTTCAAAATCCTGTTGGAATTCCTAAATCATTCCCGACATTCGTTGGCATTCCTAGAGTATTTGGAACATTCCTGTCGGAATCTCTTATGGATTGCCTTCAGAATTCCTGGATGTTTTCTTCGGAGGATTCACGTTGAAATCCCTGGAGGAATGTTGCATTTTTGGGATAGATATAATATTTATGAAATATGTAAAAATATCCATTGCTTATTATCCACTGAGAAAAGAGAATATGGATGAGTGCGATTGATTCGAAATTGCCTTAGGTGGTTGGCAGTGGTGTAAATACTCGCTTCACGAGTAAGGAAAGAGTGTAATTGGGCCTACCAAAAATGCCACACTCGCGCCAACCTACTGCCTGAATTTTTCTGGCGCTTACTTTATTCGTGAGTAAAAATCACGGTCGCAAGTATTTGTGATTACTTCGAATACAATGAATAAATTTGACTTGACATAAACACAATAACAATAAACAATTGTGTTCTTGCTCGAACATCAGTGAGAAACATATTCCGTGGTTGTTTTATGACTTTTCGCAAATTAAATCGAATGACTCGTGAAGCTTCACGAACATTTTTCGGGGTTCGTTTTTTTGTTTTCTCTGCGAGTAGTAGGCCAGAAAAAGGCAAAATAAATGTTCGCGAGTCTGGTGGTTGGACCGTATTTTTCACATTACCACTAAGATAATTTAATGAGGTGGAAAAATGTGCGAGAATTTTTTAAAAGAAGCTCAAATAAAGAAAATAGATAAATATGCTATAGTCCCCCCCCCTAGTTACGCCAATGTTTTTTCGAGCACATATTGGGAGCATGCAAATAAACGCAATATTCAATCGATCTTACTGTTCTGTTAAATCGAAATAAACTTAAACGGTGGTTGCTAGTAAAATTCAGTTAAATTTAATTGAACATTGAATGTTAATTCATGTGTTGGGACAATTTTACACGTCGTTGAAAATTCAAAACTTTTGCTGTGTAGATCTCAAACATGCCATATCTATGTTTTACCCTAAAGTTCAGACCCTAGATAAAATGTAAAAAAATATTAAACGAATGGGTTTCACTTTATTTATTTTTTCCTACATGCCATTTTTTTGCCAGGATTTGCCCTTGAATTCCAATAAAGATATAATAGATTTTATGAACGGAGAAAAATCTTTTGGTAGAAAACCATTTTGCCGAAGGCCATAGGCCAACAAACATTATTGGAGGTGAATAAAGCGCTTATATGACCCAAAATAGTCCTCTATAGCTTATATAGCTGAAATTGTTTATTGGTAAGGCTGAAAGTTGTTTGGCCAAATATGTCTGAAGCCCATCTAGTCAAAAGTTATTTTGCCAAAAATGACATTTGGTCGAACAGTTCCTTTGGCTGAATAAAATAACAGTGTGCAGAATAGCTTTATTGGCTGAAATGGTCGTGTAGCAGGAAGGGTCATTTGGACAAAATGGGCATTCGGTTGAAAGTGTCGTTCTGCTAAATTGGCCACACAGTTCGGCCGAATGTGTCTTTCGGCTAAATGTCGTTTTCGGTCAAATAATTTTCGACCTACTTCTGTTTCGGACAAACGTTTAATTCGGTCTAATGGAATTTGGCTGGATGACATCCAGCGGCCGCGGCCTAACGTGTTATTCAACCAAACGACATTCAAGTAAATGGCTTTTCGCTGAATGACTTTTGGCTAGACGACAGGTATGTCAGTGGGCCAAACAAACCTTTAGACAAAAGCCCATCTAGTCGAACATTTTGTTTAGCGGAAATGGACATACGGTTGAAAATGTCATTCATCCGGCTAGCCATTTGGCCGAAAAAGTAGTTTGACCAAATAGGTTGTTTCTCGAAATGGTCGTTTGGCAGGTCGTTTCGGCCAAATTACATTGTCGGCCTTATCCAGCTTTTTATTATAGCCACGGATCAACTATGGTAATTAAATATTGACACATGCTGTGTACAGATTATAGCGAAATCCTAGTTGCCTAGGTAGCCTGCTGAATGTTTTTCATGCCAAATATTTGTGTTTTGTTCCAAGACGGAATTCGCATAATTCACTTTAATTTTATTTATGTCTATTCAATAACATTATTTATTTCAGGTTGTTTTATAAGCATTTATAAGCCTGCAGCTTCAACACGCCGAAGACGCATTATCTGTATCTTAATTTGGCCCAAAGCAAGGAGTATATTCCTTTTCAAAGCCCCTTGTATTACCGAATCTTATTGTTATAGACATAGTGAACCTTCAACTGAATTTCGTTGGAATTAGCGGTCTTTCAAAAATTACGTAACACTGTTGAGGGGGGGAGGGCGAGCGTTACAATCCATACCTAATAATAAACTTTTCATACAAAAAGTATTACGAGGAGAAGGATAAGGTCCAAAATCGTCTAATCTACGTTATTTGTGAAATACCGATAATAAAAATTTGGACAATTTATCGTATTGGCTACTCTGGTATTTGTGTGGTTTGTAGTTTAACTTGGTAGAATATATTTTCTTATAACAAAGAACATCGTCGATTGTCTATGACTTCTTTGGGTGAAATTGTATTTATAAGGCATGATGGAATAATTGAACCATAATTGATCAGAAAGCGCGGTGTCAAATTGCGACACGTAAAACATCGATCAGCCAGAGAACCTTCCATTTAGAAAACCAATCGTCTGTAAGTTCACTGCCGGCCTATCAACCAATGGATCATTGCCCCGAAACGCTACTAGGCCCATTGACCGCTTGACTCGGAGTGAGTGCTCGTGGACCGCCAGCCCGGTTTTTTACCGCATGATATTCGTTTGTCCGATGATAGATTGCCCGTTATCCACCTATTTGCCTATCTGCTCACAACTAAAATCTGACAGGAAGCCCAAGAAGCTCATCAGCCAGAACTCAAAAACAGCTTGGGTGACATGCAGCATAGACGAATAGAATTTCGCACCTTATTAATCTTCTCCTTTTGCGAGAAGCTCATTGGCCCCATCAATCTTTAAACTTGCCCGTTCCACACAATTTCTCTAATTGTCGTTCTGGTTCCCATAAATAAATTTGACGCTAATACATGACTAGCCGGATTAATCAAGTCTATAGGAACTTTTTGCATGAATAGTATCCTTTTTTTTTCGATTCAACTTTTTAATTCATCAACCTGAAATAGAATAAAAGGTTAAAATACGCAAAAAAAATGTTACAGTTTAAAATGTCAAAGTAAACAAATTGAGATTTTTTGGCAGGTAAATTGCTAGGATGTAAATTGTTTGGAACAAAACTTGGGTTACTAGATTTGCCCCATAAAAACTGTCCACAGCTAGTGTCAAAAAAGCTCTGCCACAGTCTATTTATGGCTAACGTAAAAAGCTGGATAACCTTTTCAGCCAAATGACCATTCCAGCCAAACGACGTGTTAAAGAAGACCACTATTTCGGTTAAATTACTACCTCGGTCGTATGTCGCTTGGGCAAAACTGTTTTCCGTTGTATAACCGGTTCATCCAAACGTTCATTTCGGCTAAATGCAAATCGACTTGATGATTTTCGACTTATCGTATTATTCGGCCAAATGGCTTTCCGCCAAATAATTTTCGGCCAAACGATCCTTCCTCTTTTTTTATAATTTCCATTGAATTTCCGAAGAAATTATTATGGACAACACAAAAATTCCCTGTAGAAATCCAAAGAAATTCCTTCTAAATTAGGATTTTTTCTTCGTTTTAAGGTTGAGCTCCCAACTGTTCAGACTTTGTGTAATTTTGGGACACCCTAATGTCCATACACACCTATAGTGCAGAATTTTTCTACCTTTGCTTTTCTTCAATTGCCTCGGATTTCACCAACGATGCAATGATGAGACGAGACGAGACGCGAAGAATCATCCTTTCCAGAATTAATATTTAATTTATGATAAATGAATTTTTGAATTCCGTACGTCAAATGTTTTGTATTTTTTTGTAGTACACAGGATTTTGTTTTTACACGATTTTTTTTCGCTCGTATTTTTGATCGTGTGACTTCAATTTACCACCAAACTCTTTGCAACATGTTTCAAAAAATCCAGAATAAATCGAAGAAAAATCACATGATAATTAATATGCGTTAAACATTTAGGATGAGTGGAAAATTGAGAAAATGTAAATCGCGTAAAAATAAAATCCTGTGTATAATAAAAATATGTGGAGTGTTTACGCCATACTGAGTTAGCTACATGAGAAGTCGCTCAATATGGCTTTAGTCCATCAGACTTCCTTAAGACTGTGCTGTCAGATGAAGTAAATATAAAATAGAGAAGAAACTAAACAAAGCTAAACAATAATTTCCTAATATTAATATTAAATAATTAAGAGTAGTGGAGCTATACATAAGACATTGACATTTAAGAAGAAACATCTATAAATAAAACGAACATTGCATAGGACGATTATGATAGGAGTTCGACTGATCAGGGTAATTATGCTACGTTTCGGCTATGCAGTCTCAGTAATCAAACGATAATTTTGATTTTATCCCAACGTTTCGACCACGAAAAGTGGTCGAAACGTTGGGATAAAATCAAAATTATCGTTTGATTACTGAGACTGCATAGCCGAAACGTAGCATAATTGCATAGGACGATTGGTATGATAAGTTACAAAGTAGTATAAGTTTCTCATCGATATCATTGTTTCAACTTTGACATTCGTAAAAAAATTGCAATTAGTTAAAGGATTACAAATGTACTTCTTCCATATACTTTCACTGCTTTCACTGTTTAGAATAGAATAATATTTGTGATCTTATGATTTATTACTCAAGTAACATTTTTAGTTTTATAACGCTCTTTAAGTCCATTATTTATTCTACAAGAGTGCCTTAAAACCATTATAAAACCAAAATGTTACTGGGGAATATTATGATTGCAATAAAGTTAAAGAGATAGGCATCTTTTCCAACATGAGCAATATAGGAGCAAGTTGTGCGTAATGCCATTGCTGAGCGTCGTGCAAAAATGCTAAGTGCCGATACTCAAGTCAAAGAAAGTTGCTCTACGCATATCAACGAAGCCGACTGTAAATGCTTTCCTGACAAGAATGGCGTCAGCAGAACATCTCTATGCGAAACAAACGACTCATCAACAGCATTAATGCTCAAGGCAGCAGTATAAAAATAGCATCATTTGCAAGACGAATGTCGAACGAACCACTGAAACGGCCAACGCAGTAAAAGCAACAAAAAAAAGACAAATGACAAAAACAATCGTTGCAATTGCTCGTTCAGATCCTGCTGAACAATCAACATCAAAGGCAGCAGCAACAACAGTAGCAGCAGCAGGAACTACAGCAACAAGAACAACCACCAAATCCTAAAGGCAATTTCGAACTAGACCCATTGAGACCACCAAAAGTTACCAGGTAAAGATTGTCGCTGTCGTTGCTGAACATCTTTTGCTGGCGAGGATAGGGGAGCTAAATGTCAAAGAAGGAAAATCCATACGATTTGACAGCTTGGTACCTAACATGTTCCGGACAGCAGAACAAAGGGAACCGAAGCGACAATCTTTATCTAGTAACTAAAATATCTTTTAGATCACCCATCATTCGTCTGAAGCAGCAATCCACGGGGCGATTCCTAAAAGCCAGACTACGTGACCCTTCCATCATGAGCGTTGTATCTTGCGTACATGAAAGACCAGACCCCAAATGTATGCATGGATGGAATGGCGCCAACCAGCATCAGGATGCTGCTTGCATCTGAAGGACTACCATCGTCACCTGAACATCTTCATCGCATATTTATCGAAGTACACCGGGAATATGGTATTGAACCAGCTGAAGCCGCAGCAGACTTATAGTCTTATCGCCAATACTTGTCGAGTGAACGGACACATCGCTTGCAACAGCTCAGGGAGAGCTCAGCCAAGTTCCAGTCTCATTCCTCCAGAATTTTTTGCAACTAAGGATGACTTCTTCGATTGAAAAAAGTAGCACTGTTTCATTAACCGACGGGCTGATAAAAACTTCTTCAGCATTCAAACAGAATGTGACTTTAGTTTTATAGGTATATTGTCAAAACTTCAATCGCATGAAAAGTCCAGCTAAAATGAAGGAAAGTTTTAAAATCATTTTAAACGCATTTTTTCAACCATTTTGGCTACCGAAACTAGCTGGAACGAAAGCGTAAAAAATCACGAAGTTTTTTTTTAAGCAGCTTGCAAGCAGCGGCCAATGCATTTCGAAACGACAGAAATATTTATGAGTGCAATAGAAATCAGATGGGAGAGTTCTTGTAGCTATTTCAACTACTTTTAATTCAGAAATCATGCCTACATCTAAATTAAAAGAATTTGAGCATGTTTGGGTGAAATTATACATAAAAGGTGAAACACGCGTGTTTGCCTTGGTGTATTTTCCACCTGACCATAAAATCACGTATGAAAGTTTTTTCCAATGTGCTGAACAAATTTTATCACAACTCCCTCCAGGGGATAAAGTTCACATCTACAGTGACTTTAACCAACGCTATGCCGATTTCATTCTGGACTCTGAAAATGAAAGTATTCTACTTCTAGTCATTGGGTACAATGAAACATTGCAATTAATTTTCGACTTCACTTCTAAATTTGGGCTGAATTAAATGAAGCACATCAAAAACAAACAGCAAAGGTAAATTGCTTTTTTTTTAAATAACTAACATATATGAAGCAGCACTACGAGGAGCATTTGAATGGCGTTGAGAGTACAGGCAGTGAAAGTCAAGGCAGCGGAGGAGATTGTCAGTTCGATGTCAGTTCAGCGAACGATGGAAGCCAACCAGCCCCCACCTTGAGGGAAGTTAAGGATGCCATCCAACAGCTAAAGACCAATAAAGCAGCTGGTAAGGATGGTATCGGAGCTGAGCTCATCAAGATGAGCCCGGAAAAGCTAGCCACTTGCCTGCACAAATTGATAGTCAGAATCTGGGAAATTGAACAGCTACCGGAGGAGTGGAAGGAAGGGGTTATATGCCCCATCTACAAGAAAGGCGACAAGCTGGAGTGTGATAACTTTCGAGCGATCACCATCCTTTATGCCGCCTACAAAGTTATATCCCAAATCATTTTCCGTCGCCTGTCACCATTAGTGAATGAGTTCGTGGGAAGTTATCAAGCCGGCTTCGTTGACGGCCGCTCGACAACGGACCAGATCTTTACTGTACGGCAAATCCTTCAAAAATGCCGTGAATACCAGGTCCCAACGCACCATCTGTTCGTTGATTTCAAGGCGGCATACGACAGTATAGCCCGCGCAGAGCTATGGAAAATTATGGACTAGAACAGCTGACCAGACTGATCAAAGCAACGATGGATAGTGTGCAAAACCGTGTGAAGATTTCGGGCGAACACTCCAGTTCGTTCGAATCGCGCCGGGAACTAAGACAAGGTGATGGACTTTCGTGCCTGTTGTTCAACATTGTGCTAGAAGGTGTCATGCGGAGAGCTGGGTGTAACAGCCGGGGTATGATTTTCAATAGATCCAGTCAATTTATTTGTTTCGCGGATGACATGGACATTGTCGGCCGAACATTTCCAAAGGTGGCAGAACTGTACACCCGCCTGAAACGTGAAGCAACAAAAGTTGGACTGGTGGTGAATGCGTCAAAGACAAAGTACATGCTTGTGGGCGGAACCAAGCGCGACAGGGTCCGCCTGGGAAGCAAGCGATAGACGGGGATACCTTCGAAGTGGTCGAGGAATTCGTCTACCTCGGATCCTTGCTAACGGCTGACAACAACGTTAGTCGTGAAATACGAAGGCGCATCATCTGTGGAAGTCGGGCCTACTACGGGCTCCAGAAGAAACTGCGGTCGAAAAAGATTCACCACCGCACCAAATGTGTCATGTACAAGACGCTAATAAGACCGGTTGTCTTCTATGGACATGAAACATGGACAATGTTCGAGGAGGACTAGCAAGCACTCGGAGTATTCGAGAGACGGGGGCCTAGTACCATCTTTGGCGGTGTGCAAGAAGACGGTGTGTGGCGGCGAAGAATGAACCACGAGCTCGCCCATCTCTACGGCGAACCCAGTATCCAGAAGTTAACTAAAGCCGGAAGGGTACGATGGGCAGGGCATGTTGCAAGCAACCCTGCAAAGATGGTGTTCGCTTTCGATCCGGCAGGTACGAGACGGCGTGGAGCGCAGCGAGCGAGATGGGCAGACCAGGTGCAAAGCGATTTGGCGAGCGTGGGGCGTATTCGAGGATGGAGTGATGCGGCCTCGAATCGTGTACGGTTCAGTGTTATCTGTTTAGATGTAGACTAAATAAATGAAAATGAGATATATGAAGATTATTGTGTGACTGAATTATTGAGTTCATTGGGGAAAAATTAAGCGTTTGACACAGCAATCGAATATTTTTCAATCATTCACGCACACCAAAGACCTAACGACTATGAGTACGAGGAAGGCTTCAAATACCATTCAGCAGACTATGAAAGAATTAAACTAAGATTAAATAAATAGTATTAATTGGCAGTCAGTTATAAGGAATGAAGGAAATATCGAAACTCCTGCTTACACTTTTAACGAAACATATAAGGATACAAATAATTAAAAACTATTTTGTCTATCCCCCCCCCTCAGTTTTTCACCAAAAAAAAAAAAAATTTTGAGGGGGCAATGAAATAAAATTCAGGTACTTTGAGGATTTTCAAAACATTCTTTAACAAATTCGAGGAGTTTTTTTGATTTTTTTCATTTCAATATTATTTTTTTTTATTATCCCCCCCCCTTGACCCTTCGGAAACCATAGGACATAATGTTAAATAAATATTTGTAACGGCCATTAAGCAAGAAATTCTATTGAAGAGAACACGTCGACAAATAAATACAAAAAGTCCAATCTGGTACAAAAGCACATCAAAAATTTAAAAAGTCGCGGACAAAAATTATATAAAATTTACAAGCAAGAAGAGAGTGATTAAAACTTAGCAACATATTTTGAAATCTGCGACAAGCTGAATTTAGCTATCAGTAATGCACTAGAATAATATAATTTGAAAACTGAGCTTATAATTGAGTCATGTCCAAAAGAGCTTTTTCAATTGCGTAAAACAAAATTAAAATCGGACAATTTTCCATCTGTAATGCATCTCGACGGAAATGTTGGGGATAGCTCGGAAAAAATCTGCAAATCATTTGCCGATTTTTTCCAAGATATCTATAGGGTAACTGTACCAGTTTTGGCCATGTTCCTAATTTGGCAAAAAAAATCATAACTCCAATACTAAAGCATGTTTTATTAGCCCAAACAGGAGATATATCCCTGGAGATATTTTCAGGGTTGGTCAAATTAGGCACTAAGGCGGCCAAAACCGGTACACTTACCCTACTACATTTGCGGAAGAAGATAGCGACCGCGATTATTTTGCATGTTATCCAGATTTTTCAGAGATTTTGGTGTAAACCAAATGCAAGACATTTTTGACGCTCTAATGAACTTGGATGTTGCGAAGGGACCTGGCCCGGACACGATCCCACCAGTATTTATAAGAAAATAGAAAAAAAAGAACAAAAGAACTCACCACTCCACTATATTGACTTTTTAATAATTCCCTGGAATCTGAAACCTTCCCAAACATATGGAAAAGCTCTTTTCTTAAATCTGGTCGAAAATCAGACTTATGTAATTATCGTGACATAAAGCTATGTCCATTTAAAATCCGGAATCATTTATCGTATTATTTTATAGCGGTTTGTCTACCTCGGCGCCCACTTGCTGTGGTATAAATTTCACGAAGTTTCGTGTAGCGTGTCAAAAATTATTCCAGATGGAAGCCGAAAGGAGAGAAAAAAGTCGGCACACCCACGTTGATAATCCTGCTCATCGACGATGAAACCTACGTCAAAATGGATGTTGGACAGCTTCCTAGCCAAAAATTCTACATGGTGACGGCACGAGGAGTAGTTCCTGCGAAGTTTAAGTTTGCTTTCTGGACAAACTTGCAAAAAAGGACGATTTTGGCAAGGGATATGCAGCTATGGAGCAAAGACCTAAGTGTTTGTGACGAATAAGACGATGGACTCGAAGCTGTACAAGGAGGAATGTCTCAAAAACCGCGGTCGACCTTCCATAAAGCCCATAAAGGTCCCGTGAAGTTTTGGCCAGATTTGGCGAGTTGCCACTACAGCCGGGAAGTCATCCAGTGGTACCGCGATAATAACGAAGATTTCATCAATAAAAACATAAATCCACGCAACTGCCCACAGCTCCGGCTCATCGAGACATTTTGGGCAGTAATGAAGCGGAAGCTTAAGAAAAGTGGAAAAAGTGAAAAATAGCTCGGGACGCGACTCAGATGACCAAAATGTGGAACAAATGTGCTAAGGAAGTTGACTCCGGAAGTATGCAACTTTTGATGAGAGGAATAAAGAAGAAGGTGTGAATTTTTACTAGAAACAACCTTATTTGTACGTCATTCCGTTACCGAGAAACAGATGATTTTATTATTTCGGATTCTAAATGGACATAGCTTTAGCCCTTATCTCTTGAAAGCCAAAACTTTTCGAGTCAATTGTCAACGAAAAGCTATTTTTGCAAATTAAAAATATAATCACTGACACGCTCCGCGGCTTTTTTAAAGGTCAGGAAGTAACGCCAGTTTCTCTCCCAGGTAACAGAAATTGGTGGAACATATGGTTCAACAAAAGGCTATTAGAAGTGAATGTAAAGAAATGCAACTTAATATCATTTAGCACAAAAATAACAAGCATTATTAGCACTAAGAAATGGCAAATTATATACTAGTCTATGACGGTGGACGAAATCAATAAAAAATACAACTGATACCGCATATGTGACCATTCTCTTCGATATGGACTCTTCGCTTCTTCATCGTAGGTACTAGTGAGAAGGGGTGCAATGATCATCGGTTAGCTGGTCAGACGATTTGAAAAATGGTTTCCACTTTGCTGAGAGGAGAAGTGGGTGCTGCCGGTCATCATCATTAGCAGCAACAGCGTTGTCGAGATCTTTTTCGCGAATTCATGTTTTATCACGTTCCGCTCGGTTATATTTATGTAGCTTTTCCTGCAGATGATCATTATTCAAAGGCTTTCTGATGCTAAAAGCACCCCTCGTCCGCTCGTTAATAGTGATTTGTAAACAAGTTAGGTGGAATATTCGTTGCACTTTCATTTTTATACCAAGCTAAGGGGATCATTCGGGCTATATGTAAAAGTACTACCTATAGCAATTGCAAGTGTATAAATTAAATATATCAAACATTCCTCCTCAATTAATGTATGTTTTATTGTCATAATTGCTAAATATATACAAGATTTTATTTTTAAATTTACATAATTTCCTAATATTTTAGGGTCAAAAACAAGCGAAGCTGAAAGTCTCTTTAATAAAGACAATAAAAGTAATTTCATGTTCATTTCATAATTAGTCCCAGTTTTTACACTAGCTTAAATAATCCTTATTTTAAAATTTCCCAACAAAAATTTTAAATTTCCCCTTTCATGGCGCTCGTGTTTTGGTCTGAGTAGAGTGAAGTTAACATTTTACTCTCAGAGAGTAGGCTTCTAACGTGCTTCTTAGTTCAAAGATGCTGATTTAATGAACTGCACCAGAAAAGTTGGCGCCACTACTCGCGCCATATGGACTAATAAATCACACTCCACTATTAAGCTTGAACCGGACACTGTTAGTAGTCGATGAGACAATAAACAACCAACGTAAATTAACTGCCAAGTGGCCAGAAACAACGCTTATGGTGATTGTTTGGGCATTATCGACAATGTACACACCAAATTGTCCAGCGTTGTGGAAAAGAACTGAGCTACACCAAATACAGCTTGATTACTAAGCATTTAGTCCCAAACGCATGTTTTGGCGCTCGTCCAGAAAGCAACAGAGAAACAATAACTGCCACATCTAGCCGCAAATTGTCTGGTGCGGACTTTGGCTATCCCTTCGTTAAATATGTGTTACTGTACGCAACAGCTAGAATGGCAGCAATATAAACTTCCATTATAAACTTGAAAACTCACTGATAGTGTTTTGTCATGATAACAAAGTTTCAAACATGATTTTATATTTTAATCGATATACCTTATCGCAGTATATGAACGAACATAATGATTTTTTGTTTCAAATTTCCAAAGTTCATTTTACTGTGGAACGTCTATATTTATGCGCGACTAGATTATTGTACGATTGTGTGATCAAAAGAAAGAAATAATAACGAACACATGCGGCATTTGTCCCCCGTTGTAAGCACAATATGATTCGTTTCACATCGCTCCATTTGTTGTGCTGCGTTCCAAATTACTCCTATTCCGAAAAAGGTTTTCATGTTCCCGGAAAAGCCAACCATGAGCTTTCGGAAACGATTCCATTATTCATACACCGAGCGCACGTTTTCCATCAACTAGACGCATAGATTAGTTGGGTTGTGGTTAAATGGAGCCACTAGTCAAAACTTAATTTAATTTATCCGAGAGTAGCGTGAATGTTTAATGGCGTTGCTTCTAACTATGGGGCTGGGATTCGTGCCGGTACGAGCGGATAATCCCCACCAACCAACCGGCGTGTGATAGATATTACTGTCACGTCGTTTGGATCATCCATTTGGATTGTCTAGCTTTCGATGCGGTTGGGGCGTCGCCGTCGAGGGGTTGAGCGTGATAGCGTGCAATGGAAATGAAATTGGAAGAAAAAACAAGCGTGACGATCAATGATTGGAGGACTAAGGACGACCACTTTTTGGATATGCGGGTAAATTTCGATCATGGAAATTCTTGCATGACCCTAATGTAAAGAAGCTGATGTGGTGATGGGCGATGGTACACCCAACCGGTGATTGTAGGATTTTCTAACAATTCTGCTTAAGAACCTAAAAAACCTGTATAAAAGCTAGGCATATGCACATTTACCCAGTTCTTGTACATGTTTTGGTAGGTTCTTATACAAAATTGCTAGAGAATCTAACAGTCGTTGGTTGGGTGTTGGAACTCTCAGAAGAAGTTATTGTTTCGTCATTGACACGAAGAATAAAAGTAGCATTTTGTTGAATAGCCACATGTTGCTACAATTCTGTCATACTAGTACGTAAGCACGTACTAATTGGATTCTATAGATGTTTCCGCTTGTAAGCAATAGCTAGCAACAAATAATGCTGTAAGAGTAAATGCGTGAAAAGTGAACGGCAAATAGAACATGGAATGTACATTTTAAGGCTTGTTTGAAACAAAAACCTGTCCAATTTTTCAGTAAAGCATGACGTATGATGAACATCAGGTCAGACACAAACTGCCTCTTGCTACTGTGCAGTAGGTTTCTTGCTCAGCCGCGACGATGAAGTGCAACGCATTGGGATGACAATCGGGAGTCATAGTTTAGTAGTGTTACGAGCCACCCGATGTTCTACTTTTAAGATCTTCATGGTAGTTTTTTAGAGCCAAATAAATGACGTCGTAAATCAATACTCGAAGTGTAACCCAGTTTCTTTATTTGTTGGCGTTTTATCCTCTTTGAAACACTGTCGTCTCACAGCCATGTTGCATTCGTCTATCGTTGGGCTAAGGAAGTCTATTTTTCCTTTATTGACGTGAATTTTTATGGTTTATAAATTCTTTACTCGTCAGTAGTATCAAGGGTAGGGGCACTTGGCAGGGAGAGGAGGCAGGATTTGCCACCATCAGATTCTTTCTTTCTTCCTTCTTTCTTCTTTATTTCTCCTCTCTTCTTTCTCCCCCCTTTTTTTCTTCCTTTTGTTTCCTGTTTTTCTTCCTTCTTTCTTTTTACTTTCTTCCTTTTTTCCTTCTTCACTCTTTCTTTTTTGCTTCTCTCTTCCTTTCATTCTTTTTTTTCTTTCTTTCGTCCTTCTTTCTTCTTTTCTTCTCCTTTCTTCGGTTTTTCTTCTTTCCTACTTTCTTTTTTGCTTCTTTTTTTTTTCTTCCTTCCTCCCTCTTTGTTTCTTATTTCTTTCATCGTTCTTCCTTCTTCCTTTCTTCCGTTTTTCTTCTTTCTTTTTTCCGTCTTTATTCTTTCTTTACACATTCTTTCTTCCCCATTTTTTCCTTATTTCTTCTCTCTTTCTTCTTTTTTCCTTCTTTCTTCCTTTTTTTCCTCCTTCCTTCTTGTTCCTGTTTTTCTTCCTACTTTCTTTTTTCTTTCTTCCTTCTTTTTTCTTTCTTCCTTCTTTCGTCCTTCTTTCTTCTTTCTTCCTTCTTTCATCCTTTTTCTTCCTTCTTTCTTTCTTCTTTCCTCTGTGTTGAACTTACTGTAAGAATTTAAAAAACACATAAATAAAGTTTAAAAAAATCTTCTTCTTTGTTCTTTATTTCTTTCATCTTTCTTCTCTTTTCCTGTTACTTGCTTCCTCCTTCTTTCTTTTGTTTTGCTTCATTGTGTCTTATCTCATTCTTTTTCCTTCCTTTTTTCTTCCTTCTTCTATTTTCCTTTTTTCTTCCTTCTTCCTTCTTTTATCCTTCTTCCATCTTTCTTCTTCTTTCTTTCTTTGTTATTTTTTCCTCTTCTGTTCTTTTTCTTTCTTCCTTTCTCTTGCTTACTATATATGTTTCCACCTTTCTTCCTTTTCACTTCTTATTTACATCTCATTTCGTATTTCTCCGTTCCTCACTACTCACATCACATTTCTCACTTGTCACTTTTTACTACTTATTTTTTTTTTTGCTCACTACTTCTATCTTGCATCTCACTTGTCACTACTTACAACTCCCATCTAATTTCTTGTCGTTTTGTTCTTTCGACCTTTCGTCCTTCGACCTTTTGACCTATGCCACATATTCGAACTTTTGAGCCTTCGACCTTTTGTCCATTCGACCTGTTGTCCTTTCGGCTTTTTGTCCTTCGACCTTTTGACCTTCGACCTTTTGACACAGATTCATCCAGGAACATCCCTAGTTTTGATTTACGGTTTTCCTTACCCGGGCTTGGACGTCACCCAACGGGACGGCTAACGTGGAACGCTGGCCCAGATGTTCGTCTCCAGCAAGGAGATCTTTCGTGATGTTGCCAGGTACTCCGCAGTGCCCCAAAAACCCTTAAGGTCGTGTTTGGTAGCATGTTCGCTAAGATGTTTTGGAACCAGAGCTTCGACCGAGAAGATGCTGCACGTATCAGGAAGGCTGTCTGAGCCAGTGAAACCGATCCCGGTGACCCCAATATCATCTCTACGACTCGAAGCCGACAAATCCGTGTGAATCTGTGAATGCGGCACAATCTCCACGGGGTCCACGGCACGGGGTCGAAATGGCAGGATGCCTGCGGCTCGAACGTTGGTATTGAAAGGCGGCGACAGAGTTTCGACGCGGTTACAGTTCCAAGCCGTAGAATATGCGGCTGTTCCCGAAGGGAATCCACATTTTCCGAAGCAGCACACCTTTTTTGTGGCAATAGTTTTGTCCACCGCATCCACAGATCCCAGGAATCGGAGTCGATTTCTTCGTCTCAGTCACATTTGGAGCGCCAGAGGTGCTGGATGATGATTTTGCCGTGGATGGTGAACGGCAACAACAGTCCAAGCGGATCGAAGAAACCCATCACGCAGCTTGCGATGAGCCGTTTCATAAGGCGTTTTCCTTATACGGCATACGGTACAGCATCATCTCTTCACGGTGCTTTGTCGAGAACGAGAATTCGTTCATACTTGGGTCCCAGATCACTCCCAGAACGTTTTCCTTCGACGTCTGCTTATCGCAGCCGAAATGCGCCGGGCTTCCCTCTCCCTGGTTTTGTAGAAATTTTGGCGAGTTGGACACCTAATTCCGGATCTCAAACCCTGCTTTTTGGTGGACTTATCTAACTTCTTGTGCAAGGGAAACCATCTCTTTCACGGTGTCGACACTGTCGAAGTAATCATCCACGTAGTGTTTGTGTATTTGCTGGCCGCCGACGCTTTGAAGTACATATTGTGCGGCGAACTCTTCAGCATTCCGATTCTTCACTAATTGGGCCGAACAGGGAGAGCTTGTCGATCCGAATGTTGCTATGTCCATGATCGTCCAATGCTTGGTGGATCCTCCGGCGTTTTCTGGAAGCTGCTTGTCCTCTGCACGAATCTTCAGCTGGTGGAACATCTCCTTCAAATCTCCGCCGAATGCAATCCGCCGTTCGCGGAAGCCGAGGAGGACCCTGATCAGCAGCACGAGCATGTCCGGTTCTGTTAGAAGCTGATAGTTTAGAGAGACTTCTTGCACCGTCGCTGCGGCATCCAAGACGAGACGGATCTTCTCGGGCTTCTTCGGGGTTTGGACGACGTTGATCGGGAGATAACATACTTGGTTGGCGGCAGTACCGACTAATTCATCTGCGGTAGTGAGATGTATGTACCCTTTCTGCTTATTTTCCTCGATCTGTCTGCTGACGTTTTCTCGCAGCTTCGGATTCTTGTCAAGTCACTTCTCCAGCTGCGTCATTCTCCGCAAGGCCATTGGATAGCTGTCCGAGAACCATGGGTCGTCTGTCTTCCACAGCAACCCGATCTCGTAGTGATCCCCGATACGTTTAGTGGTGCGTTCCAGTATTTCTCGGGCATGTTTTTCTTCTGCCGTTTCTTGCGTGTAATGGCTTTTGAGAAGCTCATGCATCATTGGTAATCTGTTGATGGTTGCCAAGGTAGTTGCCGTCAGGGTCCGTAAAACGTCCAGCCGAGATTGACAGCAATCAGCTCCATTGGTGTCCCTACTTTTTTAGCAACTGTGGCTGTCCATCGTATGACTCGATCGGCAATCCTCTCATGTGGTCGTACTGCGCAGCAAGTTTGTCATGGTCCAGCTTTTGATACGGCAACATCAGCTTCCTAACTGTACCCGAACAGCACAAGTCAGACAAAAATGATTGCAGCAACTTTATTGTGACTGAATCCTTATAAGTTGCAGTATCCTATGTGGAACATGTGTGCTGCTAGGGTATGAACCGTGTGCAACAACAACTTGTCGCCGGCCGCTGGACTTGTACCCGACACCCACAAACTCATTCTCCGGGACTTTTTCACACGCAAGACATTTCTCCGACTGTGCACAGGCGATCATCGAGCTTTTTCTCCACAAACTTGATCGAAGCACCTTCATCCAGGAACGCCAACACCGTTGCCGACTTTCCTCTGCTGTGTAGCTGGACTGGAACAATCCGGAACATGACTGTGCAATTTGTCCTTATGTGCGCACTCAACCCGACCACATTTCCAATCGGATGCAGTGCCGCAGTGACAGTGACAGTACAGCGCACCCCTCTCTTTCGGCTTGCTATTCCCGGTTAGGAAAACTCTTCTCGACTGATGCGACCACCACCACTATGTCCATGAGGAAATCCGTCAGCGTCCGCAGCGTGGTTTCGCCTCTCCGGTAATTAACCCATTCACGCTTCTCTCGATCCGGAAGCTTGGCGACCAGCGACTTAATGAGCAGCGGATTTACAAGGTGTTGCCGTAGATCCGCAGCCTTCAGTTGTCCGCAAATTTGTTTCACCGTGTTTCCGAAAGGAACAAAACTCCGGAGGTTGTCCGGTTTTGAAGGCTGCAAACGATCCACCTTGTCCAGCAGACTTTGTAGAAGCTGATCTGGGCGGCCGTAGTGTCGTTGTAGCTTCTCGATGACCCTCGGAATCGATGCCGGCAAAAGTAGTTGTCCCTATACTAGCTCGAGTGCATCTCCTTCGAGTGCTTCCTACAACCTCATCAGGTTTTCGTGGTTCATGGAACCACAGGCATCGTTGGAGGCTTTGTAGGCTGCGTAAAACAATGGTCACTGGTACAGTGCACAGTCGGAACGGCTTGCGTTGCGTTGCGTTGTAACGGAGTATTTCGTAGATTGCATACTGATAGCTGTCATGTATATTCTTTAACTTTCTTACCCCAACTGCTTATGGATTACTATTTGGGAATTAATAGCAACCCAATTGGAGGTCCAAAATGATAAAGCATGAAAACTACCATTGCCGGCCACGCACATCTTCTCCGTTACTAGGGAAGGGAAGGAAATGATGATATGACATCTACTTAGTGAGAGGCCAGCGACTCACCGACGCCCTCATAGATGTCAAGGAGTTGGATGGTTGGTAGGGAATTTAGTTTTGGAATATCATCATAAGCAAATTATATGATAAGTTTATTCAAACGTTGGGAGTGAACATGCTATGAAATTTATGTCACTCCGTTTTCCTAGATGTTTAACTACCTGGAATGGGACAAGGTATTAGACTTGCCCTGGCTAATAAGCCTAGGTTTAAGCGCCATTGCTCGCTCTCTGAAACGAGAAGAGAAGAATCATGAATGGAAAACCCCTCCCCGCATGTGCTAATGTTAAAGTCAAATGTTTTGTTTTCCTCAACAGCTGACCCAAAATTGTATTCAAATGATTTTTTTACATTTCCCCGTTAAGTTCACCAACTGTTTATATACACAAACCCTGCGGATTCCAGAACGAATCGATTAAGAATAAAATCTTGCAAATCGGTCAACCCGTTCGCGAGTCAAATCGTCAGGAAGGAATCCTCAACCCATTTTTATTATATAGAGTACCAAATATTATTGATTAAAAGATGATAACTGAAATAACCAAATATTTAGTGTATCGTTTTAAATAAAAATTTATGAATATAAAAAAACACACGTTGAAAATAACGAGAAGGTATAGTCGAATACAGTTGGCAGGATATTATTTATATAAAAGTGCATTGTAAATTGTGAATAGTATGACGAAGAGGATATGTGAGGATATGAAGACCAATAACGATCAATAAACAGTGTGCTAAATCTCGAAAAATTTGCCACACAAAGGGTGAGTTCAAAATGAGTAGCTTTCACGTGACGTACCTAAAAGATTCATAAGTAACTTATATAAGAAATTCGTTACTTATCTTATTATTTAGTCTTGTGCCAGCATCTTTCCCTTGATCCTCACAAAGCAATCAGCAGGTAGCAGCCGGAGAGAAGTCCGATGGAGTAAGTGAATTTAATTGAATATCCACTGTCGGACAGAAGCATGATTCAACTATCCCATTTTCACTTATTCATCCTTGATCCGAACCGAATCGTCTTCCCAGATCGCGAAAATTGCAGCTCTCAAGTTATCTTTTTTCTTGGGTTTCTTGAGATTGGTAGTTATTAAGCTAAGATATTTTCTTGAAAACTTTGACACTTCCACACAAACTCAATATAAGGATGCAGTAATACTTCTTTCATTATCCCTTCTGTTCACCACACTTCAAAGACTTTAGTTTATAAAATACTAGGGGAGAACGGTCCAAAATGCACCCCTGGGGCAAAATGGCCTCAGTCATAAAATCACTCATATAATCTGTTGTAGTACATTAATGAACGAATATTACCATTACAATTCATAATTAGTTATCCATCATTGAGTTCCAATGGAAAAATTTAGCAAAATCCCTCCATATTCACTCAAATTTAACGATTTGCTATTCTTCCACCACATCCGTAAGATTGTAGTTCAATCCATTAAGAAAAAACAAACAACCATGCGTTCACCATCATTTGACATGCAATTGAGTCATTTTAGACCACCATTCGGGCGTTTTGCCCCAGGCCAATTTTTAAAACATTTTTAAAATGCGTTAGAAAGTCATGAAAATCTTATTGTTTTGAATGGGAGATCATTGTGAAATGTAGCTGGGTTTGTAAATTTTGCACCTATACATTGAAATGGTTGTGTATTTTTGTTTATATGGGCGAAAACATCAAAAAAGCTTAAGAGGTGCGTTTTGTACCGTTCTCTCCTTATTATGTTAACATCCGCACAAATCCGCCAGCCGAATCGTAAAGAAAAATGACATAAATTTCGACGCAGAAAAAAAAAGCACGACCACTCGCGAGCGCGGCTTACTTCGATCCTCTGCAGTGCACAGTCGGAACGGCTTGCCCAAAAATTTGGGAAGTTAGTAGGTCAGTCCCTTTCTCGCTGCCAACTGGGCTTCGTCAACCTTTCATCCATGGCCGCCATTTCGATTTCGAACGACTTCTGCCTCGCCTTCATCCGCTCGATCTGCTCCTTCTTCTTGCACAGCATCTCAGCTTGCCAGGCCATTCGCTCCTCTTCTTCTTCAGCACGCATCTTCTCTTCCATCTCCATCTTCTTCCTTTCGAAGGCGCGTTGTATCTGCTTCTCCTTCTTTCTCAGCTCCATTCCCACCTCCAACTCACCCATTTTCCACCCTTGGACGTTGTTCCAGCGCTCACGATTTCGTATCCACGCTAGACGTCCCGGTGCGGGAAGTCGAGCTGTATTTGTCGGATTCGTCCAATTGCTTCCTGGCACGAACCGACTTTTTGGCGTGCTTCAAGTACTCCTGAGCTTTCTCCCTAAAGGCTTCGTTTTGGCAGTACCACATTCTCGGTTGTTTTTCTTCCGGTAGTTCCACGCATTGTGCGTGGAACCACGTGGTACATCCATAACAATCGACCATCTTTTTGTCGCATGTTGATGGACCAAATATTTCACACGGAGTTCCCGTGAGGTCGAACTGGGGTTTGCAAACGGTTTTGAAATCGGAATCAATTTTGTGGACGGACTTCTCACAAGCGACGTTTTTGTCGCTACTTTCTTGAGAATGTTCCCGAAGGGAATCCAAATTTTCCGAAGTAGCACACCTTTTTCGTGGCAAAGCTCGAACTGTAAATATTTATTCTTATTCAATACAATTTAAAAACTTAATCTAATCAAAACTTACAAGTAGCGGTTTCCTTCTACCCACTAGGCTCGACTCTACTTCCAGGTGTCAACTATAGGTTCAACTACCCTACTTGGAACTCGCGAATTTGGTCGGACAGTGCTGCTCAAATAATTTACAAATAAGCTACATATTTCTTTACATTTATTTTCAGGAGCTACTTACTATTTACTCAACTGTTATGGTGATTCTACGGCGGTTTTCCACATACTTCCTAAGCTGTCCACTATTTGTGATTTCACTTCCATCTACTACATTCTACTGTCAATCACTCTCTCTCTATCTACCTCTTCTATTGCGCGCACGCTGTCATGTTGTAGCTTTGTTGCTTGTTAGGCCTGTTCAATGTGCCGTCGCAACAGCGGCTTTCAATAATAGCCTATCCGATTCTTAACCGGAGCATCCTGTTGTTGGTTTGATGGGGCATAGACAAGGTCCGAACAATGTTAACTCTGGTCCGACAACTTACATTGGCTTCGAAGAAGTGCGCAAGGAGCGAGAGGCTCCAGTCAATACAATGTAAACTCCAAGAACTTTAACAATTTCTTGGTGTTGTCCTTTGAACAGGTCCTCGAACTATAATTACCAATCATAACGTGATCGGCTTCTAATTTGTCTCTCAGCTGCTGATTTACTAATCTCTCCATGGTGAATGTGAGGCAGAAAACTGGTTACATTCAGAGATGCATGCAAACGTTCTGAACACTGCACACTGTTCAAGAGCACTGGCCTAACTGAGCAACTTGTATCCTAGGAAAACAAACTCAAGCGACGGCATGCTACACATATTTCGGCTAGTAATGGAACACGTGGGCATCTAATGGGTAGAAATCAAGCATGCTCGTATGTTTTTGCATAGTTCCAAATCTTAGGAATCTTAGTTACCATCGTTTTGCTTGCGTACCAAACCAGTGCACACTGAACTGTGCTCAGAGTTCAAAACATAGAACACCAAGACACGCTCTTGGCTCATGTTCTATTCAGGATGCATCTCTGGTTACTTTGAAATAAAAAATATGACCAAAGCAATACAGGCCACGTCCTCACAGCCAATTAGAATTAGGGGATTAAAATTAATTCGACACTCATTGCTACAAGAGACCGAGAAATCTTCTGCATCTCCATGGGCGCACTGGAAGGGAATAGTTTGTTTGTTGGGAAGGAATTCTAATGGAACTCGTCTTGGTAAGCGACACATTATTATGAACTCCACAATAAAACACGCATTGTACTTGTCCGATGACTACTGCAAACTATCCCTCTGAGGGCGTTGGTTCCGTTACCAGAAAAACACGTTCCGTTCCAGACATGTATTTCACTGGCCTAGATGATGTCTACCATGGGGAAGCATGCAGGCAGACTTTATCACCCTGAACCTTTCCAAGACCGGACCTACTACTAAGGTAGCTAAGCAGCAGGTTTAACCGGAAACATCATAGCGTTTATGCATAACCTCCTCCATGCTCGCCATACACGGGATTCTCCACAACCTCTCTGTCAATTTCTAGTCATCATTGGCGATCCCATCGCGGTCCTTAAATAGGTTATTTCCGTAGGTTTGGGTATGTCGGCCAACAATTGAGCCAGAGGTAGGCAGCAACAGGCAGCATCTAGTCGTATAGCCAATAAAGATAAGGTCAACTGCCTGACGAGGATAAACTTGGACTCTAGATCCTTAGACTCTAGACCCTCTCCCGCCCTTAAAAGCCCACAACAGATTTAATGAAAAGAAGCATACTCTGTCATCACATTCTGACCAAATAAAACATTATGAACCGTCTGACATGCATGCAAATATTCCTGCTAGGGAAAAAAACATCATTCAATTCACCGGAAAGAATAGAAGGAAAACCACTAACTTTTCATTTAAAAAAACTTCAACTAGAAAAAGTTATGATGTGTACCTGTTTTCTTGATGTCGCTGACTATGATAAAGCGCTTTCCTAATTATTTTTAATTGAAATTTATGAAGCCATCAGCAGCGCAAGTGAGTAGCACGTGGTGAGAGTAGAAAGTGGCATATTGCGTGGGAATGCGGGCGAAGCGTGGTGGATAGCGGCACCAGCAGCAGCGACAACGGAAGCAGCGAGGACATCACATCAGTGCGCGCGCGGGACACACATATTTTTCACAGTGTCATCGTTGGTCGGTTCGGGCAGTTGGCGTCGTCAGCGTCGTCATGGCAGTCGGTGGTTTTGATTTTTTTTTGTTTTCAGTTTTATTTTTTGTTTTTTGGCGGTAGGCGCGTGGTAGTTAGTAGCAACAGGTTAGCGTGGTGGCAGCGTCCGCAGCGGTGGAATGAAGGTTCGTGAAATTGTTTTGCGAGTTTGATTTTTATTTAGATGGGAAAGAGAAAAGAGAAAGAACGAAATGACATTTTAGTCACACTTTTTATGCCGTTTGAAAGATCATTGTTGGAGTACAACAGCACCCGGTCTACAAACTATTGTTAGAATCGAATACACAGCCAAACGTCCACTACGTTGCTACAATATTTTAACGTTCAAGGTAAAGGTTGAGATAGACTACGTCAAACTAGAAAGGGTTCTAAATATGCGTGTCAGAGAAACAAATTTTCGTTTGATCGGTGTTGAGTCAAAGAGGTCTAAGTTTGAGATTAAGTAACTGTATTATAAACATGATTTTTATAATGTACATCATGAAGCAATATGAATTGCATTAACTTCTCATAAACTTAAGGAAATTAGTATTTTTTATATGCTTTCCAGTTAATTTTTCATCTGTGTTCATAATTATTAACTTAAAGAAGCAATAAACAATTTAAAGCGATAAACATAAGATGGATACATTCTATAGGGATTTTTAATATTTGTGAATATTAATTACAAATGATTAACTAAATTTTGTCGATAAAAGAGATTGTCACTGACATGACATCATCACGGAAGAGGAAGAGTATCCTCATGCTCGGAATTTTTTGCCCAAAAGTAGAGTTTTGATTGCAATTTTAGCTGTAAAATGTGTTTGCTGACAGTAGCACCCATAGAGTCCGCTATGAACACCATACTCAAACAAACTTTAATTACAGTGCAATGGTTACTACCTGTTTTCATTATCAATAGCTTTTGCCCCTTAATTCATTCTGGTGCTAAGTTAACTTATCAACCGAGATTGAAACATTATATTTTTGAAATCTAATTCCAAGTTCATTACCATTAGCACAAATTACGGGTTTCAAATATAAATGTACACAATGATGCTGCCATTGTAACATGGGTGGTGATTATGTAGGATTAGATGAGCTGCAGATGAAATTGGGTAAGCGTAATTGCAGCTGTATTAATAGGTGCATGCACATCGAACATGTAGATACTACATGGGCAGATAATTTTACTTGCGTTATGATGACAGTCATTGTAGCCGAGCTATCTCCAAGCTAATTAAATCTAAATTTCATTCCATTTTCCGCTTCGAGTATGAAATGGCTGTGTTAGGTATTGAATCTGTAAAATTGTTTTATAATTATTTATAATGGCGGATTGTCAATATAAATAGCTCGCCCTTTCAATACTTATCTTGATATTTAATTTAAATTATGTTCTACTGGTCTTCGAAAGGTCAAGAGGGGGGACAATAAAAAATAAATATTAAAATGGAAAAATCAATAAAACTCCTCGGATTTGTTAAAGAATGTTTTGAAAATCCTCAAAATCGCACGATTTTTTTCGTCGCCCTTCAAAAAATTTTTTTGGGCAACAAAACGAGGGGGGGGGAGGTGAGACATTGTTTTTAAATATTTGTATCAGCCTTCTGGAAATATAAATTCATAGCATATGAATTGTTCGATTTGAATCCAAAGCAAAGATGGATTTCTTACCCCTCTGCTGCCAGAATTCAACGGCTTTTATGTGCAAAAAGGAGCTAGAAGTTACCTTTCAGAAATGTTGTTTAGCGCCTGAGATCTTTCGTGAATTATCTAAAAAGTATGGAAATTTCTCTAAACAATATTTGGTACCAGCTATTATTTAGAAAAAAAAAGGATTTTAGGGATATTCGAGCCCGCTTACCAGTAATTTTCCCACCCAAATCATCATAATCATCCATGTTATCACGTGCTGTAGAATTTTTGAAATCAACTCTAATTGAATTGGATATCCGGAGACTAGCCAGCCTCGGGCTGCAAGTCTCCTAAATAAAGACAAAAAAAAAATTGAATTGGAAAGCCCTGCATAGATCACAGTTTTTAGGGAAGCAGTTAATTAGATAGTGCTCCGGATGAAATTATTATTGACTTGTTCACACAATCGACTATACTGCCGTTCTACGCATAAATGTTCCATGTACATAGGATATCCCAGCAAACATGGGACAAATATGCGTATAACGGCAGTATAGCTATCGACAGATTGTAAAAACATTACATTTTATTAGCGTTGAACTATATCGTACTGAAGTTTCGAATATTTTTAAGGCTTAATTGAATTCATTCATCGATAGCTGTAATGAACATGATGAAACTGAAGATTTCCCTGAAACTCAGACGCATTATAAACCATTTGGCTCAAAAATCGATTGAGGAGTGGAGTTGGTGTCCTACTGCATAGCTTCACTTCATAGCTAGCTGACAAAAAAAGTAGTGTATGAACCTTTCGATGTGAAGTGAATTTGAGCCCACATTTAAAGGAGTGGAATACATAGTTCATGGTTGTCCAGAGATAATCTGTAAAATTTTGCTTGGCACAAAAATTAAGCTTGAACCATCATGTTAAGAATCGACTACATATTTTTGATTAAAACCTTGAAAACATAAGTTCAAAATGACGTTGAAAAACTGAATCAAAAGATCGAAAGGGCAAAAGATCGAACAGACAAAAGGTCGACAGAACAAATAGTCGAATAGACAGATATTGGAAGATTCATTGTATTAATCATCAGCTGTTCTCATGAGTACCTACCTAACACAAAATCACTGTTTTGCTCTCTAAAACCGATTTGAACACATTTCAGGCAACATTTTTAAATTCGTGATTTCATCAATTTCACCTTTTTGGAATTTTGTTTTTATAGTTTAGAATTAATTTTTAATCACGTTTGAACAAGCAATGAAGTTTATATTAAATTACAAAAAAAATCAAAATAACCCTTCTGAAGGCGGTCTTGAGCGTTAGAGAGTTACTATTTGACTTCATTAAATGAAACAATAATAAGGGTATGTATATAATACTTTTTTTCAATTATATAATGAATATTAAGAATATGCAGCATATAATAACTATAGTGAAAACATTTCTAGATAACGATACCCGAAAGAACAGCCTATGACTAGAAGAAAGAAACCTTCGACCTTTGTGATCTTCGACCTATTGACTTTCGACCTTTTGTCCTACAACCGCACACATATCAGTCACTGTGACTCATATGCGAGCAAATCAAGTCACATTTGAGTTGATGCATCCAGATCGAGCTGAAGTGTGCTACTACAGTTATGCCTTTCCATTTATTGCTGATGCTCTGTACAATATTTTATTCAAACCAACCTCTCTTACTCGATATTCTTTTAAGTCGAAGTAATTTTCTAATGCATTTTCACCTCGCTAGCTCGATGTTGTCAGAAAAGGTGCATGATATACACGGTCGCGGGTCATTTCGCCGAATAGTTAAAAATAAAATTAGATTATGAATAGTGAAACGCGGGTAATGAGAAATGAGAAATGAAAAGTGCGAAGTGGAAAATGAGTAATAAAAACCGAAAAGTGAGAAATGGTAAAGAGAGAACAGGAAAATGTGAAGCATAGTGAAAGAAGTGAGAAGTGAAAAGTAAGAAGCGGGAAATAAGAATGGGAAGTTAGAAGTGAGCAGTGAGAAATGAGATGTGAGTCGATGTGTGAGATGTGTGCAGTTACGAGTAAGAAGTGAGTAGTAACAAGTGAGAAATGAGATGTGATAGTTGCGCAGTGAGCAGTGAGAAAAACGGAAGCTTAATGTAGAAAGTGAGTGATGATAATCGGAAAGTGAGAGACCAGATGATAAGAAGTGAAAAGTAAGTGATAAGGTATAAGATTAACAGGGATGAAGAAAGAAGTGAAGAGAAAAAATAAGAAAGAAGGAAGTTAGGATAAGGTAGAAGAACAATGGAAGTTAGAATAAAGAAGAAAGAAGATGGAAGCAAGAGAAGGAAGAAGTAAGAAAGAAAAAGAGAGATGAAAAGATGAAAAAAAAGGAATAAGGAAAAGGAAGAACGAAGGAATAAAAAATACGAAAAAAGGTTTTAAAAAGGATAAAGAAAAAAGGAATATCGAAGGAATAAGAAGAAAGCAGGAAAAACAAGTGGAAAAAGGAAGATGGAGGAAGGAAGAAGAAAGAAGGGTGAAGGAAGAAGGAATGAGATAAAAGGTAGATAAAAGAAAAAAGAAAGAAGAGTAAAGAAGGAAGGAGAAGAATAAAAAGAATAAAGAAGGAAGAGGAAAGAAGAAAGAAGGAAGAAGAAAAAAGGAAGAAGAAAGAAGGAAGACGAAAGAAGGAAGAAAGAAGAAATAAGAAAGAAAGAAGCAGGAAAGAGGAAGAAATGAGGAAGAAAGAAGGAAGAAAGAAGGAAGATAGAAAGAACAAAGGAGGAAGAAAGAAGGAAGAAAGAAGAAAGAAAGAAGGAAGATAGAAGGAAGAAAGAAGGAAGAAAGAAGGAAGAAAGAAGGAAGAATAAATGAAGAAAGAAGGAACAAGGAAGAGGGAAGGATGAAGAAGGACGAATGAAGAAAGAAGAAAGGTGAAGGATGGAAAGAAAAACGAGAAAAGAAGAAAGAATAATACAAATTGAGAAAGAAGAAAGGAGAAGCAAGAAGGAATAAAGAAGAAGGAAAGAGAAAGAAGAAATGAGGAAGCAGGAAGGAGAAAGAAGGAAGCAGACGGAAGGAAGAAGAAATAAGAGAAAATGTTAAGGAAACGGAGGAAGGAAGAAATTAAAAGAAACAGGGAAGAAGGAGGAAGAAAAAGGAAAAGGGTAAAGGAAGAAGAAATAGAAAAGAAGGAAAAAAGGAACAAAGAAGAAGGACGATAGATAGATTGAATAAAGATAAATTTCACAATTTTCTTTTCTAATATTTCGCCTCTCACTTCTTATCTCTTACTTATTTCTTCTTGCTTCCCACTAGATACTTCTCGCATCTCACTACTTACTTCTTAATTTTCACTTCTTTTCACTACTAATTTTCCAAATCTCACTTCTCAGTACTAATTTCTCACCTCACTACTTACTTTTTACTTCTCACTTCTCGCCTTTTACTTCTCATTTCTCACTTGTAACGGAATACTTCTCTATTCCATCAACTGACTTCTCACTTCTTTTTTCTCACTTTTCACTTCTAGTTTTTCACTTCGCACTTCTCATATCAAACTTATCATTTCTTCTTCTTGGTTTTCACTTCTCACTTCTCTCTTTTCACATCTAATTTCTCAATTCCCTTCGTACTTCTCACGTCTCATATCTTATGAGATGTGAGAAATGTCTCATTTCTCGCAACTTGCTGAACACTTCATGTAACTCTAACTACTCTCTTCTTATTAATCGCTTTCCCATACTAGCAATCAAAGTTTATTTCTTAAACTATTCGGTGAAACGACATTAGGTCAAACGACCCAGCAACGTGTATATCGTGCATGTGAACTGTTTCTGACAATATCGAGTTAGCGAGGTGGAAGGGCTTTGCAAAAAAAATTTCGACATAGAAATTATCGACTTACGGAGGCAACGCAGTATGCTAGATTGAAGGAACTTTGAATTTCGTCGCGTAAAGGAAAATATCGAGTTCGAGATAGTTAACTGTACTTCCTTTTTCTTTACTACTTCTGTTTTCCTTTTCCTTCTACTTACTTCCAATTTCTTCCTTCTACCCTCGTTAGAAAGAAGTGAGAAGTAAGAAGCGAGAAGTGGGAATTGAGAATTCAAAAGTGAAAAGTGAGTAGTGATAAGTCCCAAGTAAGAAGTACGCAGTGAGCAGTGAGAAGAGATAAGTGAAAAGTGATAAATGATAAATGAGAAATTAGAAGCGAGGGATGGGAAATAAAAAGTGAAAGTGGGAAGTGAAAAGTGAGAAGAAGAAAGTAAGAAGTGAAAAATGACGAGTTAGGGTTAAGAAGTGAGATGTGAAAAGAAGAGGTGAGAAGTAAAAGATGAGAAGTGAGAACTGAGGTGAGAGGTGGGTTGTGACTGATTAGAAGAGAGATTTGAAAATTGTGAAATTTATCCTTACTTTATTTTACCTGTTGCCTTTTTTCCTCCTTATTCCCTTTTCCTTATGCTTTCTTCCTTCTTCCTTTATCCTTTCTCTTATTTCTTCTTCTTTTTTCTCTTTCGTTTCTACTTTTTCTCGTTTTCATCCGTCTTTTTCCTTCTATTTTCGAATTCCTTTATTCTCCCTCCTTTTTCATTATTCCTTCGTTCCTTTTCCTTTTTCCCTTTTCCTTCTTCTTTCTCTCTAATTACTCCTTCCTTCTTTTTTCTCCTTCTTATTTATTCTTCCATCCTTCTTCCTTCTTTTTTCTGTTTTATATCTTTCTGCTCACTTCTCGCTTCTCAGCATCTCTCTCCTCACATTTCCATTATCATTCCTCACTTCCCACCTCTTGCTTCGGTTTTCCTCACTACTTACTTCCCACATTTCACTTCGCAACAACCGCATCTACAGCTCTCCATTAACTTCTAAAAATCAATAATCAGTGTTTTGTCACTAGATGACGTTATTTATACTTAAGACACGGTGTCTTTGTCTAAAGAAGATTATTTTCAAAAAAAAAATCAGTTTCTCTGAATCACCCACTACACGGTAGCATAGGCTTTCCTCTTTTACATCATTTCAATAATAAAGTGTTTTATTGGGGGTCGTTTTTCCATATGTTTTTGTTGGTGGTGAATGAAGATTTATATGGAATTTGCACTAGAAATATTTGTTTACCCACCGCATGAAAAAGAAGTTCGTATATTTTCGCATAGTGGGTGTTTCAGAGATACTGATTTTCAAAAAATAATATTCCCCCATAGAGGCACCGTGAAAAACTTTGAAACCCGCCCAGCTCTGGCAAAATCTAACTCATTCGTTATCCAGTGATGCTATTTGCATCTTCACTTTCTTTACGCGTGACCAGCGTTGGTAAAATCATTCACAAATATCAATCATCTAGCACTTCCATGCGAGAAAACTTGTTTTCAAATTTTAAGAAATGCATAACGTCTGAGTTTGTCATGCTAAATCGCATCGTTTCACTAATTTCTCAAACAAATCATTTTGCTCTAAAAAGCGTTTCAAATCAATTTGGGTCAAATTTGATGTTTACACACGCAAGAGTATCCATTAATCTATGCGAAGAACGTCGTCAAATCACTGTTGTTAACAAAGGAGAACAAAAGAAAACCTGCAATGATTGAAATGAATGATTCAACTTAGATATGAGTTTTTAGGTATGGATTGATTTGAATTGTTCATGAGTTTTGCGACTTCCTATCGCCTTAGAAAATTCCAACAGCACTGACTGTGATCAAACTCTAGCACACGGGGGTGATTATGCTTCAACTCTAACTTGTTCAATTTTCGAGCGACTTGTTTAAAATTCTCAGACATGAAGCAGAAATGAGTTTTTTTAGAAGGTCCATCGATTCGACATGTCTGTTCGTAGGAAGGGCCATTTGGCCGAATGGATCATACGAATGGCCAAATGGCCTTTAAGCCAGACGGCCAAATTACCTTTTCGACAAATGGCCGGATGGGTCCAATAAATTATTTGGCTAAACACCTTTCAGCCAAATGGCTCTTCCTGTCGTTTGGTCAAAAGTCATTCGTAGAAATTTTCGGCAGCCGCTTGGCCGAATAACACGGTAAGCCGAATTCCATTTGGCGGAATTGAACGTTTGTCCGAAATGGTTGCTGGATCGAAAATGGTTTGACCGAAAATGTAATTTGGCCGAATGCAACATACAGCCGAAAGGGACATTCGGCCGAGCTCGTTATGTAGCTAACAAAGTTGTTTGTCCTAGCAGGCCTTCAGGCTGAAACTGCCGTTTGGCCGAAAATGTCGTTTGGTCGTTTTGCAGAAGCCAGAGCCATTTGACCTGAAAACTACCTTTCTACAAACACTCCGACACATTTGGTTGGATTCCATTTCGACCAAATGACCCTTTCTGCCAAACAATCATTTCGGTCAATTCAGCTATTCGGCCAACGGGTTTTTTTCGCCCAAAGAAACTTTTCAGCCGAACGACATTTTCGGCGAAATAAATCTAGGTTAGATGGGTCTCGGTTAAATGGTTTGTTTGGTTAAATGCCGAATTTTGCAAAACAACATTTGGCTCTCGGCCAAAAGACTTTCTGTCAAACGACCCTTCTCCGTTCAAAAATTCTATTTGAACGAGAAATTCTTTGAATTTCAACGGAAATCCTAAAACACGATAATAAAGTTTTCGAAGTTCTTCTTAGTTTAAAAAAAATCAGTCGAATTTCAACGTAATTAGTTGCGGATATTTAACGGGAAATTCTGCGGACTTCTTCGAATTTGAATCAGTGTGGAAAATCATAGATTAGCGGTGTCACAAATTTTAAATGGGGGCGTGCTGATACAAAACTGTCGGCGGTGGCGGAGTGCCAAAAACTGTCGGTGGCAACGGTGTGGTGCGACAACGCACATCTCTTGTTTCAAGAATAAGCCAAAAATGGCTCATAAATCTGATGTCGTTAAAATGTGTGTTTTGAAGTCAAGTTTTTGTGGTAAAAATTTGGTGAAAAAATAAATATGTAATATGGGCTTTTGAGATATTTCAATTATTACACTAATTATCGTTTTTTGTTTCAGTGTAGAATAATTTGTTGACCAGTGAAATAATATCAATTCAGTAGAAAACCAAATTAGCCGCCAGCGAAGTTGGATTTTTTCTCACAATTCATACGTTAAATCTAATTTTGGAAGTGATGCGTTGTATAGCGCATCACCAAATGAAAACAGCACACCGTTTCCGAAGTTAGACTTAGCGTACGGGTTGTGAGAAAAATTCAACTCGCTAATCGCCCATTTCGGCGTTCTTTTGAATTGGTAATATTTTCACCATAAAGTAAAAGGGCTCCTAAAATTCATTCTCAGACACTTTTTTCGCATGATGAACGGTTTCAGAGTTACTGTTTCTAAATTAATTTTCTCGAAAACACTTAAGACCTTTTTATAAATTACTCGAGGGTTGATTTTTTTTAATTAGTGGAAAATGGTCAGTCTGCTGTTCCTAAAATATGTGCAAAATTTCATACCTATTAAAGATGATCATGTTCAAAATTCGTTATTTACGTGCCATTCTGTGTGGAATCCTTCTCCACCCTTTCAAAAAAATCTCAGAACATTCCCTCGATCTATTTTATCTATGTGGAAATCAAATACCCCTTTCCCTGTCACAGTTCCAAATTATGCCACAAGTCTTCATGCCAAACGACTTTAAGTCCAAACGGCACTGTGCCAAACGGCTTTATACTAAATAACCTACCACCCGAATGAATCATTTTCGCTTTCATAACTATCGACGCCTTTGTCAGCTGGCCATCGGACATATGCAGATTTGTGCAAGCTGTGGAAATTTCAATAAATTTCCCGAGTAAATTCCGATGAGTTTTTCGTGAAATTCATAAAGATTTTCCCGTGAGAATTCTGAAGACTTTCTCTTATAAATTTTGTAAAATTTTCTATAAAAATCTAGAGAAATTTATTGTGGAAAGCCAGTGAACAAGCCTTAAAAATTCTTGTGGCTGAAAAAGGCGAATTATGCAAAAATCAAAATTTCAAAAATGTACCCATGGAAACTTTGTGTTAATCCTGTGAAAAATCTGAAGAGTTCCTCGTGAAATTGAGTAGAATTTCATTTGTTTATATGAATTAAGATAAAAAGTGGATCCCCTTGCCATTGCCATCTTGTTTTCTTTTTAATTGATTTTATTCCTACCTGCTCAATGCACGATAAAAATTCCTACACCGCTAGGTGCATTAGTTAAGGTTTTCACGGTTTATTGTTGCCTTGCCACCAACAAGAATCTCACGTACCTGACTACAAAAGTGCGTTCTCTGTTTTCATTATTGTTAGCAGAAGTCAATTGAGCATAGAACTACGAGGCTCATACAATCACCACCCGCCATCACCGGAAACAGTGACGTTAGCATTGCTAAAAGATTGCTAGGGTTGGCTGTCGACAATTGGTCATGCAAACAAGTAGTTGATTTCTAGTATTTTTAGTTATTTTTTTTTGTTTCTTAGAGTTGAGTTAGAGACAAATTGTATTTGACAGAATCTGTTATTTGCTTACATTAAATGACAACAATTTTAGTGTAAGCATGAAATTGCCGTTAGGAAACGTAAGGGAACGGTTCGGCACTTCATCCCATAGCTCCTATTTCCATCCCATCAAAAACAAAGCAATGAAAAGGAATTTTGTTGGTTTCTTATTTTTGTGATTTTTTTCACCAGTGTTTGCAAAATAGAAGCGACAAGATTGGCGATGTATTTCTTTGTTTTGCGATGAGATGGTTTTCAGTGAGATGGAAAATGGAACAGTTTCCCTATATAATATTCTTCAATTTTATAGACACTAATGGTATTCGAATGTCTATTCAACCAATTATTTTATAACGGAATGTCATCAACTGACTTTAATTTCATGATTGTTTTTCAAATTGGTTGCATTCGATTACAACAATTAGAAGTTATGATGAAGCAAATATATCAAGTAAAGCATATTGTGGCATTTAACTTATAACGAACATTTAATATTGACGATAAATAATGTTATTAATGAACTTCTTAATAGTTTTATTATGATTTTACTACGCACAATATTGAAATTAGGTTCAATTGCCCTACTATTCAATTGACTCTTGTGGGAGGAAGGTGTCGAAGGCGGCAGCGTCGTTTGGATGCCATCGCTAACAAAAACATTCGCATGACTGGATAAATCCTCCTATATTAGGAAAACTCGACTGCTATATCTCTGCAAGTTGAATACAAAACAAATTCCAATTTAAAGGGTAAGTTTGTGAATTTTATTCAAGTGAAAAATTGCAAATGTTAAATGTACTGTTTTCGAAAATTATTTCTCTACATATGATAGATGCTATTCATTGTTATATTTTTTTTTCGTTGACTATTTTTGGTTACTCTTGATTAGCTGTTTTTCATATTAAACTAACTATTTAAGTTCTTGCTATCTCAAAATTCGCATCCTGGTGATAGGAATACCCTTCTGCACATGAATAATAAAAATAACTAAAACAGCGAAATTGTTCCGCTCGCTACCAGCGGATCCAGATCCAGTTTGCATGCCACACTCAGCAGCCCCGTTTGCTTTCAATTGCTATGATAAGAGCGGTGTGTGGCTGGCGAGCCCTATACTTGATGGCTACTGGTGGCCCTGGTCTGGGTTTGGCATAGCTCCGGCATGGCATGGCCCGGCTGACGCAATGCGGATATTTCGCACACCCCCTCACCGGTCCACCGCAGGGAAGGGCCGGCTGGCGAACAAAATCACACCGGGACCGGGGTACGCGCGGAGGAAAACGAAAGCGTGGCAAAAACGTGAATATTCATCACGTTTGAAGTTGACCTCGCGTGGCATCCCATAAGGCGCGGGACCGACCGACGACCGCGCCGACGGTATGTCGTGAAGGAATAATTTATTTGGCGAAAGTTTCCTAATTTTCACCCGGCCGTTAAGTCACAAAAGGTTCACGGGACTGATAAAGAATGCAATCGCCATCATTTCCCGCTGGTGTCAGATGCGTGGTTGGATTTTTTTTACGCTTCCGGTGCCGGTACCCGGAAAATAATTTGCAATTTAAAGCCGGGTTCACATTATATTTGCTTTACTGCAGTTTGGTGGATGAAGGGAATTGAATAGCCTTTTGTTTTTTGGGGATCGAATCGAGTATGAGGCAGTATAGTAGATGCCAATTCAAAAAAGCTGGAATCAAACCTAGTACAAAATAACTTTGGGAAACTAAAATTTTATATTATTGTCCTTAGCGTTTGTGGTAGAATCTATCGTTTTAAAAATGAGAAATCAAAGAGGACGGTTGAAAAGAATTGGCTTCATGTCTGTGTTTGATGCTGCAAAATCGATCAATTTAATGTTTGCCAGACTATAGTAGAGTAACTATAATGCACACGGACAAAGGTGTAAGTAGTGAATCAGCATGTGTGCAAATATGACAAAACTTGATCAAAAATGCGGTTACGGACAGTGTGATATGGATATGTTCAGCTTTGCATTATCTATCTATTATTTGAGTTTATTTTTCCTGTACAAGTATTGTGGAGTATTTAATTATTTTCGATTATCGGAAAGTGCAATGCCCATGAAACATTCACGACAAAAATAACGTTTTTACGATGATTTATTCTAATTATTTGCTGATTTTTATTATTTTTGAAAGAAATCTCAGCAAAAAATATGTTTTCGAGGCTTGACTGTGAATATCTCGGTTTAACAATTTGCTGAGATCCCGGTATGAAAATTAAAGTGTATAGAACCAAAGTAGGAAACTCCAATTCAGAGGGTTACAATTCCGGGTGTTCATTTTATAGTTCCTTTATTTATCTCAAAATTTAAAAAATGATAGGGAGCAAATAGTTTTGATTCCTGTTTGCTTCCCTGTTTTTTTCTTTCCTGGAAAGCTGAAATTGAAAAGTTTGTTTCCTTCCCAGTTTCTTTTCCCAAATATCAGATGGAGACGCATGGTCTTCAGTTTTTCACTATCACTATCAAACTCTCGAGCAGTAAGCGACGGCGTACTAATGATTCTCATGATATTGACGATGGTGATATGAACATGCTCTTGGAAACGACAACTTTACCATTCTGTCGGTACAGCAAAGGTGAAATTTCCCCATTGTTCACCACATGTAGGGAAGCTGTTGTCCGTCTGTATGAGCTGGTTGCAAAACAAATTCTTACGCTCTTTATTTTACAGCATGGGTACGATGCCCGTTTGCTCTATTGTGGTGGATGCGGTAATTAGCTGTTTTCACGTGAAGAAGCAATTTTACACTAATAATGCCCCTGGCAAAGGCATTAAAAGTAATATTTCGCAGACTACCCGAATACTGTGGAAGAGATCAGACGGCTCATCTCAATTCGCACAAGTGTTTCCGAACAAGTGCTTCGCAGTACCCGATCAGCACACATGTAACTCATAGATTACAGTAACTTATAAATCATCAGACTCACTCATAATTCAGTTGCTGCAACAAAATTCACTTGACTTGTGTTGTTTGGATAGGTGCCCATCGGGACCATTTGTTTCCGGTCCACCTGGGGATGGAACTGGGAGCGGAACTAATCAAAATCCACAAGAAAGTGTCCAATAGGAGCCATCCTCGACGTCTGTGAAGGTCACCACCTCCGGTATATGAGGAGCACTTCGCGGGTATCCTATCAGTGCTTACTTCGGAGGTATGCTTCGAAAGCTCAACGTCACAAAATAAACTGTCAGCTGTTGCCGAGCTTCCAATTAAACACCACTGAACCTATAGGAGTCGAAATGGAAAATACCTTCTACTGGATCACTGTAGGATCACTGTAGGAGGATCCCTAGTAACACAATTCGAAGTGATGTAATTCAATTCCAATGTGATCCCTAGTAACATTTTGGTTTTATACTGGTTTTATAACACTCTTGTAGAGTGAATTATGGTCGTCAAGAGCGTTATAAAACTTAAAATGTTACTTGGGATGCGATTCATTCGTATTTGAGCCATTGAAGCTTGTATAAATGGCAAGTATGCTGCTTGGGATCACATCTAACTGACACGGTGGTGGTAGCTCCAGTGCGAAATATTAAAGTTTTTGAGTAGCACACTTGTCATATATCAGTCACTGTGACTCATATGCGAACAAATCTAGTCATATTGAAGTGGCTGCAACAAAATCGATATGAATTGTGCTACTTGTGTTAGGTGTCGTAATCACAACAGAAGAGTTGCAAAAAAAAATCTGGACGAAGACCATAACAAAGCTCTAATTCTCCCATTCAATTATTCGAGCTTCGACATCTTCATCACTAACATGCATAGTAATAACATCAAGCCTACCTCGAACTCATTTTGGACCACTAAACTAGTCGGTGGTGGCTGAGGTTCGTTCCCCAGTTAATCGGCACCAACTGACCCAGTGAAACTATCGTCGTGTCAGCCGTGTCCAGTCTCGGTAGCGCATTGATAAAAAATATCGATTATGAGGTGCGTCCAGAGGTATCCGGATATTGATGTAAACTATGTCTAAGGGTAAAACTCGGATATAGGGTGTACAGTGGAAATTTCCAAATTCAAGCCCGTCACAAAATTAGGAGATTTCAAAAGCTAATAGCGTCTTTACCTTTCGATGGGGTTTCGAGATTTTCTTAATCGATTCGGAAACTCTCCAGCAATTTGCCAATTCCATCGATATTATTGATTATCAACGTTAAACTATTGAAAATGTTATTTCTTTCCACACCAGATAAAAAATTCAGAAAAAAAAATCAATCCTGCTCATGCATCCACAATCGGAAATCAGATTGATGTAAGATAAGGGCCTTGTGGCCCACTTCATGGTGGCAAAAATCGTGTTTTCAGCGCGTTTTTATAAATAGTACCTTTGTTATGTGATTGGGCGTAATGGCTTCTTCGAGACATTTTATCAGTAAGTCGATGCGCTTCTTTGGAGGTATTCAGCTCAATCCCTCTAAAAGCGAGATGAAAAATTAATTTCTTACACTTTACAACATGGAAGGTATATGTCTTCGCGAGAATTGTAGCAAAAGTTCTCCTAGAAAAATTTGTCGAAGACACCACAACAAGTTTGTAATTTCATTACTTTTGGAGATGTATTGGTTTGTATGCCAACAAGCTTTGAAAATGTTCGACGTATAAAGCATACAAGCATATGGAGACGCATGGTGCATTGGTTCATCAACTCCTTGTGATGGGGGATTGATTTTTGCTTTGCATAGTAGGAAATGGTTTTCGTTGAAACATTCCTCACATTCGCTTACAATTCTACAGTTCAAGTATTAATTTAAAGTTCATTACTTGTACTTTGTTATGCGTATGAGATTGACTGCCACAGAAGCCATTAACAGAATAACAAAACATGATATTTTAGTGCAATATATTGATATTTTCGTCTGATCTTTTATCTCTTATATCAATCATGTCCATATCTCCTTTTTGCTACTAATCAACATTTGATATTATTAAGCTATTTCTGATTATTTGGTTGGCGGCTACGGCAGCTACAGTAACGTCATTTACGTCTGTGGTCCAATCAGCATCTGCGGTGATCGTCTGCAGCGGCAAACCATCAAAATGTGTATTGTTGAGAAGACTGATAAGGGAAGATCCATTAATTACGTAACGCAAAAAATGGGTATTTTCAACAATTAACTTTGATTGAACAGGTTTAGCGTAGTTTACGTTTAGCCTTGTATACTACCCCCAAGTTTTTTTTTGGGAATAACCACTGTAAAATTTCCACAAACAATAAAGAATTTTCCACAAAACAAACATTAATTAGCGCTTTTGAAAACAAAAATTGCAATTAGTAATGAAGAATTTTCCATATTCAAAATGTTCCACTGAAACAAATACAAAATTTCCATAAATAAATCAATACTAGCAATAAACAATTACAAAATTATACACAAAATCAATTTTTTTTTCCACAAAAAAATAAAAACTTTTCAGGAAAAATCAATTTTGATGTAATGTTTGAGCTCGCGCAGTTTGAAGTTTGTATGAAAATTACTATGAAAACAGTAACTTTTAAGGAAAACCATTTACCAGAGTTTGCCAATAAATTTTAAAAACAGGAAACACTGAATTGCGGGAAAATTTATTTACAAAAAATAACATCAATTTCAATAATGAACATTTGATAAATTTGCTCCCAAACGACAAATAGCTGCGCAACAACAACTGCCTCCCAGCTTACAAAGTATTCTATGTAATCAATGCACTATGGTCCAAGATACAGATTTACGCGGAAAGATGCATTTTATGGCAAAACTATATTTTTTAGAAAAAACTGTTGGTCTACAAAATTGTTCGAAATATTAAGGCCATCATTATGGTGCTACCAAAAAATCGGGGGGCCCATCATATAAAAAAAAATTGAAAATATTTTTTTTTTTTTTTTCAGAATACTGACATGTTTTGTTCTCCAAAGTTGTAGAGCTGCTTATTCCAATAAATTTTGCTAAAAAATATTTTTCTGTAGCTCTTAAGTTGGTTGATTTAGAGCAATTTTACCGAATTGGATTAGGGTGTACCTCAAAACACAGTATTTTTGATCTACTTTTTTTTTGTTTTAGATTTCTTGAAAAAGTTGTCTTCGGGTGACTTTCAGAGCTCAAGAAAATGCAACTTTTGGTGCTCAATATCTTTTTCCGATCAAAAGTTATACTTGTTTTTCTGTCAAAATTACATTTTTGCCTTTCTTGTACAACAAAGTTGTACCGAAATATGATTGCTTCAAAAAGGAACTTTTGGTAGAAGGGCCAGAGACCCATAGTGTTATATACCGATCGACTCAGCTCGCCGAACTGAGGTGATGTCTGTATGTGTGTATGTATATATATGTGTGTGTGTGTGTATGTGTACAAAAAAATTGTAGACACACTTTTTGTATCTTAGCATTACCCTATTTGCTCGCAAAAAGTTGCATTCGACGGGGAATGCGGTCCCATTGTTTGCTATTGAAAATTGGCTCGATCGGACATTGCATTTCGGAATTATTGAAAAATCAATGTTTTTTCCCAACGGAAAAAAAATCTAAAGCAAAACAATTTTTTTTCCGAGAATGGTGGCGATGCATTTTAACTAATGCAAAAACATGCAAAATGATCGAAGAAAAGTGATCTATTCTCCTAAAGAGCTTTTTTGACCTTTCTAATGTGATTCTTTCAATATATTTTATAATGCGCGAGAAAGGCATCATCACTGCTTGGTGGATTAATCTGGGTTTTTTTTTCAAAAGTTGATATCTCTGGTTGGGGCAGACCAAAACAATTTGTTTATACGGCATTTGAAAGAGCATTTCAATTTCTTTATTATGTGAAAAAATTGGAGATATGTTTTTTTTATCTCAAGTTCACCAATTTTACTAAAATCATGTTTTTTTTTAATTAATCTGATATAACTCGACCATGGAAGAAGATACAGACAATATTTTTATAGCAAAACACGCGTTTTGAAAAGCCCCAAAAGTCTTCAGAAGGTGACATCCATGAAAAATCAAAAATAAAAAATCTACAGCTTTAACATTTTTTATAAGTTTTATTATTTTCACCGTATTGCGAGATTAACGAGAAAAGATGCATTTTCGGCCTTAAGTATAATTTTAAGAAATTTTTTTTTCCTAAAGTTGTTCTGAATACTTGGGCCCTTATTATAGAGTTATCGAAAAATAGGGTGGGCCATTTTATAAAAATGTAATTTTTCTTAATTTTGCGGAATATTGACATAAAATGTTTGCAAAAATGTAGCGCAGCTTTTTCCAATCAACTTTGCTATAAGGTACCCCGGGGCAAGTGAAAATACGGGGTAAGTGGGTACTATGGCTGCCGATGAATCGATGAACGTTTTTAATGGTAACAATGTTCTAGAAAGATGAAGCAGGGCTATCAACGAATCCACCCGACACAAAAATATTTGTAATCAAAACCATTTGAGGCAGCATGCTAATGCTATTGCTTGATCATGACTTTAAACTACCGGGAAAATCTAATACTTTTATTTTGATTCAATGGATTTCCAACAGAATAGTCGTTTTTAAATTTTTCATTGATATGGAAGGCGAGTAGTTTGAGCAATTGAATGATTGTGTGACATCGAAAACGATTTAAAAAGTTTAATTAAAGCCAAAATTTGCAATTTTCGTTTGCCCTTGAGTTTTAACATACATGGGGCAAGTGGGACATATTTGAACAACATTTTCGATAGAACAAAAACAAAACAAAAATTTCTGTCCACTTAGGACAGTGGCCCACAGTATTTCAGGCGGAAATATATGCAATATTAGAATGCGTGTTATTATGCCTGAGGAGAAAGTATAGGTTTGCAAAAATATGTATTTTCTCTGACAGCCAAGCGGCACTTAAGTCGTAACTTAAAGCTAGTGTGGGAATGCATTCTGGCTTTGAAAAACTTATCCATACGCAATCGAGTCTACCTATATTGGATCCCAGGACATACGGGTCTAGAGGGAAACGAGATTGCTGATGAGCTAGCCAGGAATGGATCTAATGAAAGGTTCATTGGCCCTGAGCCCTTCTGCGGGATCTCAGACTGCTCTGTAAAAATGGAACTGAACAAATATATGGTCAGTCAAATCACATCCAACTGGAATGCACTTCCCCATACGAGCCAATCCAAAAGGCTCGTAACGATTAACCCCAAGAAAACCCAACAACTATTAGGTCTCAACAAAAGGGATCTCAATATCTACACCGGTCTAATAACTGGACACTGCCCCTGCAGATGCCATCTACAAAAGATCGGAGCAATCCAAACCTCAAATTGCCGCTTCTGTGACGAGGAGAGAGAAACATCAGAACACATCCTCTGCTATTGCAGTGCACTCACCCAACGTAGGTTCAAAGTTCTCAGCAAGCCCTTTTTAGGGCCTGCTGACATATGGATCTTATCCCATACATACTGTATACTGTACACATACTGTAACTCAGGATCTCTATTCATCAATAATAGATGGTCTTGAGTTCAGTCGATACCAAGGTATCTCAGTGACAAACATGTTACTGAGATAACTTGCGTATTTCACAGCAAAAGGGTATATCACAATAGTCCTAAAATCTGGACGCAGTGATCTTCACCCGACAAACGAGGAAGCTAATGGAAAGCAAGACAAGAGACAATTAAACAGTAAACCGGCTGTTGTCTTGTTTTCATTACAACATTGTAACATTATGAGCAACAAGAAAGCTAAAACACAAGTCCGACAAGCAACCAACCTCCATCCATGATCTAAAAATACTACGACTCAGAAATAATATGAATATTTTATACATATTCCTTTAATTAGTTTCGTTCGATAGTATAAAGCAGAATAGGTCCCACTTGCCCCGTTTGAAGGGGTAAGTGGGTTTTACAAGTGAATTTATTTCTTTCACTACCAATATTTTTTGTAATTGAATAAATGGCTTCCAACACGTCTACACTTCAACAAAGGAAGCATATAATGATGTATCCGTGGTTAATGTTCTGAAAAACCCTGTTTTCTAAGTATGCGTTAACAATTTCGCTGAACTAGCGTTTTTTTAGGTCCCTCTTGCCCCGGGGTACCTTATATTTTTTTAAAATAGCTCTTGAGCTCCCTTTTGTAGAGTAATTTTATTAACCAGGGTTAGGGTGTCCCTCAAAAAACAATATTTATGATTTGCTCATTTTTTTATTTTTCACGAATGTCATCTTTTGAAGACTTTTAGAACTATTCAAAACGCGTGTTTTGCTATAGTAATATCGACTGTATCTTCTTCCGTTGTCGAGTTATATCAATTTACTTGAAAAAACATGATTTTAGTAAAATTGGTAAAACTTGAGATAAAAAAATAACATATCTCCAATGTTTTCACAAAATAAAGAAAATGAATTGCTCTTTCAAGTGCTGTGTAAACACATTTTTTTGGTCTGCCCCAACCGTAAATGTAATTTTGATAGAAAAACGATTATAACTTTTGATCGGAAAAAGATATTGAGCATATTGACCCACCAAAAGTTGCATTTTTTGACCCGAAGACGACTTATTCAAGAAATCCAAAACAAAAAATAGATCAGAAATAATGTTTTCTTTTATTGAGGTACACCCTAATGCAATTATGTAAAATTGATCTAAATCAGCCAGCTTAAGAGCTACAGAAAAAGCTTTTTTAGCAAAATTGATTGGAATAAGCTGCACTAAAATTTTGTTGAACATAACATGTCAGAATTCCAAGAAATAAAATTAAAAAATCTATTTTTTTATATGATGGGCCACCCTATTTTTTTAATGCACCATAATGATGGCCTTACTATTTCTAACAATTTTGTAGAACAAAATATTTTCCTAAAAATATAGTTTTGGCGCAAAATGCATCTTTCCGCGTAAAACTGTATACTAGAGCATACCCGAGCAAAAATGAATAACTAATTGATAACAAATTCTATTATCCGGTTATCGAACATATTGATAACTGCACTTGTTATCATTTTGGCTGAATTAACAGCCAACACAACAAAAATGATACCAGAATTTTGTTCCTGAAATAACTACATGAAAACAAATTTGGTTATCACTGATACCAAATTGATAACACATTTTGTTATACATGCTATTTAATCAAATAACTGATTTAGTTATTATTTAGTTATCAGCCATCACTGTTTTATCGACCAAAATAGTTCAATCTTCTTTGCCGACTTCGTTACGCATTGAAAAAAATGTTGGCATTCACTTGGAATCGAACTCGAATCGAGTGATTGTGCGGCGTTGTTTCTAGGCACTCACCCAATCGCACTTTCTTGAGGAGCAGAAGAGAAGAGCACTACGCTTTCTACAATCTTGCATTTACTGAAAACTATTCATAATCAAATCATGATGTCATGACCAAGGCTGGACACACCAAGGCAGAATAACTTATTAATAACAAACTTAGTTATCCAGTTATATTGATAACTTGAATTGTTATCATTTTGGTTGAACTACCAGAATTTAATTCAAAATAGCGAATCGGCAATCCATTAGGATAAAAACGGTTCATCATCCATTCTTTGAATACATTTTTTTCAGTTGTGGCCGATTAAATAATAGGCTTAGGTCAGTTTCTCTTTCTTATTGTCAATCATTAGGTTGCTAGCAGCGCCATGCTGGTAATCGATTTCGGTAATAAGTTTTGTTCAAACTAAACCACAACCTTGTATTTCACAGTGGAATGTTTCATGTTTTTATATGCATATATAAACACTGCCGGCTATTTTTTTGGCTACTCTGTGATGGTGCAAACAGCTTCCAAAGGATTTTCTATTTCACAATTCAATATTCCCATAAGTCGACCGTCCTTTCAACATATCCCAAGACGAATTATATTGCGATTAGTCAAGACTATTCACCGTTCCTGAATGAGCACATGCCCTTGGATCATATGTTCCGGGAGCTGCAAAGCCATTTTAAGTACTACTACAACGCTTGGTGCTCAGATACGTGTTTCATTATTCAACGACACCTGAAATGAAAGTAAAGTTAATAAGCATAGTATAAAACAAATTAGAAAATTTCAACTTTTGTGCAAATTGCTTTGTTGACAGAAAAATAAACAAATCGTTGGTAACGGGGAAAATCACCGTCTGCTTAGCATTCATCGCTACAAACCACCACGTGGCGGTGAAATTTTCAAAATTATCAAATTAGCTTTTTTGCTACAGGTATGTTTTTCTTAGGCGACTATTTGGCACTTATTTTTGGTTGCGTCGAAAAATATGCGGATAAGTAAATCTTTTTTTTTTGGGGGCCCTCCTTAGCCGTGCGGTAAGACGCGCGGCTACAAAGCAAAACCATGCTGAGGGTGGCTGGGTTCGATTCCCGGTGCCGGTCTAGGCAATTTTCGGATTGGAAATTGTCTCGACTTCTCTGGGCATAAAAGTATCATCGTGTTAGCTCAATGTTATACGAATGCAAACATGGTAACCTGGCTTAGAAACCTCGCAGTTAATAACTGTGGAAGTGCTTAATGAACACTAAGCTGCGAGGCGGTTCTGTCCCAGTGTGGGGATGTAATGCCAATAATAATAATAAAATAATAAGTAAATCTTTTTATGCAGGTTATAATATGTTTAAAAGAATAGAATGCTTAGCCCGATATCTGAACGACGTGAAATTTAGAAGAAAATACCAAATTTGTATTGATAATCAATTTTATTATTATTCAGTTATTAGCTAATCACATGATTGATAACTAAATATCAAGATGATAATAAGGATAACTAATCGTGTTATCAGTTTGATATCATTTCAGTTATCTGTCTTTGCTCGGGTAGTGCAATGTGTTGATTATAACTGAATAGTTCATGGGTCACCTCACGGAACGGTTTTCCACATAAGAGTAGATTTTTATAAGATAATTTGCTAAAATTTCAAGAGGATTATTAAAATGGCAAATGCAATCGTTTAAGCATCAGAGGGCAAAAAAGTCAAAATTTTTATCACTCTAATGCCCATGCCCATACATCTCAAAAGAGCCTTTGCGTATTATGTGGAGTCGAAATTATTTTGAAGCAAATGTTATAGGATCACCAAAATATTCGTAGTTTTGGAATTCGGATCAATTGGTCTAGCAGGTCAACAACGCCTGGTATCAAACCGAAATCGCTTCCACTGTACCATCTAATGCTGCATCATATACCTGGAATATACCGGGAACCTGCTGTTCGGAATCATGATTCTAATGATTTCTTGATCGCAGTACTCGGCATGTTAATCAAGAACGTGTAATCCCCAAAATTCAATTAGGTTCAAGTTTCCCTTGATACGCGTTCCATATAAATGCTTGCACACTTGTTAATTTACGATGTGATGAAATTTGAATGAAAAGATTAGTCACAAGACAAATCATCGCACAAATGTATCATGCGTCTCCTCTAATGGAGCATATAATATATTGCTAAACAGTTTTCAAAACCCCTACCTATCGATTCCCTTGGGACACCCATTTTTTTCTGGTTTTAAAAGCCAATCTAAAATGCTGGGCATGTTTAAACCATCCATCTTGAAAAGGTTAAAAGTGTACCTTAATCATTAGCTATTGCCCCTCGGTCAGGAAATGGGCTAAAGTCATTTCTATCCAAAAGCTTGGCAACAATCCTTTTGCTTACAAAATCTATCACTCATAAAACCCTGGCAGATCGCATTGGTTGGACGAAGAATAAGTTTAAGGCTTGTTGCAAAACTTCGAGCCCCTAAATGGTGTAGGATTTGGTTAAGTTCGATACTAGTTTTTAAATTACCCGAAGCTTCGTCCTGCAATTAGATTTTTTACGGGAAATTCCTTGGAATTTCTACGCCATTTTTTTCACGGGAAATGGTTTTGAGTTTCGAAGAGAAATTTCTTTAAATTTGATTTGAGTTAAATTTTGTGTTTTCAAGGATTCAATTTTATTTTTTACTAGCAATTCCGTAGAATTTTTTTTTATTTATAATATCTTTCACGAAAAATCGTTTTGATTTTCGACTTTTTTATATTTTTTGAATTCATAATGAACAATAAATTTACCAACATACCAGAGCTTCGAACAATCGATTAGTGTTCATTAAGCACTTCCACAATAATTTTCTGCGAGGTTTCAAGCCAAATGTTACTATATTTGCATTCGCATACTATGAGTGTTAGTGAAATCGTTCCTTAATTTCAATTATCGGGTACTCACGAACGAGCGAAATCATTTGTAGTATTAAGGGAAGACATTGCACTTAAGTTTTTCGTTTGGTCTTGCTCGTAAAAGCGTTTAAAACTAATCGAGTCGAATATCTAATGTTCTATGCAAAGAGCCTCAGTTTACTATTTTCTGCAATTCTGCAATGATTCAAACGGATGATTTAGCTTCTTTTTCTTATTATTGGCATTACATTCCCCACTGAGACATTGCCGTCTCGCTGCTTAGTGTTCATGCAGCATTTCCACAGTTATTAACTGCGAGGTTTCTAAGCCAAGTTATCATGTTTGCATTTGTATATCATGAGGCTAACACGATGATACTTTTATGCCCAGGGAAGACGAGATAATTTCCAAACAATTTTGCTAGCCACGCATCATACCGCTAGGCTATGGAGGACCCCTGATTTCAGCTTACGAATGGTATTTTGCGAGATGAGTTCATTGTGTTTCAACTCACGCTTGATTTGAACCATTCATGAGTTTCAAGATGTAAAGATTTTTCCAACACTGAGCGTTTGGAGAAATACTCAAAATTCCATGAGCGATTCAATTCAAGCACCGGACACAATTTGACTCATCCGTTTGAATCATTGCAAGGTTTTTATACAGTGAATTGACGTTCTTTTAATAGAACAATAAATTTTCTTGCAAATAAAACACGCAAACGTGTTTTGAAGCAAACTGATTCGATTTTTCAGAAAACGTTTTCGTGATGCTTTCCTGTAGATTCGCAAATGACCTTGATGGATGAGATTTGTGTACGATTTCGCCATTGTTCATGAGGCCAACAAGATGATAGTCTATGACTATGACCGTAAAATTGAGAATGTTTTTAATCAATATGTTTCCATAACCGCATCAGGAAACAAAATTAGCCATGAACATTTTGTTATTGATTGTACTGATTTTTTAAATAATAAAATCGATCAATTCAGATTTTCAATCACGTTCAATTGCGTTGTAGGTCTGAAGTTGATGCACATTCTCGTTAATACCAACAAAATCGAAAAGCAATCTGAGCGAATTGGAGTCGTTCGTCCGTAAACAAGAGGTGTAGCACTATTTATTTTATTATGCAGCCAACTGAAATCCGTTTTAATTTTCCACTTCTAGATAATATTCCAAACACATGAAGCATTTCAATAAGTGACGTTCGGTTTTGTAAAAGTTCATCCTACCAGCTCCCTAGAATGTTTAATTTACCAATTGAATAAAATTTCCCAAAACTGCCAGTAATGTTCTTGAGCGAGCGTTACACAGGTTGAGGACAAAAGACGATACATAAAAGTTAGAAGGACGAAAGATTGAAAATAAATGTGAAAATATAATCGCGAATTAAGCGTACAAAGATCTTAACCATACTTCCAGATTGTTTACACTTGCTGTCGCGGCTTTTCATCTCATAACGATCTTTCGCGAGCAAGTTGTCCCATGACCCAGCTAAACTTCACCCAAAGAATAGATATTACTTTTTTGCCCTACTGCATAACAAATGCCATACTTTGCAATCATCCACCCCTTGCTTTCTACACATGAGGGAGCACTCGTTTCTTGCGAATATCGCCACGCCATCATCAGCGGAGGCGCACAGCTCGATGTCATAATTTTCCCCAGCAAGAAATATTGTATTTTCCAAACCGGAGTCAACGGAGGCAGACAATGCGGAGTCCGACCGTCTCGTGCAGAAGGTCCTCCACCGCGGTGCTGGTGGTTGATTGTTGGAAGACACCCATTTGCTCTTCGGGACCTTGGGAGGTAAATTAGGATACGTTGCTCTTGGCGCGAAAGACACAGCCACGATTCATAAGAACATCATCGAATGGGACTAGGTATTCTCGGAACAATCTTTGCCTATCTGCGTTCTCAAATGTTGCTGTTTTCTTAAGTGATTACTGCGGTAGGAAAAAAAAAACACGCAGACCGGTAACCGGAGACGTACCTTTATCAAAATATCACACGTTTTGAATACTTGGAAGAAGATGCCAGGTGTTGGATGGTGCGACGCTGATATGTGCGAGATTTATTTCCGACGCAAAATGTTTCCCCAAACAGACGTGACGTTCATTTCGATCGATTGTAGAAAGAAATGTTATTGAATATTCCACCAATAAATGTCTGATTCAATAAACAAAGTGGTGAAAAGGATTCAAGTAGCAAGAGGCAATTGGTTATCTCTATTTTTGACCGAGATAAACGAGGGTTTCTTAATAGAGCAATTGAGGTGTAACTGGATAAATATTTAACAATAAATAAATTATAAGTAGTAGCATAGACACTTCGATATTTCCTTGAAATAACGAATACAAATATCGATATATCGAAACATCATATGATATTTCGATAATAAGGTTTAAGAGATACATATTTGTTGATAAGAAAAAAATTTGAGCTTTTAGTTAAATGTCTCCACTTGTTTTAAGACAAGTTCCTACTATCCCATTTTTAATTCCCCACTTGATTGTTAGTTTTGAAAATACGTACAACAGTAAGACCAAGATGAATACACAGCTAGGTGTTTCAATCTGCTCAATTTATGGACGAGAAGAAGGCGGGGGTGAAAAATTCATTTTCGGTGCAAAACATAAACAAACCGGCTGGCTCTCCCATACTAAAATCCAAGATGGCTGAATCGTGAATTTGGCAGATTGGAACACCTAGTGGTGTATTCATCTTGAGTAAGACCGTCAAAAGATAGAGTATGAACTCGCCTTTAACAGATATTTGTCGTTGTTGTTTTAAGCCTACTCTTCTCCTATTTGGAATCCATTTTTTATAAATATACAGTCGCCTCTCCACATCTCGATATTGAAGGGACCATCGAGATAGGGAGAGATCGAGGAATGGAAGGAAAATTGAAATGGGTACTATATCCAGAAAAGCTCGTTGCTATGAAAAACGACAACAAAACAAATAGGTATCGTTGATGTTGTTGATGTGTTTTTTTATTGTTCAAATATGGTCTAGTAGCTAAAAAATTTGAACATAGCGACATAAGGAGGGTGAATCCTGAACAAAATATGATCAGAACCAATCAAGATAGAGAGATATCAAAATAGGGAGGTTATCGAGATGTAGGAAGCCCAAATGTATGATAGATTGAAGGGACTGAGGAAACCATCGACAAAGGGAGAGATATCGAGATATAGAACATCGAGATGTAGAGAGTCGACTGTATAATAAATTGTTAATTATTCTTAATCCATTAAAAAATCCATTGGTAATTCCTAAAATGGTCCGTAAAAAATTAAAACCAATAATGGCAAGTCCTAAGCATTTTTCGTAATATCTCAAGTAATTCATGTGGAAATTTTGGAAAGTGCCAGTGGACCTTTTGAATAATTTCGGAGAACTTTTTGAACAAATAGTGGAAAATCTCCCAAAAATTCAAAAAGTACCTTGAATTTTCATTGAGAATATCTTTTTCCGTTCTGTGAATCGTGACGATGTCCTTTCATTTTAATCTGATGTTACGTATATTGCTTGTCGTCTACTAGATGGTTATACTAATGGTCTTTTCTTGTTTTGCGGAATGATAAAGCAAATACACTCATTATTCAGAAATTTCACATTTTGCGTGTCGTTTAATCGAATTAGATTTTTTATTGTGAAGTACAAAATGAATCACATAAATTTTAATTACAATCATTAAAATGTTCGAACAAAACGTGCTAATAACAGTCTACCCGTCCCCTCATTCATGCACACTCCACCGATAAATGATAAATTGCATCCTTTTTGCTCATTCACGGCATTCATTAGCCCACCGTTGCTGAGCTTCCGAACAAGTGCACCCCTGCACTTTGAATCGGATGAATAAATTAATTCGTTACCGTTGAGCACCATGCCGAGTTGAGCTTTATTCTTTGCTAAACTATGAATGGTTCCGGAAGTGCTCTACACAATGCTCACACGAATCCCGTCCCGTGTCCATTGCCCGATAACTGGCGAGGCGATCAGTATATGTGATGATGGAATGAAAACCCACTGACACCCTTTTCCCGGCAAACCAGCGCAGCGGGGGCTCGTTCGTTGAGCAAGCGTTCTCAGTCACGTGGGTGACTGGGGGAAGTCTGATGAATAATTCATGAGATGCCTTTCTTGGTGCACTTTGGATGCTTTTCACCGACATTAAGGTGACCGTCGTCGTTTACTTCCAGGCTAAATGAATTCGTGAGGGAAGGTACTTTCAACCCCATTTCTCGTATGTTGGGATTGCGGATTGGTGCACCAAGGTATAATATATGCCAAATGGTAAAGTAAAAATTGTACATAAATAGTTAGAAAAATAAAAAGAAATTAAGAATGAAAAAAGAATGAAAGAAAAGAAAGAATGGAAAAAGAATTGACTTTTTTTATACACAAAAAGTTTAATTGGTTGATTTGCCCACACAATAAAAATACCTACATGATGCTCTAAGCACGAGATCATTTTGTGACATCAACCCTAGTATATGCGAGGAAGACCTGCAAACTCAAACCTCTGCCGCTTAAGTACTTTTGATATATAATCAGCCTGTCAACACACATTTTAAGCCACACTGTTCAAATCACCATTGCAATCATTGAGTATAGTATTTATCTTTGAACTGCGTGTTAAATATGTGCGAGATATTCAAAAGAATGTTTGCAATTTATGAAAATGTCCCGCTTCTGTTTGATTCAACAACGGATATTGACTAAACAGAAAAGGTAATGTTATCAGTATTCGTTTTATCATATTTGATATTAGGGAAATAGTTGGAAGAGCACCACGATGGCAGTCAAAATAGCACCGGACCCTCAACGGGCCAACTCTACACCTCCCCTACCCCTCTCCCACCAACATTCGAATGCATCTATATAGCGTCGAAGAAATATGTTCATTACCACTTCCCGTGGTAATGAACATATTTCTTCAGCGAGTCCTACGTACTTCGGCTTGTATTATTGCATGAATCAGCACTTTCGTGCCAATTTAGTTGCCCTTCGCGGTTTGGTGGGTTCATCACTGCACCTCACTTCTTCTCAAAGGCCATTGAAAAAACAAATTTTCTCACACTTATCTGCACAGAAGTAGCCAGAAATGTGAATCGGATGCAAAGCAGTCTTAACTTTTTGCAATAAGTCACTTGTTTGATGCAAAAACTGTTATTTTTGCCCGAAAAAACTATCAAACAACTGATCGCGGAGCGAATGTAAACACCGGCACCGGTAGCAGCAAACTAATAATTAGGGTGGTTCAAATAATGATTTTGCTTCGCCACGCTCAGTCGATTATGTTTCATATTGTGGTGTGATGGTTTGGGCTGGTTTGAATAGGGGCTTACCGTGCACAGGTCGTTTAAGGTTTGTATGAGAGTTGGTATGGAGAGGCTGAATTTTACATTATACTAATTTTGATGCTTCTCCATTGGGCGCTGGCGAGGGGGAGACCATATGACTGGATGAAATACTCAAGAGCTTTCACTCAACAGACAATGCATATTGAATGGTCGTTCCAATAGTTGGTAGTCGAGTTCAATCGAGTTTGCGAATCTTTTGTCATGATAATTAAACTTCTCAGAAGGCATTAGTGAAACGTGCAATTCAACAAAGTAGCCTGAATTAAATTAAAATGTTGTCAGTGATATTTTTCGCACCTGAAGCAACAATTTTACATTTTGAATAGAATTCATATCCCTACTGTGAATGCTTTTCCATTTTTTTTGTCCCGAGTAATTTTTATTTAAAAATCAATTTTTGAATATGATTGACAAAACAACTTGAAATGTTGCGAGCATCAGTTGAATTGAAACCGCTTTTTCTTTTCTTATTAATTGTCACTGTAACCAAGAGCTGGGAAGCTGTCACCTCGCCGTTTAGTATTAAGCAAACCTATTTAGTTGAATGTCAGGCAGTTACAAACATTACTAAATTTTAATTATATTTTATTTTCTTATGATTGTTTCATACTATATAGTAAAATCTGTAAGAAACGTTATTTCGAAAACATCGAATTCCTGAGAATATTCGAAGAAGTATCGTTTCGCCATTCATTTAATTCCTCAGAATTTCCTCCAGGGATTTCTATGGAAAAAAAATCTAGAAATTACTTGGAAATAAATCAAAAAATTTCTTTGGATATTCCTCCGAAAAATTTTCTTTAAAAATCCTAAGAAAATTACTTTATAAATTTTGCCGGAAATTTCTTTATGTATTTCTTCGGAAATTCCTTACGGAATTCATTTGGAATTCTTTAAGGAATGCATACACCCAACCAGCGGTTGTTAGATTTTCTAACAATTCTGTATAAGAATCTACCAAAACCTGTATAAGAACTAGGCATATGGGAAATTGTTTGATTCTTATACAAGTGTTGAATAAGAATTTAACTATTTTGTAAGCGTTTCTAATAATATTTGTTTGAGAGCTTAATTTTTTTTGTATAAGAGTCTAACAATTTCGCATATGCCCAGTTCTTATACAGGTTTTGTTAGATTCGATGCTGGGTCATTAGGCCGAAGGTCATTAGGCCGAATGGTCATTAGGCCGAACGGTCATTAGGCCGAATGGCCATTAGGCCGAATGAGAACTGGGAAGTGCGAAGTGAGTAGTGCGAAGTGAGGAAGTAGTAGAACGGAAGAATAAATAAGATGAAAGGTGGAACAATTAAGAAGGACGAAGGAAGAAGGAAGAAGGAAAAAGAAAGAAAGAAGAAGAATAAAGGAAGACGGGAGAAAGAAGAAAACGAAAAATAAGAATTAAGAAGGAAGAAGAAAGAAGGAAGAAGGAAGAAGAAAGAAGGAAGAAGAAAGAAGGAATAAAGAAGAAAGAAGAAGAAAAAGGAAGAAGGAAGAGGTAAGAAAGAAAAAGGAAGAAAGAAACAGGAAGAAGAAAGAAGGAAGAAGCAAGAAAGAAGAAGGAAGAAGGAAAAAGGAAGAAGCAAAAAGGAAGAAGGAAGAAGAAAGAGAGAAGGAAGAAGGAAGAAGGAAGGAGGAAGAAGGAAGAAGAAAAATGAAGAATGAAGAATAAAGAAGAAAGAGGGAAGAAGGAAGAAGAAAGAAGAAAGATGGAAGAAAGAAGAAGAAGAAAGAAGAAAGAAGAAAGAATAAAGTAGAAGGAAGAAGGAAAAAGGAAGAAGGAAGAAGGAAAAAGGAAGAAGGAAGAAGGAAAACGGAAGAAGGAAGAAGGAAGAGGGAAGAAGGAAGAAGGAAGAAGGAAGAAGGAAAAAGGAAGAAGGAAGGAGGAAGAAGGAAGAAGGAAGGAGGAAAAAATGAAGAATGAAGAATGAAGAAGGAAGAAGAAAGAAAGAAGGAGAAAGAAAGAAGAAAGTAGAAAGAAGAAAGAAGAAGGAAAAAGGAAAAAGAAAGAAGGAAAACGAAAAAGGGAAGAAGGAAGAATAAAGAAAGAAGAAGGAAGAAGCAAGAAGGAAGAAGGAAGAAGGAAGAAGGAAGAAGGAAGAAACAAGAAGGAAAAAGAATGAAGAAAGAAGAAGAAAGAAGGAAGAAAGAAGAAGGAAAAAGGAAGATGAAAGAAGGAAGATGGAAGAAGGAAGAAGGAAAAAGGTAGAAGAAAGAAGGAAGAAGGAAGAAGAAAGAAGGAAGATGGATGATGGAAGAAGGAAGAAGGAAAAAGGAAGAAGGGAAAAGGAAGAAGGAAGAAGGAAAAAGGAAGAAGGAAGAAGGAAGAAGGAAGAAGGAAGCAGGAAGAAGGGAGAAGGAAGAAGGAAGAAGGAAGAAGGAAGAAGGAAGAAGAATGAAGTAAGAAGGAAAGAAGGAAGAAGGAAGAAGGAAGAAAGAAAAAGGAAGAATGAAGAAGGAAAAAGGAATAAGGAAGAAGGAATATGAAAGAAGGAAGAAGGAAAAAGGAAGAAGGAAGAAGGAAAAAGGAAGCAGGAAGAAGAAAGATAGAAGAAGGAAGGTGCAAGAAGGGAGAAGGAAGAAGGGGTAAGGTGAAAAAAGAACTTCTTGTTTTTCACTTTTTGCTAATTCGGCCTAATGGCCATTCGGCCTAATGACCTTCGGCCAAATGGCCTTCGGCCTAACGGCCTTCGGCCTAATGGCCTGACACCGTTAGATTCTTATACAGAATTGTTAGAAAATCTAACAACCGCCGGTTGGGTGTACGAAAATGGTTGCAGGAGTTTCAACGAAAATTTTGTTGAGAATTCCTTCGGAGATTCCTTAAGTAATTTCTTTAAAAAATCCATTAGGAGTTTCTCCAAAAATTGCTTAAAAAAGCATGACCTTTGAAAATTTCTTTGAGAATTCCTTCGGAAATTCTTCCTTTTGAAATTTCTTTGGCAATTATTCCATGACTTCCTTAAATAAATCCTATCCATCTTACATAAGGAATTCTTTCAAAATTTCTTCAGAACTCCCTTTAATCTTTCTCCGGGAATTCTTTTAGAACTTCCTGCAAGAATTTCTTCGAAAATGCCTTTATGAGTTCTTCCCGAAAATCTTTCAGTACATTCGAATCTTTTTCAACAATTTTTTTCAAAAGTCTTTTAGTTTTTATTTTAGAAATTCTTTCAAAAATTTAATTAGTAACGGAAGTAATTTTAAGATTATTCAAGGAAAAATGTTCTGGAGCAGTTCTCAAATGAATTTGTGGAGGAGTTTTAGTAGAAATTCATTTAGTGTTTTGTGCAGGAATTTCCAAATGAATTTTTGAAGGCATTTCCAAAAGAGAACCTGAAAGGATTTTCGAAAATAATTCCTGAAAGAACAGCTTTAAGAGTTTTTGCAGGTATTTCTAAAAGACCCAAAAAAAATCCTAAAGGAATTTCCACAGAAATCCGTAAAACAATTTCTGAAGGATTTTTTAAGGAATTTAAAAAAAGCAATGACGAAGAAATTCCGAATATAATTTCAGAAGAAATGCCTACTGGTATTTCAAACGTAATTCCTAGATTTCTCCAGGAATTCCTTCGGATTTTTTCCAGTAATGTGTTCGCAATTTCCTCCAAAAATTCCTTTGGAGATTCGTCCGGTAAGTCCTTCGGGAATTGCCTTCTACAAAAACTCTTCCGGAAACGAATTCCAGAAAGTCTTTCGGAAATTCTTTCGGGTATTTCTTGTAATTTCCCTTAGAAATTAGTTCGGAATTTCCTCCACGTATTCCTTCACAAATTTGTAAAGGAAAACATTGAGAAATTAATCAAGTTATTCTTAAAAAAAAACCTTCCGAAATTCTTCTAAGAATTCTTTTGGAATTCCTTGCAAAGTTCTAGGATGAAATTCTAAGAAATTTCTTAAGAATTCCTTAATAAGGGCCTGGTAGAACATCCGAATTTTCAAAACAACTCCTGAAGAAACTTCCGACAATCTCCAAAAAATCCTTTGGACATTCTGTCGAGACTTCATCAAGGAATTCCTCTAGGGATTTCTTTGGAAAATCTGCCGAATTTTTTTTTCAGGAAATAAATCTTGAAATGAAATAAATGTTGAAATTTCTCAAGATTTTCCTCCAAAAATGAAATGCAAAGAAAGGTTTCTAAGAACTATTTTAGAACTTCCCTCAGGAATTCCTTAAGAACTTCATCCAAGAATTCTTTAGGAATTTCCATTGGAATTGCTTCGTAAAATTCTTCAGAAATTATTTCGAAATTCCCTTCGGATAAGCCTTCCAAAAACGCAAATTTCTTTTGAAATATCAACAGAAAATGTTTTAGGCTTTGCAAAAATTTTCATCGGAAATCAATTTCGGAATTCCCTTGGAAAATTCTTTTCAGCATTCCTTCGGATTTTTTAAACAAATTACTTTGTAAATTTATTAGAAATTTCTCTAGGGGTTCCTTAGAAGTTCCTTGACATTTTTACCTGAAATTCCCATTGAAATTCTTTCAGAACTACCTGAGGCAATTCTTTGAGAAATTCTTGTGGTAATCTTTAGATAATTCCTCTAGTATGTTTGGTAATGTAAGGAAGACATTTTTGGCCATTTTCTTCAGGAATTTATTTACAACATTCTCCATTTCTTTTAATTTTATTAGGGGATCTCTTCAGAAATTCATTCAAAACTTCTTTAGATTTTTTTTTTCAAAATTCCTCCGAAAATGCATTAGGAAATTCTGTAAGGAATTCTTTTGAAATTGTCTAGGGATTTCTTCAAAATTGACATAAAATTGACATTTGTTATACCTTTCACACTAACAATTCCAAAACCTCCCGTGGCACCTATGGCACCTTCGTATGTAGGTGTCCAACAAAAAATCCTTCCCTTTCCCCAGCATTCGCAAGGACGTGGTCAGGGTAGATCTCACCTGTTAGATAGTCCATCTTCCATCTAAGATATAGATATTAGTCCTTAATACAATATCTGTGGTAACGGATGAAAGTAATGCTACTCTCTCATAAAAGGCTATGTTTGTATCACCTACGAATTTGTCCGAGTCGCTCAATGCTAATACTAATGGAGAAGCTAAATACTCATAGGATTGAGTTTCCCATAGGAGAAGTTTCCCAAGGAATGAAAGTAGGAATATTTAAAAAAAAACCCAGATTAATCCACCTAGCGGTGATGACGCCTTTCTCGTGCGGTAAAAAAAATAGTATTTTGGGCATTACTTCTAAGCCCATCGTCCGTTTGGGCCAATTTTCAATAGGAAATAATGAGACAAGATTCTGCGTCTAATGCAACCTGTTGCGAGGAAATTGGTTCAGGGTAAGTGCATTAAAAGTGAGCTAGATTTTTTTACGCGCTTTTTTATGAGAAAAAGTATTTTGGCCATAACTACCAAGCCCATTGTCCGATCCGTCCAATTTTCAATTGGAAACAATGGAGCAAGATACTGCGTCGAACGCAGCCTGCTGTGAGGGAATCCGTTTAGGGTAAGTGCATTAAAAGTGAGCTAGACTTTTTTACGCGCTTTTTTATGAGGAAAAGTATTTTGGCCATAACTTCTAAGCCCATAGTCCGAATCGGCCAATTTTTAATAGGAAACAATGGGGCAGTATACTGCGTCGAATGCAACCTGCTGCGAGTAAATTGGTTGAGGGTAAGTGCAAAAAAAGTGAGCTAAACTTTTTGCTCTTTTGGTGCGCACATACACACACACATACACACACACACACACACGCACGCACACACAGACATCACCTCAATTCGTCGAGCTGAGTCGATTGGTATATAACACTATGGGTCTCCGAGCCTTCTATAAAAAGTTTGTTTTTGGAGTGAACATATAGCCTTTACGTATACTTAGTATACGAGAAAGGCAAAAAGCTAGTTTCCGTCAGAAATTCTTTCAGGAACTCCACCAAGAACATTTTTGCCATCAAGAAAATTATTTAGCTCTTTTTTAGCACAATATTCAATTTGATTGGTCATCGTGAACCAGTCTTACTCAGCCAGTGCTCATGTTCAGTTTTGTTGATCATCTATTGAGATTTGTGAATACATTAACTCGAGGTGCGAAATAATTTGTCCGTTGTGGCTGCCATTAGTGGATTCCGTCGTGTATGTTCTTCCAGGGTCCAGGTTTCACACCAGGTAAATGAAGTAGCTATGCAAATTATTTAAACAAACTAGATTTGCAGCACCTCAAACATTGCTCAATTGTATATTTAACTTACCAAATGGTAGATCGATTTTTTTTTTAATTTAGATATATTGAGAAGTAAAACAACGAAAGTGTATCAAAATCCTGAATTGGAAATAACTTTTGAAAAAAGTTATTAACAAATTCGTCCTGTGACACCGAAATCTAATTCTCAACACTGTCCAGAGATCACGAAAAGTTAAGCAGAATTTATTAAATTTAATTCACCAAAATCAGGGAATAATAAAATAGTTTTAATTTGATTAACATTTTGTAATCAGGTACTAATTAGTGTCGTCTGCAATGATCAGCAAACGTATGATATTTCAATTTTACATATCAAGAGTCGGTTTTTATAAGGGTGATTCATACCGTATGAATAAAAAAAATCCGCGTTGAAATTGATTTTTTCTTCCATTGATTGCCGGTTTACGCCGCCGCCGCCGATAAAGGCCAACGGCGCGCCGCCGTGACGCCGCCGCCGATTATATGACCGGCGCACAGATCTAATACGACACCAATACTTACTACAGTATATGCATTTTTTTAAGTACCAATACTTTCAAAGTTTTGTTTTGGGTACTCAATTTACCTTCACCTTAATGCTGCCTTAGAATAAATCTCGCTTAACTTTTCAAAAGGTCCTAAGTAACATTTTTTTCATGAATTAATTTGAATACTGCAATCAATAGCTTTCATGTTGTTCTGTTGTTTGCGCTATTCAAGTTAATTCATGAAAAAAATGTTACTTAGGACCTTTTGAAAAGTTAAGCGAGAAATGTTGATTCAAACCTCAGACAGCAGCTGGACATTGGATTCATATGCCGGATACAAAGATTTATAGTTCGGGCCCCTGATTACACGTTATCGAACAGAATAATTGCAAACAATTCTCACTACCCTTTGCACCACCGGAGGTGTACATGACCCATAAGTAAATAAGTAATATTATTATTAGGGGTGACTGGGGTAATATGCATCTCCGAGGCAAAACGACCTTTTGACATTTTTAACAGTGCTCCAGGAATATTTTCAAAAATGTTTACTACTGGATTGGTGGTTCGGGATCCGAACTACATGCGCTGTAGTAAATACTTTGGAAAAACTGCCAAAAATGTACTCAAAAATGCCAAAGGGTCGTTTTCTCTGGGGGTGCATATTACCCCACAGCATTTCTGTAGAACAACCCAAAATTCTAAAAAATAGTTTAGAGGTTCCAACAGAGCAATTCTTGAAAAAAAAGCTCTTTTTTCGCACTTATCGCCACATATTGACTATATGTGCCACATTTTAATCACTTTTTCAGCCATTATTTTTTTTCTGTGGATCATGATGAGTATCCAACATAATTCGGTTGGACTTATGCAATTATATGACCTCTAGAACCATTTAAATATCATGAAAATGCAATTTTTTTTATGATTTTCGCAGAAAATCATCCCGTATCCGTAGAATATTTTTTTCTCATGCTTCATCAAATATTATTCAAAAAGTATTCTGTATAATGGAAGTTTCAGAGACAACAGATTGAAAAATAATGTATCGGGGCTGAGATATTAAAGTTTTTGCTATTTAAAATATGACTAAAATTGACCGTCTCGACATGATCAGAATGTATTCGATTGATTTTAATATTGTTGATTCAAACCTTCTAAAATAAAGCGAAAAATGGAAATTGTTGTCATTTTTGTTCAATTTAAAACTTTGTACAAAGTTTACAACATGGTTATCTGATATTCCATGCAGGTAAAGGATTTTTCAAAAGCTTTCTTTTGTACTCCATAACATGATGGAGGAATCTCTGCAAGTGCCGTTTATAGAAGTTTCCTGTACTGGAAGGTGTCCGACATTGGGGGATCTCCCCCTACTTCACACCAACTGGTTATCCTCTCTCTTGTTACGGTTGTATTATTTAAATCTATACTTCTCATTAATCATCATGCTTCTTGAAAGCCTTGTAACCCTTCTCAATAAGTTCAATAAGCGTGACTGGTTTGGTGCGTTAATGAATGGGTTCTTTCACAAATAACGTAACGCTAAATTTGGCAATTTTAGACCCTTAACCTTCCCTTCGTAATCCATCTTGTAAAAAAAGAGTTTGTTTTTTTTTTGTATGAACCGCTTGATCCCTTCATCCTCTTACAACGTAATTTTTGAACTGCCCTTAATAGTGATGATCAATACAAAATCCTCAAGGGAAGCATATAAATCAATAAAAAGGGGTATACGATAGTCGAAAATAACGAAGTTATATGTATAATAGACTGTTACTGTAGAATTTTTTCATAATTCAACTGGAAAAATAACAATTTCATATAAAATAAAACATAGCTCGCGCTTAGTTTCACAGGGGCGTAACTGTATTGATCGATTTCTCTTAATCAATTTTATATTTTGTTAATAACTCAATTGTTTCAAAAGGTACAACCGTGATTATTGATGCTGGTGCAAGATACAATCATCCTTTATTATACCAAACCATTGAATCATCACCAAACTAGCGCAATTCGGTACAATAATAAAAATAAAACATCGACGAAGAGAAATCGATCAATACAGTTACGCCCCTATGAAACTAAGCGCGAGATATATAGTTTACAGCTGTATTGGAAACATCTTATTATAAGCATTAATACTCTCAAGGAGTTGATGAAACAATGTACCATGCGTCTCCATCAGAGCGTTAATGAACAAAGCTTCCAATGAATGATTAAATTTGTTAAGATTAAATCATCCAATTCTATGATTAAAGATTATGAATAATGATTTATAATTATGATTAACGATTGATTAATTTTTGACAATGATTAACGATGATGATCAATGATTAAAACGTTTGGAGTACGATTAGCGATAGTGATTAAATGTTGACACAATATGTGTATGATTAATGATTAACGATCGATATGATCATGATTAATAATTGAGAATAATCAAATTGACTAATCTGCTATTAAATTGGGTTATTCAACGGTATAACAACTATATTATTATGATTGAAGATTATTGATTGAAAGCGATGTATCCAATAATTAAATGTAAAATTCTATGATTAATGATATGTGATTAACGATTATTTTTTTTTGTATGGTTATAAAAAATGAATAATAATTAAATAAGCCATTATTCATTAATCATGATTAAATCTATGATTAATCACTAATGCTCTGGTCTCCATATGCATGTATACGTGTATATGATAAACATGTTTAAAACTTGTTGGCATAAAAAGAATTTTAGGAGAAGTTTTGCTACTACTACTTCGTCTCGCTTTTAGGGAGATCAATCATTAAACTGAATATCTCCAAAGAAAGGCATTAACTTACTGTTGAAATGTCTGGAAGACACCAGTCGCATAATAAAAGTACTATTAAATGAACGCGCTGAAAAAACGTTTTCGTCACTGTGCAATGGCTTGCTAAAATGAAAGTCAGAAAGTTGTTTTAAAAAAATCAGAAAAATAAACGAAGCTGCAACAAAATGGCCTGTTGCTGGAAGGACGGTACAGCTCCAAAAGGCGTTCCCACATTTCAGCTTTGATGGCCAGCTGGGTGCTCCGCAAGAGGGAACAGCGATATAAGCTGATTATGCCTAATACAACGTACACACGGTCAAGCAGTTTGACCAACATTGACTCCACATCTCGTTTATTCAAACATTCATCAAGTTTTACCAATAGCGGGACAAACAATCAATTTATTCGACCAACAATATCACACACGAATCACCGAAGCGCCAACTTGAGCATCAACCATCAAAACATATATTTGGGTTTGTGCAACTTCACTACAAATGCTCAAACATGTTCGGCGAACCTTGACTCCACCCCGATAACTCAAACCAAAATCAAACCGTTTTATATTTTTCCAACCGAGCCGCCAACTGTCAAATGGTTGTTCAAACAACTTCACACACGTTCAAACAAAGCAGCAACCGGAGCGTTTTCTATGGGGTGGAGTCAATGTTCGTCAAACTGCTTGAAGGGTGTGTACGTTGCATGAGGCCTGGGAATTCTCGCGTTTGTCAGTGACACCTGACAAGATACATAAAAACATGGTCAGTAAAAAAAAACTTGTCAACTTTCAGTTTTCCGTCGTACGACTGGATCCCCACGACCAGATGACAACTTTTTTCAATCGCGACAACATTGGTCCCAAAAGTAAGTTATGTCGCGTCGCATCTTCTGGTTATCTTTTCGTGGAGCAGCAATAGCAGCGGACAGATTTAAAATGTAAGTTTGCTCGCTTTTCACGCGGGTTATGGAATTCTCGCGCTTTCCAAGTTGGTTTTGGATTTATTTGTTCACGCGGTTTTTAAAAAGATTGGTGGATACGTGTAAACGAAACAGGGATTTTGTTGTTTTAACGATTTTTTTGTAATTTGCGCGGTTTTGACTTACGCAGTACAATCGTTCACGTAATTTTCATACTTCAGTGGATTTTGACTGGTACACCGTTTGTAGCAATTGCCTGGTAGACGTTTTTTTTAACTGCAATACCTTATTTATAAGAGAAGTGCGGAATTTCATTCATGCGTATAACCTATATTGGGGGCAATCAGGGAACTTTCTTCGATAAATGTATGATTGATTGGAATTACTGCACGTTAACTTGGGCGGAGTATTAAATTTTAATCGTTCTGCACGGGCACTGTTGTGGGGGCCGTACACTAATTACGTAAGCATTTTTTCTGTGTTTTTCGAAACCCTCTCCCTCCATGTGAGATTTTATTCACACATTATTTTTTATATATATGGATCGTAAGAAAATGAGAAGTGCCTACGTAATAAGTGTACGGCTATAAAACGCTCATGCGGGCTTGTTCATGCTATGTTTTTTTGGTTTATATTGTTCAAAAAACAAAAGCTTGTGTGCTCGAGTTTTAATGGCCCGCTTAGAAGATTTCCTGTTATAGATCATTACAAACCATTCATGATTTTTTACACATGAATTTGAGATATGGTAATTTATTAAGTTACAAAAAAAGATCGCAGCAATCGACGGGCGCGGTTGGCTGCAATAGATTTTCCTGTCACGAAATTTTATAATTCTCCTGAATTTAAAAAAAAAATCAAAAGGCTCGCTTACAGTTCGATTAAGAAGAAAACTAAATGAATTTTATGCGAGTGGTGCGTTAGTGAAAAAAAATTTACTACTTAAAACAGGCCTCCGGTTGGCCAGATACCACCGGGCGGTTGTATGTTTCAAAAGAAGAGTATGGATGGTGGACCGCTAGTGGGAAAATACTTTGAGTGCTTGGACGGCGGAATAGTGAAATTCTCGCGAAGATCTTGTAGTGTGATAGAGGATGAATTCGAAAAATTTCTGCTCGCTTCATTTTTACTTACTTTATTTAATTTGTCTTCCGAAAATAAAATTCAACTTCAATGAAACCGAATGTCAATAGTGCTGTATTTATGAAGAATTGTAAAATCGTGGACAATGCCACGTCGCACACCACTAGTGCACCGCAAAGAAGTAGTTCTCCGCATCTAAAGCGCCCAAAGTTTGAATATCAGCGAATCCTGGCATCGGCACTTGGCAAATAGGATTGTGTGTTTTTCCTGAAACAGTAATGGTGTTCAAGCATGCAGTCTCTGATTCCCGGATTTAGTGAGATTGTTTCAAAATATTTTTTTATAGATTATATAAGTAATATTTATATTCCACCTCATATTTTCGCTTATTTATAACATTTTCATATTCGTTAAATTTCATTTATAACCATTACTCGTTATCTTTACTCATCAAATAAATTTTCTACATGGCGACATTGCTAGGTCGAATCGATACCAATTATACTTATTATGTTGACTGTATTTATAAATTTCATCTGTTAAAAATATTTATCGTTTTCATAACATTCCTCATATTCAAAATATTCGATAAATTCATTATAGACGTATTCATGTTTATCTAATACACTATATTCTCTGCACACAATCAACCATTTCAACTTAGGATTCATTTGTTGATCAAAATCATTATCATACCAGAGGGGAAGGGGAGTTTAATTTCTTTTTGCTCTTTTTTCGTTTCAGAGAGCGAGCAAAGGCGCTTAAACCTAGGCTATTAGCCAGGGCAAGGCTAATACCTTCGCCCCATCCGAGGAAAATCATCGGCAAGGATAATGGAGTGACATAAATTTCTTAGCAAAGTCACTCCCAACGTATTTTCACAAATTTTCTATCATTTGCTTATAATGATACTCCTAAACCACATACCCTACCCACCATCCAATTCCTTGACATCTATGAGGGCGTCGGTGGGTCGCTGGCCTCTCGTTAAGTAGATGTCATATCATCATTTCCTTCCCTTTCCTAGTAACGGAGAAGATGGGCGTGGCCGGCAATGATCGCTTTCATGTTTCATCATTTTGGACCCCCAATTGGATTTCCATTGAATCCCAAATGGAAATCCATAAGCAATTGGGGTAAGAAAGGTAAAGAATATACATGACAACTATCAGTATGCAATCTACGAAATACTCCGTTACAACGCAACGCAAGTTACAAAAAAAAACAATTATCTTCAAAATAAATTAATTTTTTGCCTTTACAGCTTGATGGTCGCATTTTTTTATATATTCGTAGACTGAACTTTGAGATAATGTTTATATATTTCAAATATAACAAACTAAATGTTCAAAAGCATTGAATAAGGAGTAAAGAGCTAGACTAAAATCACCAAAATTCGAAACATTATTTTTATGCCGTACATATTAGTCGTTTTTATAACGAACTAGGCTTCAACTGATGTAAAATCCAGAAACCACATCGTCAATTCATAAAGACAACATTTTGCTGACAACGACAACAATTTTTGTCACGACAGAATTCGAAGGTGACATGACAAACTTTTTTGTCAATTGACCAGGGTTGTTAACGTTAATCAACGATTAACGCATTTTCGTTAATCCGTTAACGTTGATTTCAAAGATTAACGATTTTTACGTTAATTTTGAAAGAACGTTAGTCAATGGTAACGTTAACGCTTTTCGTTAATTTAACGTTAACGGCTGCGTTATTTTTTTACGTTAATGAGTAGCTATATGTACTGTTACTGTTTTTTTTTATTATTTTATAGGCAAAGGAGTTTTTGTTTATCAGTATAAAAGAGATTTAGCCGTAAGCCCCTCTGATATTAAAATAATTGTAGAAACATATGTAAGATAAAAAAAACGATTTTATAGTAGAACATTCTCTGCTAATGCCGTCATTACTCAGCTATTGAATATCATCGCCCAGATAACAAAATATTCGACAAAAAACATCATAGCATTTTATAATAGACTTGATTGAAATTCATCACATAATGTAAAAGGCACTAAGAAATCATTAAATTTTATTAACAATCCGGAATTTGTTTTTGAACATAATGATTTCGCTATCAAATTATATTAATTAGTTACATAATGATATGCCCCATGGGAAAAAACATTTTCATTTTGAATTTTTTTGAGTGAAAAGAAAAACTTTATTCATTATCAATTTATAGCTAATAGGATTTTAGTGAAAACAGGAGAGCCAAATTTCATGGACAGCTGGAATTGAAGCACATTTTCCATATTATGAAATCTGCTTTATACATATGTATGAAAGCAGTATCTTTCACTAGCAACTAAAACCTGTGCTTTTGATGCGCACATCTTGAACGGTCTGAATATGTGTAGATAATAATTGGCAAGTTGCTTTTCTGTCAAAGTTGGTCTGACTTGAATTGAAAATACTTTCAGAATGACAATGGATTTTCATAGCGGTGAACTATGATTGATGAAGAAAAAAATCATGCCCCATGTCATGTCCCATGGAAACCACATTCGCCTAGAAACGATTTGATTGTTATTATGCAGAACTTGATGGCAGATGAAAAAACATTAACGAGTAGATTATCGCTGCTCGTTGACGTTAATTCAACGCATCCCGATAACGTTAACGTTATAATCCAAGTAACTCAACGCAACGACGTTGACGTTGAACCAAGAGAAAATCAACGTCAACGGCGTTAATCGTTGATTAACGTTAACAACCCTGCAATTGACGATTAAAGGCTCCCCCAGACCTAAGCGATTTCATCGCCGCGACGGCGACAACTGGTCGTCGCGACTCTATCGCTGGGTCGCTGCAGGCAATGTTCTATTTACGCTTCCATACCAACGGCGACAGAATCGTTGTCGCCAAGCGATAGAATCGCGTCGCGACTGTCGTGTCGCGTGTGTTTGGGGGGACCTTAAAGGTTGCATGAAGAAGAAGAAGTCGAAGGATGACATTTGAAAAATATTGGCGCTTTGATGTTGCATGAAGAAGAAGAAGCAGAAAGATGCTAATCGAAAAAATCTCCACGGGAAACCATACGGAGAAGTTTTTAAAACTCTTCTCAAAAATTCTAAAAGCAATTTAATTAAAAACGGTAAGCAGTACGGGGTTGGACTTTTTTTTATACTGTGTTTTAAGTGTAATATTAGAAAATAAAATTTCGAACAGAAATATTGTGTTTATTATACAGTAGAAGAAAAGTCCAACCCCGTACTGCTAACCGTTTTTAATTAAATTGCTTCTAAAATTTTTGAGAAGAGTTTTAAAAACTTCCCCGTATGGTTTCCCGTGGAGATGTTTTCGATTATCATCTTTCTGCTTCTTCTTCTTCGTGCAACATCAATGCGCCAATTGCACGCGAAAGCATACGAGAATTTTTTTAAAACTCTTCTCAAAATTTCTTGGAGCAATTCAATTAAAAACGGTTAGCAGTACGGGGTTGGGCTTTCCTTCTACTGCATAATAAACGCAATTTTTCGATTTCAAATTTTATTTTATGACATCATACTTGATACACAGTATAAGAAAAGTCCAATCCCGTGCTGCTTTCCGTTTTTATTTCTTCTAGAATTTTTGAGAAGAGTTTTAAAAAAATTTCCGTGCAATCCCCGTGCAATATTTTTCTAATATCATCCTTCGACTTCTTCTTCTTCATGCAACCATTAATCGCCAATAACCATGACAACTATTCTTGTCCGTCTGGTATGTGCAAAACTTTTGTCGTGGTGCAAAGCGTCACACGACAAATATATCGTAACAAAATAAGTATGTGACAAGATTAAAAATGTCTTGTCGGAGAGGGAGACCAGTAGTGTGCTGTATCGGGTGTCGTTGGTTAGGTTGTGTTGTCTAGAGTCTATTATATAGAGTTGCGCTAAGAGGATCTTCTTACACTTATTCTGAATGATCCTCTTGTTATTGTGTTTGCAACTTTCATTTTTGTTCAACCCTTAAAGTGACTCCACGGGAGTGTTCACTTCTAATGCTTTTTATTTCGATAACCAAGTCACCCACCTTACCAACAAGCATATGTTTACTTTGCTCGATAGGTAGACGGTTTGACAGTTCAATAGGTAGATTTGGCTTCACTCTTTGCGTAACTCTATATATAATAGACTCTGGTGTTGTCAAGTTTGAGGTGACTGTTTTTTCTTTGGTTTTGTCGCATGGTTTTTCTGTGTGAAGGTGACAAATCTCAGGCCTGAGCCTAAATTCTGTAATCTTATCTACAGGTCTGGACACAAGGATCCCGAGACAGCAAGAAATAACTGGCGCTAATCGCTAATCGGGCTTTCTTTAGTTGGGGTGATTTTTATTTAGGGGTTCGCTTATTAACCAAACGTCAAAATGTGAGATTTATCGGAAGAAAAAGCGCCAGCAGGAAAATACCGTAAAGAGACGGAGCAACTGTACCGCACTAATAACGCACGAAAGTTCTATGACAAGTTGAATCGTTCACGTAAGGGCCACGTGCCACAGCCCGATATGTGTAAGGACATAAACGGGAACCATCTTACGATCGAGCGTGGCGGCAGCACTATAAAGAGCACCTGAATGGCGATGTGGTAGACAACGGTGGCGGTATGGTAATGAACCAGGGAGCACGCGCGCAGGACATACGACCTCCTGCTCTGAAATTCCAGGAAATCCAGGAGGAGATCGGCCGGCTGAAAAACAACAAAGCCCCTTGGAGTTGACCAACTACCAGGAGAGCTTTTTAAACACGGTGGTGAGGCACTGGCTAGAGCGCTGCAATTAGTAATTATCATGGCTCGGGAGGATGAGGTTCTGCCGCAGAAGTGGATGGAAGGTGTCGTGTCCCATCTACAAAGAGAGCGATAAGCTGTATTGTGGCAACTACCGCGAAATAAAATTGCTGAACGCCACCTACAAGGTACTCTCCCAAATTTTATGCCACCGACTAGCGCCAATTGTAAGAGAGTTCGTGGGGCAGTATTCGGCGGGATTTATGGGCGAACGCTCTACCACAAATCAGGTGCTCGCCGTATGTCAGGTATTGCAGAAATGCCGCGAATACAACGTGCCCACACATCATCTATTCATCGACTTCAAAGCCGCATATGATACAATCGATCGGGACCAGCTATGGCAGCTAATGCACGAACACGAATTTCCGGATAAACTGGCACGGTCGATCAAGGCAACGATGGATCTGGTGATGTGCGTAGTTCGAGTTTCAGGGACATTCTCAAGTCCTTTCGAAACGCGCAGAGGGTTACGGTCTTTTGTGTCTACTATTCTGCTATTGCTATGGAGGAAGTAATACGAAGGACAGGGATTGACACGAGTGGTACGGTTTTCACGATGTCCGTTCAGCTATTCGCTGACGACATTGATATTATGGCACGTAGCTTTGAGAAGATGGAGGAAGCCTAAATCAGACTGATAAAGGGAAGCTTAACGAATTGGACTAGTCATCAACGAAGACGAAGTACATGATAGGAAGAGGCTCAAGAGAGGACAACGCAAGCCACCCACCACGAGTTTGTCTTGGTGGTGGTGGTGACGAAATCGAGGTGGTTGAAGAATTCGTGTACCTGGACTCACTGGTGACCTCCGATAAAGCTGATATCGAGAAATTCTGAGACGTATAATGGCAGGAAATCGTACGTACTTTGGACTCCACAAAACGCTCCAATCGAATAGAGTTTGCCGCCGTACCAAACTGACTATCTACAAAACCCAGATTAATCCACCTAGCGGTGATGGTGCCTTTCTCGTTCGTTCAAAAGGTTTGGAAAAATCTAAAATAACACCAATATGTGGATTGGTCTTATTTTTCATATTTGTTTATATGCATAAAAAAAATTCTCGCCAAACGCAATTTGTTGCAAACAAATCGGATGAGCATAAGAGCAAAAAATGGCATTTTATTTAGTAGTATTAAAATTAGTATTTTCGCCATAACTTTTGACCCAATTGTACGATCCGGCCAAGTTTCTATAGAAAACAATGAGAAAAGATTCTGCGTCGAATGCAATCTGTTGCGAGCAACCTGAGAAGCACACATATTGCACATCAATCACAGTAACTTATATATGACCGGATTCAGTCACAATATGGTTACTGCAACCAGATTTGTTGAACGTGTGTTGCTTGGGGAATAGATGAAGTATAAGTGCTAAAAAAGTGAGCTAGACTTTTTTGAACTCTTTTTCACAATAAATAGTAATTTTACCATAACTTCTAAGCCCATAGTCCGATCTGGCCAATTTTCAATAGGAATCAATGAGACATTCTGCGTCGAATGCAATTTAATGCGAGCAAATCGGTTGAGGATAAGTGCCCGAAAAATGAGTGACATTTTTTTTAGCGATTTTTTCATAAAAAACCCAGATTAATCCACCTAGCGGTGATGGTGCCTTTCTCGACCTTCGTAAAATGTGTGTGCTTGAAAAAAGATGAGCTAGTGGCTAGGAGTAAAAAAGACAAATTTCTTTGGCCGTTCTATGAAAATCAGATTATTTATGGCAAAGATATTGTAGATCCAGTTGAAAACCGAAAATCATATTTTGTCCCATTTCCGGATGTCGCAACTGCATCGCGAGAGGTGCCCGACTATGGCACAGTTGCGCACTACTCGCGATGCAGTTGCAACCTCCGGAAATGCGAGAAAATGCGATTTCGCGGGACCTCGGTTCGGTTTTCAGCTTGATCTACAATATGCTAATAAGAATTTCGACATTTTTGTTTCCTTTTCCAATCTTTTTGACGTACATAACCCTGTTTTATTTCACCCAGTCATATATTTTAACCCGTTTCGGCCCGGGTTACGATTTCAAATTGTAAAATCCACCGTTCTCTTGTTTTTCGACCGATTTGCATGAAACTTGGAGGAAGGATGCATTAAACCCTGTATTTTTGTGTAGGTGTGTTGATTTGGTGATTGGGTCCTTGGGTACGGTTTTATCGAGGGGGTCCCCTGGGTCAAATGGGGTCAAAAATAGGTCAACTTCCTTTTAATCGTAGATAACTAGTAGTAAATGCTCTCATTAATGATGCAATCGTTTTTATTCATCATTTTGCAATAGTGGGAATGGAAACTGCACGTTTGGACCTCCAAAATCCGGTTACAGATGTTACGGGAACCTGGTTCCCCCAGGGAAGTGGTCACTTTTTGAGTTGTTTTGAAACCCAGCTTGCGACACATCAAACTTCATGATTTTGCCACACAAATACAATAGAAGACATTTGGAGAGCATCTGTGCACATTCGCCACTTCCGGAGGGTCCCTGGGAACCTGAAGCCCTCAGGGAAGTGGTCACTTTTTGATTGATTCTGAAACCCAGCTTGCGACATATCAAACTTCATGATGTTGCAACGCAAATACAATAGGAGACATGTACAAAACATCTGACCACATTGGCCACTTCCGGAAGCTCCCTGGGTACCTGGTGCCCTCAGGGAAGTGGTCACTTTCTGATTGATTCCTAAGCCCAGCTTGCGACACCTCGAACTTCATGATTTAGCAACACAAATACAATAGAAGACATTTGCAGAACATCTGACCACATTGGCCACTTCCGGAGGTTCCCTGGAACCTGATGCCCCAAGAGAAGTGGTTACTTTTTGAGTTGTTCTGAAACTCAGCTTGCGACACATCAAACTTCATGATTTTGCCACAAAAATACAATAGAAGACATTTGCAGAGCATATGTGCACATTCGCCACTTCCGGAGGGTCCCTGGGAACCTGAAGCCCTCAGGGAAGTGGTCACTTTTTTGGTTGATTCTGAAACCCAGCTTGCGACCCTTCAAACTTCATGATTTTGCAACGCAAATACGATAGGAGACATTTGCAGAACATCTTACCACATTGGCCACTTCCGGAAGTTCCTTGGGAACCTGGTGCCCTCAGGGAAGTGGTCACTTTTTGATTGATTCCTAAACCCAGCTTGCGACACACATCAAATTTCATGATTTTGCCACACAAATACAATAGAAGACATTTGCAGAGCATATGTGCTCATTCGCCACTTCCGGAGGGTCCCTGGGAACCTGAAGCCCTCAGGGAAGTGGTCACTTTTTTGATTGATTCTGAAACCCAGCTTGCGACACATCAAACTTCATGATTTTGCAACGCAAATACGATAGGAGACATTTGCAGAACATCTTACCACATTAGCCACTTCCGGAAGTTCCTTGGGAACCTGGTGCCCTCAGGGAAGTGGTCCCTTTCTGATTGATTCCTAAACCCAGCTTGCGACACCTCTAACTTCATGATTTAGCAACCCAAATACAATAGAAGACCTTTGCACAACATCTGACCACATTGGCCACTTCCGGAGGTTCCCTGGGAACCTGATGCCCCAAGAGAATGGTCACTTTTTGAGTTGTTCTGAAACCCAGCTTGCGACACATCAAACTTCATGATTTTGCTACACAAATACAATAGAAGTCATTTGCAGAGCATATGTGCACATTCGCCACTTCCGGAGGGTCCCTGGGAACCTGAAGCCCTCAGGGAAGTGGTCACTTTTTTGATTGATTCTGAAACCCAGCTTGTGACACATCGAACTTCATGATTTTGTAACGCAAATACAATAGGAGACATTTAAAGCACAGTTTATTGGGCACTTCCGGAGGTTTTCTGAAAACCTGGTGCCTTCAGGGAAGTGGTAATTTTGTAAGTGGCTCTAAAACCCAGCTTTCGACACATCGAACTCCATGATTTTGTAACGCAAATACAATAGAAAACATTTGCAGAACATCTGGGTACATCGGCCACTTCCGGGGGTTCTCTGGGAACCTTATGACCCCAGGGAAGTGGCCGTTTAATTGGTTCTGAAAAACAGCTTGCGACACATCAAACTGAAAGATTTTGTTTTCGCCAAATAATCTACTGTGTGTTTCGGAGCATTCTTTTCTGCTCCGAATTGGGAATCTCCTCCAGCTTTGTTCAACATGGTCTTGCTTTTTAGCCGCGCATCTTATCGCACGGCTAAGGAAGGCCCCAAAATAGCATATAACATATTTACCCCTAAAAATTAGTGGCCAATGTATCTAGATGCTGCGTAAGTATCTTTCATTGAATCTGTGTTACAAAACCATGATATTTGATGTATTGCTAAATAGCTTTCAAAACCACCTAACAATATGCACTTACCTGTTGCGAAGCCGCGGGGGGGGGGGGTGTTTTTGGAAGAGACAAAATTTTTGGAAGAAAATTTATTTTCGAACCCACTCAACCTACACCCCCCCCCCTCCCCCCATGATCAATTTTCTGGCTGCGCTGTGCTAAGGACACCAGGTTTCATGAGGAGCTTGATATGTCGCAAGCCGGAGTACTATAAAAAAGTAATCACTTTTCTGGCTGCACAGGCATTTCGCGAAGCTCAAGAAGTATTGAATTGGTCTTGCTGTTCTGCTTATGTTGTCTATTGTATTCGTGTTGCAAAATCAAAATCATGTATGAAATATAGCAAGCAGGGTGTCATCACTTCCGGGGGAGGAGGGGTTGTATGGCGAGGTTTTCAGCGAATGACCCCAATGTCCCCAGATGTTCTGCAAATGTGCAAATTCCTTCAACTTCTTTATGTTACAAATTCATCAAGTTGATTGTGTCGCAATCTGGGTTTCATAACCACCCAAGGTCGTGAAATGCAGTATGTTTACAGGAAACCTCCGCAATAGGTCATTGTGCCCAGATACTCTGCCAATGTCTTCTATTGTATTTGTATTGCAAAATCTGAAAATTTGATGTGTTGTGAACTGGGTTTCAGAAACATTCAAAAAGCGACCCCCTCTCTGAGAGCTACAGCTTCCTAGGGAACCTCCGGAAGTGGCCAATGTGCCCAGATGCTCTGTAAATGGCTCTAATGTCTATAAATGTCTATTTTTGATGAAAAGAGCTGAAGTTTGATGCGTCACAAGCTGGGTATCAAATCGACTCAAAAAGTGGGAACTTTCCTTGGGGCATCATGTACCTCCGGAAGTGGACAATGTGCCCAGATGCTGAGCAAATGTCTTCCATTGTATTTGTGTTGCAAAATTATGAAGTTTGATGTGTCGCAAGCTGGGTTTTAGAACCACTCAAAAAGTGACCACTTACCTTGAGGCATCAGGTTCCTAGGAAACCTCCAGAAGTGGCCAATGCGCTCAGAAGTTCTGTAAATGTCTCCTATTGTATTTGCGTTGAAAAATCATGAAGTTCGATGTGCCGCAAGCTGGGTTTCAGAATCAATCAAAAATTGATCACTTCCTTTGGGGCTTCAGGTTCCCAGGGAGCTTCCAGAAGTGGCCAACGTGATCTGATGTTCTGCAAATGTCTTCTATTGAACTTGCGTTGCAAAATCATGAAGTTTTATGTGTCGCAAGCTTGGTTTCAGAACCACTCAAAAAGTGACCACTTCCCTTGGGGCATCAGGTTCCCAGGGAACCTCCGGAAGTGGCTAATGTGCTCAGATGCTCTGCGAATGTCTTCTATTATATTTGTGTTGCAAAATCATGAAGTTTGATGTGTCGCAAGCTGGGATTCAAAACCACGCAAAAAGTGACCACTTCCCTTGAGGCATCAGGTTCCCAGGAAACCTCCAGAAGTGGCCAATGCGCTCAGAAGTTCTGTAAATGTCTCCTATTGTATTTGCGTTGAAAAATCATGAAGTTTGATGTGTCGCAAGCTGGGTTTCAGAATCAATCAAAAAGTGACCACTTTCCTTGGGGCTTCAGGTTCCCAGGGAACCTCCGAAAGTGGCCAATGCGCTCCGAAGTTCTGCAAATGTCTCCTATTGTATTTGCGTTGCAAAATCATGAAGTTCGATGTGTCGCAAGCTGGGTTTCAGAACCACTCAAAAAGTGACCACTTCCCTTGGGGCATCAGGTTCCCAGGGAACCTCCGGAAGTGGCTAATGTGCTCAGATGCTCTGCGAATGTCTTCTATTATATTTGTGTTGCAAAATCATGAAGTTTGATGTGTCGCAAGCTGGGATTCAAAACCACGCAAAAAGTGACCACTTCCCTTGAGGCATCAGGTTCCCAGGAAACCTCCAGAAGTGGCCAATGCGCTCAGAAGTTCTGTAAATGTCTCCTATTGTATTTGCGTTGAAAAATCATGAAGTTTGATGTGTCGCAAGCTGGGTTTCAGAATCAATCAAAAAGTGACCACTTTCCTTGGGGCTTCAGGTTCCCAGGGAACCTGCGAAAGTGGTCAATGCGCTCCGAAGTTCTGCAAATGTCTCCTATTGTATTTGCGTTGCAAAATCATGAAGTTCGATGTGTCGCAAGCTGGGTTCCAGAATCAATCAAAAAGTGACCACTTCCCTGAGGGCTTCAGGTTCCCAGAGAACCTCCGGAAGTGGCCAACGTGATCTGATGTTCTACAAATATCTTCTATTGTACTTGCGTTGCAAAATCATGAAGTTCGATGTGTCGCAAGCTGGGTTTCAGAACCACTCAAAAAGTGACCACTTCCCTTGGGGCATCAGGTTCCCAGGGAACCTCCGGAAGTGGCTAATGTGCTCAGATGCTCTGCGAATGTCTTCTATTATATTTGTGTTGCAAAATCATGAAGTTTGATGTGTCGCAAGCTGGGATTCAGAACATCTCAAAAAGTGACCACTTCCCTGGGGGAACCAGGTTCCCGGAACATCTGTAACCGGATTTTTGAGGTCCAATCGTGCAGTTTCTATTCCCATAATTGCAAAATGATGAATAAAAACGATTGCATCATTATTGAGAGCATTTACCACTAGTTATCTACGATTAAAAGGAAGTTGACCTATTTTTGACCCCATTTGACCCAGGGGACCCCCTCGATAAAACCCTACCCAAGGACCCAATCACCAAATCAATACACCTACACAAAAATATAGGGTTTAATGCATCTTTTCTCCAAGTTTCATGCAAATCGGTCGAAAAACGAGAGAACGGTGGATTTTACAATTTGAAATCGTAACCCGGGCCGAAACGGGTTAAGGATATCACTTTTGGATGTTAGTTGAACTGAAGCTCCGACTACACAAAAAAAAAACGAAAATGTCATTCCCATCACGCGAGCGGAGGGCAATATTTGTTATGATATTGTCAGTTTCGATGGTAACAAAACGCGCCGATCACTTTTCAAGCACCTTTAAAATCGTCGCCAATATCATTATTTCCAATCTGTGGTAGTTCAAAGCCAAGTTATGAAAATATGCATGAAAAATAGTACTAAATTTCGGGAAATAATGTGATTATTGAAATCAAACAATTTTGTTCACAGTTGATCTGACAGATCTTATGGCCATTTTTACTGGCGACGATTTCGGCGACGATTTGCTTTGCGACGATTTCAAATCGTCGCGGTCGATAAGGTGGGAAATTGATAATATAAATCTCATGACCGTCTTTCTGCCAAACTCCCGTATGAAGTGGGAGAGACAGAGACATCATCTCAGTTCGTCGAGCTGAATCGATTGGTATATAACACTATGGGTCTCCAGGCCTTCTGTAAAAGTTTGGTTTTTGGAGCGAACATACAGCCTTTTTGTATAAAAAGGCTAAAATGGTGTTTCGGCCACAACTTCCGATCCCATAGTCCAGTGGTGCTCAGCATTTTGTGTGTTTTTTGCCTTAATTTGCTTATCACACAATAAAAATGAGCTTTCATCTTACAAGTTAGTACTTGGACGAAAGCTTTCAAATATATCTATCAGCAGAGGATATTAAAACGAATATTGGTGGTAAAATCATTCCGTACGACTTGATCAAAGTAAAATTACCCTGCGGCCCGCGGTCCGCACTTTTGTTTTGCTAATCGTTTCGTACGGAGTGAATTTAACACCAACATCCGTTTTATTACCCTCAGCAGATAGATATATTTGAAAGCTTTCGACCAAGTGCTAATTTGTATGGGTTAAGCTCATTTTTATGGTGTGAGAAGTAAATTAAGGGAAAAAACGCCCAAAGTGCTGAGCACCACTGCCATAGTCCGATCTAGCCAATTTTCAATAGGAAACAATGGGACAGGATTCTGCGTCGAATGCAACTTGTTGCGTGTGAATCGATTAAGGTTAGGTGGCCGAAAAATAGGTGACATTTTTTGTGATTTTTATGAAAAAAGGTATTTTGGTCATAACATCAGATCCCATAGTCCGACCTGTCCAATTTTCAATAGGAAACAATGGGAAAGGATTTTGCGTCGAATGCAATTTGTTGCGAGCAAATCGGTTGAGAATAAGTGCCTGAAAAATGAGTGACATTTCTTACGCAATATTTTTGTATGAATTTGTATTTTGGCCATAACTCTCGATCCCATAGTCCGATCTGGCCAATTTCAAATAGGAAATAATGGGACAGGATTCTGCGTCGAATGCAACTTGTTGCGAGCAAATCGGTTGAGGATAAGTGCCAGAAAAATGAGTGACATTTTTTATGCGATTTTTTCGTATGATTTTGTATTTTGGCCATAACTTTCGATCCCATAGTCCGATCTGGCCAATTTCAAATAGGAATCAATGGGACAGGATTCTGCGTCGAATGCAACTTGTTGCGAGCAAATCGGTTGAGGATAAGTGCCCGAAAAATGAGTGACATTTTTTACGCGATTTTTTCGTATGATTTTGTATTTTGGCCTTAACTTTTGATCCCATAGTCCGATCTGGCCAATTTCAAATAGGAAACAATGGGACAGGATTCTGCGTCGAATGCAACTTGTTGCGAGCAATTCGGTTGAGGATAAGTGCCCGAAAAATGAGTGACATTTTTTACGCGATTTTTTCGTATGATTTTGTATTTTGGCCATAACTTTCGATCCCATAGTCCAATCTGGCCAATTTCAAATAGGAAACAATGGGACAGGATTCTGCGTCGAATGCAACTTGTTGCAAGCAAATCGGTAGAGGATAAGTGCCCGAAAAATGAGTGACATTTTTTACGCGATTTTTTCGTAGGATTTTGTATTTTAGCCATAACTTTCGATCCCATAGTCCGATCTGGCCAATTTCAAATAGGAATCAATGGGACAAGATTCTGCGTCGAATGCAACTTGTTACGAGCAAATCGGTTGAGGATAAGTGTCCGAAAAATGAGTGACATTTTTTACGCGATTTTTTCAAATGAATTTGTATTTTGGCCATAACTCTCGATCCCATAGTTCGATCTGGCCAATTTCAAATAGGAAACAATGGGACAGGATTCTGCGTCGAATGCAACTTGTTGCGAGCAAATCGGTTGAGGTTAAGCGCGTGACAAATGTGTGACAGGTTGTTGAGGAGTCTTGCGCACACACACACACACACATACACACACACACACACACACACACACACAGACACCACCTCGATTCGTCGAACTGAGTCGATTGGTATATAACACTATGGGTCTCCGGGCCTTCTATAAAAAGTTTGTTTTTGGAGCGATCATATAGCCTTTACCGTATACTTAGTATACGAGAAAGGCAAAAAAATGGTAAAATTTTCGATCCCATAGTCCGATATGACCAATTTTCAATAGGAAACAACGGGACAGGATTCTACGTCGAATGCAACTTGTTGTGAGCAAATCGGTTAAGGATAAGTGCCCGAAAAATGAGTGACATTTCTTACGCGATTTTTTCGTATGAATTTGTATTTTGGCCATAACTTTTGATCCCATAGTCCGATCTGGCCAATTTCAAATAGGAAACAATGGGACAGGATTCTGCGTCGAATGCAACTTGTTGCAAGTAAATCGGTTGAGAATAAGTGCCCGAAAAATTAGTGACATTTTTCACGCGATTTTTTCGTATGAATTTGTATTTTGGCCATAACTTTCGATCCCATAGTCCGATCTGACCAATTTCAAATAGGAAACAATAAGATAGGATTCTGCGTCGAATGCAACTTGTTGCAAGTAAATCGGTTGAGGATAAGTGCGCGAAAAATGAGTGACATTTTTTACGCGATTTTTTCGTATGAATTTGTATTTTGGCCATAATTTTCGATCCCATAGTCCGATCTGGCCAATTTCAAATAGGAAACAATGGGACAGGATTCTGCGTCGAATACAACTTATTGCGAGCAATTCGGTTAAGAATAAGTGCCCGAAAAATGAGTGACATTTTTCACGCGATTTTTTCGTATGAATTTGTATTTTGACCATAACTTCCTATCCCATAGTCCGATCTGGCCAATTTCAAATAGGAAACAATGGGACAGGATTCTGCGTCGAATACAACTTGTTGCGAGCAAATCGATTAAGGATAAGTGCCCGAAAAATGAGTGACATTTTTTACGCGATTTGTTCGTATGAATTTGTATTTTGGCCATAACTTTCGATCCCATAGTCCGATCTGGCCAATTTCAAATAGGAAACAATGGGACAGGATTCTGCGTCGAATGCAACTTGTTGCGAGCAAATCGGTTGAGGATAAGTGCCCGAAAAATGAGTGACATTTTTTGAGTAGTTTTGCGCACACACAAACACACACACACACACACACACACACACACACACACACACACACACACACACACACACACAGACATCACCTCAATTCGTCGAACTGAGTCGATTGGTATATAACACTATGGGTCTCCGGGCCTTCTATAAAAAGTTTGTTTTTGGAGCGATCATATAGCCTTTACCGTATACTTAGTATACGAGAAAGGCAAAACGCTTATTAAACCGGTAGTTCTCTACGGACACGAGACCTGGACGATGCTCGTGGAGGACCAACGCGTACTGGGAGTTTACGAAAGGAAAGTGCTGCACACCATCTATGGTGGGTTGCAGATGGCGCACGGTACGTGGAGGAGACGAATAAACCACGACTTGCATCAGCTGTTGCGGAACCATCCATTGCGCGTGCTGCCCTGCGCGAGAACCATCCATCGCGAAAATTGGACGATTTTCGGGAATTTTGGTTAAATTTCTTCGAAAATAATAGTCCATCATGTGTTTCTCCTAGAAGATCGGACATTTTCCAAGCAGCACAAATCGGACAAAAATGGTTGCAGCAACTTGAATGTGACTAAATCTGGTCACATAGTAGTTGCACTTCAGGGAGATCAATCTACCATTTTTTCCTATTTTAGACGAATCTACCATTGTAATAAGTAGAAGTAGTGAAGATCCGTAACTCAAAAATTCGCAATTTCCAACTACTCCCCCTATGTCACACCTTTTGTTTAAAGCATATGAAAACTTTGTATGGATTGCCACACTTCAGGCAACCCGCCTCAAAGCGTTAAGTAATTTATTGATGTTCTCTAATAGACAGGCTAATTGTTCACTTTAGTGCATTTTCTTCTAAGACTATATAGTAAACAATTTTAGGATTTCAGTATTAAAATAAAAACTTCTTCTTTATTGTGGCGCATTTATATCACCGCCAATAGTGTAATGTTGATGAATAAAGCGGTATAAACTGAATACTTTCTGAATCTCAGGAAATTGCAGTTTGTCATTTGCCAGTCCCACATAAATGCTTTTCTTCCGATTCAAGCACCTTTACCTTCGCGCACCGTACCGTACCAATTTGGATCTAATGTGCGAACACTTTGCCCCCTTTATGAGGGAGGAAATTCGCCCAATATAATTACAAGAAATACTCGAGTTAGTCACGAACAGAGAATGTGCCGGTAATCACCTGGAGGAGCACGATTCTTTGAAGTGCTGTAATTGGGTTTGGAGGACTCACGGTGTTAGATTTTATCTTGGATTTTCTCGCATGTTTAGATGCATGGAAGCATAGCTATGCGAGGAAAGTTTTTGCTGTATAAGCCGAGTGGATAACAAGAGAAGGAAATTTCACAGACAGTGAATCAGATTCGTTTTGGTGGAAAATAATAATTACATAGTTTTGAGCAACCTTATGAAGAAATTAATTAAGGAACGCTTCAAGTAACTACTAGCGGCAACCTATTTTTTTGAAGACGACCGCGAGCTATTGACAGCGGACCAATTATTTTAATTGAAATTAGTCCTTCAAAAAAGTTGGATGCCTCAAGCTCAAGCCCTATTCGGCGATTACAAAGTTGCTAGTAATGCTAAAGGGCAAATTTACAAAATTCTGCAAAATGAGCTGAATGTGAGGAGAGACGTCAAAGCATCAAAAGCTAAATACTAACCGGCACAGAAAGATTCTTACCAACTTATTGATTTTCTATTACAATTGGCTCCTCAAATCAGCTACCAGAAAGCTTCATTCATATCATCATGCTTCAGCATTCGATAATCAAAACTTTTCCATGTCGTAAAACAGCAGTCAGATTCACTATAGATGTTGCGTAGAACTATCAATGATGGCAGTGAGAGTATATTATTGCTCATAAGGAACAAGAGTTGGTTTGCTTTGTGCTGAACTGTATATAGAAATAGAGGGGCACGGTCGGGCCCAAAAATACATAAGCGTAATTAACGTTTTTTGTTTGGTTGTTACTTTGCCTTTTAAATAAAATCAAGCCCCTCCATAAATGTTTGGCCCCCGGCCCCTTGAAGGATTATTTCGACCCTGTCTCGGCGATTAAGAACTTTAATGCCAACTGGAGCAATAATGTCGTCTTACGGCAGAAATGAACAACTGCAAAGTTCACCGCAATCGTGCTTCCATCCAGATGTTCGACTGTTACTCTGTTCCATTCCGCCGCACGTGATTCTCCGGAAACATCATTATGACTACACGGCCGTGTGTATCAACCAAGGCTAATGCAGTGTGAGATGAGCTCGGCCGGAACGATGAATCCTTCTCCGGTTAGGTCGATTTCGGGCTCCACTGTTGGCAACATTTTATAATCTAATAAACAATTTATGGTACAAAGTGTCGTTGGTATAGTGGCGAAAGAGAAGCAAAAAAAAGTTCATCGAACCATGATATGGTTTTCTTCGCGGGGGCGGGTGGAAGCAAAGGCAACAGTGGGCTGCCATCCAAATGGAAATCTAATTTATGATCACTAATAAAAAGCAGCATTTTAATGACATTTCACTGTGCTGCCTTTGTGACTTGTTCGGCCAAAGCTGGAGTGGAAGGTATGAAGTAAGGAGGCAATATTCCCATCCGGTCTCAACAATGTCCTTTGCCTCATCGAAATTCCCATCTTTTGTTGTTTGCGTAGGATGGAAAACATAAATAAGCTTCCGAGTCAATGTCGTTCGTAAGTTGTGGCTCCGGAATGAAAAACTCGTGACAGCAACGTTATTGCGGTGCTCGAATTAGCTCAAGTAGGTTCCGAAGACTGTTGACGGGTGTTCGACAAATTTGAAGATGGGGTAATGAATATTAATTGTTGATATCAAATTTTGACTATATACTAACATATAGGTAAGTTACTAATAGAACTCTTCTGCAAACACAGAGAGCAGAGCTGACGCAAATATACACGCCATATAGGGTGGTCTAACCGGTAGTACCGAAACCGGTAATACCGGTATTACCGGCCAATTTTGGGTACCGAAAATACCGGTTTTAGAGACGGAAAATACCGGTATTTTCGGTATTAAAAATGTTGCTGTCAGAATAAAAAATCTGACTTTTTCTTCAATGAACATTGTTGATATCGTCCAGTCCAGTAACGGTACGAGAAGTAGTAGTTCTTCTCCGTAGATCACCTATGAAAAACGAATTTCTGCAAAAATATGTCCGTCCTGAATTCAGAAAAGAATTTGAATTAGTGGCTGATGCCAAGACACGCTGGAATAATTCAAGCCCTCGAACATGTTCAAGCTGTTGTGGAACTACTGCTCTGTGAGTTTTGCACTCTATATGAAGCCGACGTGGCGTTCCAATTTACGTTGGAACTATTATCAAATCAAGCCACAGATATTTCCGCCACTATTTCGATGCTTTTATAGAATGAATCCAAGAGAGACGATCCAAATACGCCGATCTTTTTGCTTTTTTTTAATAATTCTGCCGTGAAGCAATTAATCAGAAACGATTTTGGCATTTTCTTCAAGGCATCCAGAGCTACTTTGATTAGGCATGCGTATGGGATCTTGAAGCGTCTAATCATTGCTGATGCGATCGTTAAAACTGAGACAACGATCATATCAGACGATCGGTACGAAGAAGATGCCTCTATGAATATATTTCTGGTTTTTCGGTTAAAGAACAACTTGTGAAGAGACTGTAGAAAAGCAAAACACTTGCGTTGCTGGTGGCAAATATGTACGTTGACGCCGGGATCCTTGCACACAATCCGTAAGGAATTCTCCTATTATAAATCAGAAGGGATTACGGGCAAGTATTTGACACTGATTTTCGACGGTCTTGGAACCATTCGTCCTACTTCGGTTGAACCAGAGAGGGCATTCTCAGTAGTTGACAACATTGCTAACAAAATCCAATGCGGATTGGGAGATGAGTCGCTCAGTACGTAATGTCTACTTAAGTTTCGCTTTGCCCAGCTAAACAAGCAATGATTTTAACATTTGAAGTTTGTTAACAAATATTGTTTTTCATCCAGAAGTCCAAATCAAAAGTTTTTATTTTACTACCTGAAATTTTCACAAAAACCGGTATTCTACCGGTATTACCGGTATTGACTCCATCAAATACCGAAAACCGGTATTTGGCAAAAATGGCCAATACCGACCACCCTACGCCATACCAAGAAACAACAGCTGTCCACATTTAGCAATCACCTATCGATTATGGAAAGCAACACGTTTTCATAACACTAACCTACCACGCGTCTCCACGCTCTGTCTTCAAATTTGAAAACCGGTTAACAGGCGCACAGTAGCAGAATTGCGAGCAAATGTCGGACAAAACCTTAAATGTTCCAAATCCTAATGCAAATCACTCCTAATGGTAATTATACTGTGATAAATCAATTTTTTACATCACATGGAATGTAAGATGAGATGAGCAGAAAGAATTATCCATCTCCAGAGTGTCATTTGTGTTGCGTAATATTTTTTTAACTTTACTCATGTTGAAGATATTTTGTATAATAGACAAAGCTTTTAATGCTAGGTCTTGAATTAAAATGGAAACGTTCTGTATTCAAAACCATAACGACTTTCTGATTACAACTGACTGATGCTGCCTTATTCCATTCATTATCTTGCTCTGGAATGTTTTATTGATTCTCCGATAAGGAAAGAACATTCAAAACCGCAAGTTATTCATGGGTTCAGCGTAATAAAGCGAAACTTTGAACCTGCTGCTATGCTGTGGCTAGGCCCTCATGCATCACCAGCACCACATCAATTCCCACCACCGGCAACTCGGCTGAAAACGAAAGCTGTTGTAATGCCGAAACGAAAGCCTATAGGCACTTTGGCAGCTTTTTATTGCCGCAGTGCGGGATCCGAGCACCAAAGTGCAGCAATCTAAAAAATGGGACCCGATGATGTCGGAGGACGCGGGAAAAACAGCTTGTTGGAAAAGTTGAAAAACTTTAACTCACTATGAATAAACATCAGTTGGTTGTTGAAAAGTTTTCACCGTTGAAGCCCGGCCGTAAATCCGTTCAGACTGCTGACATGGTATGCTCTGCTTTGGTCGGGTCGTTTGCCGTTGGATATCGTCCCAACCACCAGGTGGAACTTTCAACAGTCGGTTGAATAAGTCCTATGACGACAACTATTCCACAACCCCATAAACAGTCAGTTACAGTTAGAAGCGGATGGAGTTGCTGCGCTACCTGTTGGTCCCGTTTATCAGACTGTCAGTAAATTCTCAAACACTTGATATTTTGCAGAGGCGAAGTTCATTTTTCTCACTTCTGGGGATTTTCCTTTTTGTTTGAGTAACCGCCTCTGCTAGCTGTTTGAGGGGGAGAGAAAATGGATGATTAATGAGTTGAATTTATTTTCCATCCAGTATCAGTTGAACTGGAAGTCGAGGAAAAGTGGAAATCTCACAATCTGAAATGGAAAAGCTTGAAACTGTCGGCCTGTTTGAGTAGATGTAAATATTTGTTTATGCTACTCGTTCTCGATGGTAAAAGGGTAAACAGTTACTCTTTCATTGGCAAAGAATTACAGTGATGTGTATAATATCGTCCATCCAAGTTTATGTGACGTTCAACATATTTTTGATTGCTTCAAACAGTTCAAGTATTTTAAATCTAATTGAAATGTAAATTAAACTGTATAAAAGAAATTAAAAAAAAATCATCCACCTAATGAGAATGGTACTTCTCTCGTGCATTATAAAAATACTATTTGACCAAATCTTCTCCGAAGGTGCATATCTGATCGAGTGTCAATTCTCCATGTTAGTATCGGCTCACAGCAGCGAATGCCAGCGAAGGACTCTAGGCAAAACTGTGCTCATCATGCTGTATCGTGTTAGCATCGAGAAGGCAGCCCCTTCAACGCGATGTAGGTAGAGCAACCCTGGTAAGGTAGCCTACCGAAGATTCTACAACTACCAAGTAAGGCAAAAGTAGAGCAAACGGACTGATTTAACGGCAACAGACCCGTCAACAAATAAAGGACAACGATTGGAAAGTCGGTTTTTGGAACGTGAGAACCGCATGTGTTGGACTCGTGAACTGCAGAAGGTCGGCGTGAGTATGGCAGCAATCCAGGACATACGGTGGCCCAGAACTAGAGATCGTGAATTCCAGGCGGTAGATCCCATAGCGAACACTTCATTCAAGTACCACATCTATTATATTATTGGAGTTGGATTCATGGTGATCGGGAAGCAGATGAAGCGTGTTATCCGGTGGAAGCCGATAAGCGACCGCACTTGCGTGTTGAGATTGAAGGGCAAATTCACACACGATGTAATGATTTTCATCGGGGATGCAAATGCGCAGATCGGAAGAGAAAATTTCTTCAGTCCTGTCATCATTGGTACGGAAAGCCTTCATTCCTCTACCAACGATAATGGTCTGCGACTTGTAACCTTTGCTGCTGCAAGAGGGATGGCAATGAGCAGTGCCTACTTCGCACGTTATATCCGCAAACACACCTGGCAAATCCGAGTGGAGACACTTGCTACAGATAGACCACGTGCTGGTCGACGGACGACATTTCTCGGATGTTATAGATCTAAGGTCCTTCAGAGGTCCGAACATCGATTCGGATCACTATCTTGTAGTTGCAAAAATTCTGGCGCGACTTTCCAGCGTCACGAATTCACGAAACAACAGAACGATGCGTTTCAATATCCAACGCTTGTCAGTTGAAGGAGTTGCTGAACAGTACCATCAGAAGCTGGACAAGCGGATAGGAGATGCCACCGGATCTGGCGACGTCAACAGATTGTGGAAAAATATCCACGGAGCTGTGACTACAACAGCGCAGGAAGCGTTAGGCACTGCACAGTGACGCCAACGAAATAATTGGTTTGATGAGGAGTGCCAGCGAGTGACGGACGAGAAAAATGTTGCTAGGAACCAAATGCTAGTGGCTCGTATTCGTTCCAACAGAGAGCGGTATAGTGTAGCAAGGGCAGAAGAGGAACGTATCCACCGCAGAAAAAAGGCAACACGAAGAGAGTGTGATAGATGAAGCGCAGGAGTACATGGATAGAATCGATATGCGGAGGTTTAACGCAACTTTCAATTGCGCGCGGCATAAGACGGCATGTGCAATGACCGAGAGGGGAATTTGCTGACAGACAAGACAATGGTGGCAGCCATGTGGAAGGAGCTTCGAAGTGCTCCTGTGCCGAAGATTTGTTGAACGGTGAAAATGAAGGTGTGGAGCAGGATGGACATAGTCGGCGACGGTAAAGCTGTGGAACCCCCAACGCTGAACGAGGTTGAGAAGGCTCTAAACGAGCTGAAAAACAGTAAAGCTGCTGGGAAGGACGAGGTCCCGTCGAGCTTCTCAAACACGGAAGTGAGCAGCTGCATCAATCAATTCACCACATCATCCAGAAAATATGGGAGGATGAAGAAGTGTCTGCCAGCTGGTTGGATGGCCTTATATGCCCAATCTAAGGGTGCAGACTAGAGTGTGCCAATTACAGAGGCGTACAAAATCCTGTCGCGTATCCTGTTTAACAGACTGAGACCGCTTGAGGAGTCCTTCGTCGGCGAATACCAGGCAGGTTTTCATGAGGGCCGATCAAGGATGGATCAGATGTTTAGCCTGCGGATGATCCTTGATAAATTCCGGGAGTAGAACTTGCAGACTCACCACCTGTTTATTGATTTCAAAGCAGCGTACGATTCAGTGAAGAGAAATGAGCAGTGGCAGATAATGTCCAAACATGGTTTTCCGGCGAAACTGATTAGACTGATACGTGCAACGCTGGATGGCTCGTAATCAATTATTCGAATTGCAGACGAAGTGTCAACCTCGTTTGTTACCTTAGACGGATTGAAGCAGGGTGATGCACTTTGGAATTTATTGTTCAATATTGCACTCGAAGGCGCTATTGGGAGATCTGGCGTGCAGAGGAACGGCAGTATCATCACACGGTCGCATATTCCCATTCCCAGCCAACACAAAATCGCATATACTAGCGAATAAGTGTACAAGGTGGAGGCGATATAGGCGCATTCCTGCATTTGACTGCGTACAAAATGCACGTATATGGCCTCCACTTTGTACACTTATTCGTAATGATATACGATCTTGTGTTTGCTGGGTTGGCTTTGCGGACGACATCGACCTTATTGGAATCGATCGCAGAGTAGTAGTGGAGGCTTTTGTCCCGAGGATAGGCTTAACCATTAACTCAGCGTAAATAAGAGGGGGCTTAGCCCTCCCTAGAAAAAAATTAACCCCCCCTAGGATTTGACATAGTAGTTAGCAGTGATATCAGTTTTCAACATGTAGCATAGCGAATTATTGAAAAAGTTTGAAGACAAATGAGTTATCTCGCATATTCACCCTGTCATAATGAAATGAGTGGCAGACAAATGAGTTTTTTTTCTCATTTCTGAGAAAGATTCCTGTGTGGCACTAAAATTGCACTTGGTGTTAATTATGTAAAGGCAATTGGCGAATAAAAGTTTCATGACGAAGAAGAAGAAGCCGAAAGATGTTATTTGAAAAAAAATGCACGGGAAGCAGACGGATATTTTTGAAAAATCCTCAAAAAATCTAGGAGCATTATATTTAAAAACGGTTGCAGTACGGGGTTGAACTTTTTTTTATATTGTATAAAACACATCATTTCGATTTTGAATTTTATTTTGTGATATTGAACTTTATACATAGTATATTGTCTATCCGGAACAAAGTTATACCGCCTTTTATACCGAAGTTGGATTTTTCTCCAGATACAGGCAACTTTCCCAACTTCGGAAGTAGTGCGCTGGATTCGCCTAAAGATGCGCTAAACAACGCATCAATTAATTTGACAGATAAAACTTCGGAAGAAAGTTCGGTTCGGAAGTTCCGACTTCCGAATTCTAAGTTGGTGCTACGCCGACAATAAGAAGAGTCCAACCCCGTACCGCTAATCGTTTTCAATTAAATTGCTCTTAGAATTTTTGAGAGTTTTAAAATAATTTCCGTATGCTCTCCCGTGCACTTTTTTTTAAATATCATCCTTCGACTTTTTCTTCTTCATGCAACCTTTTTTCGCCAATATATAATTGATTTGAAAGCATCAAAGCAAGCTTGATATGAACAACAATGGAGAGCTACCAAAATATCTGGATTCACTGGATTCCTTTCAGTATCGTTGATACCCTTGGGAATCTGTGGGGGATACCCTTCAAAATTCCTAAAGGATTCTCTTCAGAATCTCTAGTTAATTGCCTCGGTATGCCTCCAGAGTCGTTCGAATATTTGTTTCGTTTGGATATTTGCTTCGGAATTCCTTGACGATTTGTTTCAGAATAGGTTGACGATTTTCTACAGAAACCCTAGAATATTTATTTCGAAGTCTCTCGACATTTTGCCTATGAATCCCTTAATGAATTGCTTCGGAAACCCTCGCCGATCGGAATCCCACTGACGATTTGCTTTGAAATCCCTCGAGGAATAGCTTCGCAATCATTCGACGATTCGCTTCAGAATACATCGACGGTTTGCTTCAGAATTCTTCGAAGATTTAGTTTGGACTCCCCCGACGATTTACTTCCGAATCCCTCGATGAATTTCTTCGGAATCATTCGATGATTTGCTTCGAAATCCCTCGACGATTTGCTTCAACATCCCTTCGCAATCGCTGGAGGATTCTTTACGGAATCCCTAGAGGATTAATTTACTGTCCCTCGACGATTTGCTTCTGGATCCGTCGATAGATTGCTTAGAAATCCTACGACGATGTTCTTCTACATCCCTGAAACATTCGCTACGAAAACCCTGAACATTCACGTTGGAATTCCTGGAGGATTTCAGACAGAATCTCTGGAACATTTCCGTTGGAGCTCCTGGAACATTTCCATCGCAAATCCTGGAATATTCGCGTCGGAATTCCTGGAGAACTCCAATCAGAATCTCATTGGGATCCCTGAAACGTTTGAATATGACAGCGATCCGTCACAGTGTGCGGGACCAAGCCGAGCGCTACAACACTTAGTCGCAATAGCAATAGCTATCAATTTGAGTCGTTGTAGTAATCATCGGCTGGTAAACAAATGCTCTTCGACACTGTGGGTTACAACAGAAAAAAAAAACATGCCTCCTGAGCCAACGTTCTGATATTCATCACATTACATCACCGCCCCCCACCCCCCTGGGCATCAGGGCTAGTTACGCCAATGACTCTACCAAGACAAAGTACATGGTGGTTGGTAGAAATAGGGGAAGACCTAGTGATGTTGGTGCAGAGGTAGTGCTTGATGTGTTTGAAGTTGTTGAAGAATTTGTTTACCTTGGAACGCTTTTGATATGTGACAATAACGGCGTATTTCTGCTGCGAATAGGACCCCTTACGGATTACGTAACCAGCTTAGGTCCCGCAACATGCAGACGAAAAATAAATTTGCTCTATACAAAACTCTGATTCTAACAGTGGCCGTAGAGCAGCATTCGGGGTTTTCGAGCGTGGCGCGGAAAAGTGCTGATTACAATACTTGGAGGGAAACTAGAAAATTGTGTGTGGCGCGGACGCATGAATCATGCGCTGTATCAAGTATACAAAGAAGAAAATATTGTGAATCGTATAAAATACGGCAGACTTCAGTAGGCTTAGTGTGAATGTCGGAAGAAAGAATATTCAACAGAGAACCAGATAGTAACTGGCGACTTCGTGGAAAGCCACGAGAAAGCTGGCTGCACGCGGTGGAATTCGACCTGGAGACCCTGAACGTTCGGGGAAACTGCACAGATAGAAAAATCCACTGAAATGTACGCCAAAAATCATGCACATAAATGAAACATCAGTATTAGTAGTTCCACACGGGATATAGCCTAAATGTATACAATATTTTACGCGAATCGTCAATATTGCATACAAGTTGTAATCAATCTTGTTAGGAAGAGGACCATTTCAGCGTTGAATAGCGTAAATTTCCTTATGTCAAGTTTTACGCACTGTTTATTTTTCATTATTATTTTCTGTGTGGAGGAACATCGCCCAAGACCGACGATTATGCTCTACAATACGCCAGGCATAGATGTATCGACGCTGTAGCCAACCAGGTAGGTAGGTATCCAACTTGTCGTTGCAAAATGGTAAGTCCAAGTAATATAGATTTTTAATTTTTAAACATCCTGGTTTATTCATTCAACCTAGTTAAAAACAGAATTGTTTGAAACAATATACATTCTGTTCTGACATCCAACTACGGTTAGATTTAAACGAAATTGGAACATTTCCGACCAGAATATAATGAATAACAGTCGTGACAATCTACACATATTATTGACCTCCATACTTGTATGCTCCTAAATCCAGCCAATGAGAATTCAAACGATGATTCTATTGTAAACCTTTCCAAAATCTAAATTAGAGATCAGAATCAATTGAATATTATTACATGATGAGGAATAGATGCACACCATTTGCGATGAATGCAGTTGCGACATCCGAAAATGGCAGAAATTTTGATTGTTACCAGGTCTTCCTTCGGTTTTCCACTGGAAGAACAGAATCAGGTTTATTCACTAAATCTCATTAAAATTCGATTTTCACGGCTCCTTTATTCAATACTTCAATAACACCTTCCGGATCTCAATTTCAAAAATCCTTCAAATATTTCCAGAATTATAAAACAAAGAAATAGGGTAATTCGTCAAATGTTGAACGGCTAAATTAACAAAAATCTCACAGAATCTCAAAAATCAATGCAAATATTAGTATTTTTTACTAGTTTTTTTTTATTTAATAGGCTCAGTCGTGTATGACGCTTTGCGGAGCCGTAATTCTTCAGTATGAAAATATTAGGATTATTAAACTCTCATAATGATTGAGATTCCATTACAATATCAACAAATCATCTTCGTTTCTACTTTTATTGAGTTAGGGTTTTTCCTGGACTTTTCAACTCACCGTCTCACCATGCAAGATTTTTTTTTATTGAAGATAAAATTTTTGTTTATATGGAGCGAAAATAACCGACGTCCTCCTTTCTGCATTAGCCCTTACGTGATTTGTGTACGGCCCTCGCAATCTCCAAAATGCTTTCAAAAATCGGAATAACATACAATTATCATGAAATTGGGAGGAAAGTACTACCGCTTTATTTAAACGTTTTTGAAACTTTCTGTCCAACTTTGAGATCCAAAAATTGGGTAACTGATTTAGAAAACCTTGTGGATAATCCATGAAAATACAATGAAATACGCCCAAACCAGATACTATTAAAGGACATTACGATTAAGAGTCCTGAGTCTACACCACTTCCCAGAGGAAGATAAGGGCTGAAAATGTCTATAATAAAGAATGAAAAAAAAAACTGTACCACGCATTTATCTATAATTAGTACAATTAATATGAAAATTAAACAAGTATTGACTAAATCGCGCCATTGCATTACTAGAAATCAGGTTAATTTTTCACATATTAAGTGATGTTAACAATAAGACAAATGAGCAGCAAAGGCATAAAATAAACCCTTGGCAGCCCATGCGAACGGTGCTCTATCTTCTTCTTCTTCTTATTGGCACTACATTCCCAACTGGGATATTACCGCCTCGCAGCTTAGTGTTCATTCAGCACTTCCACAGTTATTAACCGCGAGGTTTCATAGCCAAATTACCATTTTTGCATTCGTATATCGTATAGTATGCCCAGGGAAGTCGAGATAATTTCCAAACCGATAATTGCCTAAACCGGCATCGGGAATCGCAACCCTCAGCATTGTCTTGCGGTGCTCTATATCGCCATAGAATATTATCCCTCATCAGCTGGGGTCATGCCCAACCCCCCCTAGACCGGGACTCTAGCTACGCTTATGCCGACTTCTGCGTCATCTGACTATTCCGACGGTTGAAGATGATGAGCAGAATATGGGAATCTCGACTAGAACTACCCAAGCTGCTTCCGTCGGTTTAGCCAGAAGATTTTGAAGGAATAGAAGATATCAATGATACTACTCAGAGCCATTATGAACAAACTGTGCATCGAACCCCTTATTCCTGACATGAATGCACCATCCTGGTGTTGAGTGCCACAAAAAAAGAAACAAACAAACAAACATGTCATTCCGTGACTTATTGGAACAATATCTGTTATGATTTAGAATAATGATTTGTAATATACACGGTTAGAAAAAAAGTACCCAATATGAGGTACTTTTCACTCAAATCGGGGGTTCAGTCCGGGGGTTAGGAACCCAGAATTAAGCTGTCATAAGACGAGTTTAAACCATAGTGTCGACCATTACTGTTGAGGTCGAAATACGTATCTGTCAAGATACAATTAAGTGGTGGAATTCAATGGGATTGTTTAAACTCGTCTTATGACAGGTGAAAACATTCCACTAAAAAGCTCAAAATAATTTTCTTACCAGAATTAAGATTTTTTTTCTTAAAATTAAGTAAAATTTCCTTAATATTAAGTCAAATATACTTAATTTTTAATAGAAACTTATCACAAGTTAGGTTAATTTTACTTAACTTTTATAAACATGAGATTACTCAACATTGGGTTCCCACACTTTACTGCCCTTGTTGAGTGGTTTTGCTCTTCATTTTATGACAACAAAGGGAAGAGGGAGGGAGATGCAAGAGAAAAAAATACCTAAAATTAGGTAGTTTTTATCTAACCGTGTATAGCAATCCCATGACATTTTTGTTACATTTCCCATCATTTGACATTTGAGTGATATTCAAATTTCACCTAGGTCAGCGGTTCTCAACCTGGGGTACATGTACCCCTGGAGGTACCTTCGCTGACTCCAGGGGGTATCTCGGACAAAAATGCGTAATGGCGCATGTATTACAATTTTGACAAAAAATTTACCTTTTCCGTCAAAAGAAATGTATTCGCTCGATCGATTCTTTATTTTATTTAAGGTCAATTTCCCCAAAGAACCAATATTTTTGACGCTCGGAGGCTCAGAGGCATCCTTTCAAGAGGTTGGGAAGCAGGATCAAGAGGTTCGGAGGCCTCCTTTCAAGAGGCTCGGAGGCCTCCTTTCAAGCGGCTCGGAGGCTTCCTTTCAAGAGGCTCGGAGGCTTCCTTTCAAGAGGCTCGGAGACATCCTTTATGCCTCTGAACTTAAGTCTTAAATTGAAATGTTCGGAAATCTTCATTTAAGAGGCATGAAGGCTTTTCTTTTTTTTAAAGCGCAGTTGCTTCGTTGCAAGACGCTGGAAACCACCTTCTACGCGTATTGAAAGCCTCTTTTCATGCAGGTCGTGCCTCCTTCATGCCTCCTTTCAAATGATTTGGAAGTCTTCTATCAAGAGGCTCAGAAACTTCTTTTCAAGAGGCTCGTATGCTTTCTTTCAAGAGGCTCAAATGCCTCCTTTCAAGAGGCTCGGAAGCCTCATTTCAAGACGCTCGGAAGCCTTTTATCAAAAGGTTTGGAAGTTTCCTTACAAGAGGCGCGGATACTTATTTTCAAGAGACTTGGATGCTTCTTTCCAGAGGCTCTGAAGTCTCCTTTCAAAAGGATCGGAAGCTTCCTTTCAAGAGGCTCGGAAGCATCCTTTGAAGAGGCTTGGAGGCCTCCTTTCAAGAGGCTCGGAGGCCTCCTTTCATAAGGCTCGGATGCCTCCTTTCAAGAGGCTCGGAGGCCTCCTTTCATAAGGCTCGGATGCCTCCTTTCAAAAGTCTCAGAGGTTTCCTTTGAAGAGGCTCGGAGGCCTCCTTTCAAGAGGCTCGGAAGCCTTCTTTCAAGAGGCTCGGAAGCCTCCTTTCAAGAGGCTCGGAAGCCTCCTTTCAAGAGGCCTCAGGCCTCCTTTCAAGAGGCCTCGGAAGCCTCCTTTCAAGAGGCTCAAAGCCTCCTTCAAGAGGCTCAGAAGCTGCCTTTCAAGAGGCTTGGAAGTCTCCCTTTAAGAGGCGCGGAAAGCTACTTTCAAGAGGCTCGGAAGCCTCCTTTCAAGAGGCGTGAAAGCCTCCTTTCACGAGGCCTGGAAGCCTCCTTTCAAGAGGCCTCAAGCCTCCCTTCAAGAGGCTCAGAAGCCTCCTTTCAAGAGGCTCAGAAGCCTCCTTTCAAGAGGCTCAGAAGCCTCCCTTTCAAGAGGCTCAGAGCCTCCTTTCAAGAGGCTCAGAGCCTCCTTTCAAGAGGCTCAGAAGCCTCCTTTCAAGAGGCCTGGAAGCCTCCTTCAAGAGGCCTGGAAGCCTCCTTTCAAGAGGCTCAGAGCCTCCTTTCAAGAGGCCTGGAAGCCTCCTTTCAAGAGGCTCAGGCCTCCTTCAAAAGAAGCCTCCTTTCAAGAGGCTCAGCCTCCTTTCAAGAGCTCAGAGCCTCCTTTCAAGAGGCTCGGAAGCCTCCTTTCAAGAGGCTCGGAAGCCTCCTTTCAAGAGGCTCGGAACCCTTATTTCAAGAAGCTCGGAAGCCTCCTTTCAAGAGGCTCGGAAGCCTTTTTTCAAGAGGCTCGGAAGCCTTTTTTCAAGAGGCTCGGAAGCCTCCTTTCAAGAGGCTCGGAACCCTTATTTCAAGAGGCTCGGAAGCCTCCTTTCGAGAGGCTCGGAAGCCTCCTTTCCAGAGGCTCGGAAGTCTCCTTGCAAGAGGCTTTGAAGCCTCCTTTCAAGAGGCTTTGAAGCCTCCTTTCAAGAGGCTCGGAAGCCTTCTTTCAAGAGGCTCGGAAGCCTTCTTTTAAGAGGCTCGGAAGCCTCCCTTCAAGCTTTTTGATGTATATAATGTATAAGCGTAATTTGAATGAGAATATTTAACGGAGTAACGCAAATTTCAGGCAACTTTGTGCAGACCTTATCACGGTTCTCGCCTCCATGGGCAATGGGCATATATGTATCATCGTGTAAGCCTCATGATATACGAATGCAAAAAGGGCAACTCGGCTCAGAAACCTCGCAGTTATCAACTGTGTGCTTAATAACTAAGCTGCTAGGCAGCCATAGTGGGGGACGTAATGTCAATAAGAAGAAGAAGAAGAGTTAATTTTATTTTCATTTACGGCAAAAAAAATAGGGGGTACCTCAATGAATGCAAAAGACCGAAGGGGTACCTCTCTAGAAAAAGGCTGAGAACCGCTGACCTAGGTGACTGTTAGCTAATAGTCATGACAATTCGCTGCACTAATTTTGAGATTGAGAGAATATATAATCTCAGCAACTGTACGAAATTATAGATCTTTTGAATAATACTGCAATCAGTTTCTGAGAAAATGCATGTATAATGATTCAATATTCATAAATCTCATCGCAGAATTTTGGTGTTTTATGGTGTTATATAAAATTGTAATATTATTTTCAATTGTAGTAATATTGAAGACTCCTACAAATTTGAAACGACGGTGTGTGAAATTATAAATCAACGGCTAAAGTTAGTTTGTGTTGATATCGGAAAAAAGTTTCCCAACATTGAAAGGAAACCATACTGTGAGGGCTTTCTCCCACACAAACGCAGTTTCTATACGCAATTATTCAATTTGAAACATTTTCCACAATTATCATCCATCTTTGAATGCGAAGCTTAACTCGCTCCTACCGAAAGCACCCTGCGATCAATTAATTAATACAGGCAAATGCATTGCGCACCTGGGTAGGTAACCAAGACAAAAAACTAAGCACCCGAGATGCCCTTCTCCGTGGGGTCGCTATTAATCTTCATTATACTCACGACCAAATCGGGCCTTCGGTCTTACCGCGACAATGGTCCGGTCGGTAATTCAGGCCGAGGTGGACATTATTCCGGACCGGACCGGAGCAAATAAATTATTCTAAAAGCTTACTCGGTGGATTTATGTCTGGCTCTTGTGTGGTGGCAACCATTGCGCTTTTGCATGGCAGGGAATTCTCATTCTTTTATTGATAGGACAGGCAAAGGATCTCTTCAGCTAAATGGCATACCAAGCGAATGTTCACCAAATGTGACCGCAGTATCCAGTACAGCAGTCTTGTCGTTTACGTGCCACTTCGAATGCGCATAAAATATGGATAAATCTTGACAGAGTGGTAATGATGGTGATGAAGTGTTTCGACGATGTTTTTCATAAATGTTCTTCTCGTTTTCTGAACATTCTGCAGAATGAGCAATAGAATTCACAATTTCAAAAATAAATAAATATTTGCATTTAGTATGATGTAATAAATTTCAAAGCGTTAAATTCAAAGTTAAAGAAAAATAAAACTGTGTTTATAAAACTAATATGAGCTATTAGTTTTATAAACACATTGTCCACGGCCAATACCTTCAGAGCCACGAGCTGACATTTAAAATCTGAACTTGCTTACTTCCAATACGCAAAGGGTAACATTCGATGCTTTACACATTCGAATTTACAGGGACGTGTCAATTATGCTCATATCAGATCTTCTAGATTCTTCAAACCGTTTTGGATTTTTAACCGAATGACCAACTAAGTCAATTTTTTATTTTAATCGAATCATCATATCCGAACAAATCCACAAAGGCCATACGAAAAATTCACGTCCAAGCCAGATGTTCGAGATTATCCGAAAAAAATATACTACCTATTAGTTAAATAATGCTATCTCCTTAGATTGTCATATTTGATGCAAAAAAAACATCCAAAGGGTAAAGAGACGAATAGACTTTATTAAAAGAAAATATTTGTATCGGCCTCAACTTTTTGAACTATGTTTAGTTGCTTCATTTACTCTTTTGTGAGGAAGAATCCAAAAGTGCTGGTGATTTTTTTCTTTCCCAAAAAACAGTTTCAACTGAATAGTTACTCAACTTTCGTTTCTGCCTTGATCTGGTTAATTCTGCGTTCATTACAGAACAAAGAAAAACTTGTTCTCAATCCTCTGAAAATGTTCTGCTCGACAGAGTTGATCCACATTGTCACCTCGGAAAAACGAATGACTTTGTTCAATTGAATTTTCCCATTCCTTCAACTTGTTCTTTGGTTTTTCCGCCTTTCCTCCGTTTCAAATCAAAATTCACTGCCTTCTATTGCTAAGCCCCATATGGTTCGGCAATCCTCCACCTATAAGTATACACAAAGGCACACTGAAAGCGAACAAGATTTATTACCAATACGAGGAGCAAACTACATGAAAACGGTGGAAACTCGGAAAATGAATAACACGATGTTTTTCATCTTTCTTGATGCCACTTCACATCACTCCCGCGCCGGGCGGCGCACAGATCGACTTTATAAGCACGCTGGCTGCAGGAACACGTGAGAGGAAGTACCCAATAAAAGTTATCTCATATGTCTTCATAATCTGCTTGGGATGGGTACATGTCTTCTGCTTCCGCAATCCGCATACTATTGAAAAGGTGCAGAGCAAGACGATTGGAGTGCTTAGAAAACACCAAACGTGAGCGCTTCTGGATATGTCGGTACGACAAGAATTGCGGATAACTGTCAACTTGCGACTAAGAACACGATATCGATGCTGCTTGGGATGTTGCCGAATCAAACGGCAAAGATGGAGAAATACTGGTTCACCTGCAGAAAGATATGCTTTTACGTTTGATGACTGCATGATAGCAGTTGTACGGATTATCACTGAAAAGCTTTTCATTTTTCCGCATAGCACTCTAAAGGGGGTCTCCCATAGCATGGAGGTAAGATGACCACCCACCAACCCAAATTAATGTTGAAGATGACTGGGTTGGAGTTATTGTTAAATGGATTGGATTCATAATGATTGGTAAATGTAAAAGTACTTCCTGAGCACTAAACTGTCGGTTATGAAAAGGTTTAGAACAGTAGTTAGCCATTTTTAATCTTAAGATTCTTCAATTTATATTTTCAATGAAACCTTGAGCACTAAACTGTCGGTTATGAAAAGGTTTAGAACAGTAGTTAGCCATTTTTAATCTTAAGATTCTTCAACTTATATTTTCAATTAAACCTTCAATCAAATGAATGAAGAATCTTATTTCAGTCTCACTTCAAATTCCTGGGAGCACCTCTTGGAAATAGAGATCGTTTTTCATACTGTATCAATCATAACAGGTATATTATGATTGCTATAATAGGAAAAACTTCTTTTTTTGTTGTTTTTCATGATATGTACAACGGCTTTTAAAGATGGCATTTTTACAGTTTCAGTTTCATCTTTTAACTTCCATACAATTTATAACTCTACTAAAGATGCCCTAAGTTTGTAGATTTAAATTGTCATTCGCAAGTATTTAGTGAATTGGAATTTGATATGATGGGAACTAGCGCCAAGGACGAATTAGCGCATGACCTTTTTAATTTGCAATTCACTTTCATTACGATTGTAAGAAAATTACCTTTAGATAATATCATTTTCTATGTATAATAATAGATTGAATATGGATTATTATACATTTACAGAATTTAACTTGAAATTTAAATCGCTATATCTCATATGTTATATATGTTGTCTGAATTTCAACATTTATTTATTGATATGAAACCCCCTATATTCGTCTTAACCCCCACCAAAGCACCAATTTTGTTGCCCCTGTTTTCTAACATCCGTGCTTACTGCTGAAAAAAAATATCACAAAAATAAGAAACAAAAGTCAAGGAACGTCAACGAAAAATTATTTAATGTTTTGGCTCCAAACTCCGAGTCTAAGTAAAGTTTAATAATATAATTTCTCGGAAAATTAAAACCAAAGTATAAAATAGTATTTATTAAAATATTCATCTGGAAATTATTTTTTGCTGACATTTTTATAATATTTACACGTAATACGGCGAAATTTTCTTATCTAAAATGAATATCAGCACCATTGCTGATTGTGCATGATTTAATTGCCAATGTCTTCTACGAATGAATGAAAGTAATTCTTTTTAATAAAATTTTTATTTTAATCAGTGCAGTTGATTTTTTGCTGAGGAATCAGAACTGTTATAGTATAACCCTGTTTTAATGTACGCGTCGTTTAGTATTGAACCGCTCATAAAAAAAATCTACTCCTCCGCTTATTTATAATCGCAGCAAAAAATGAGCGGCAGATAGTCGGCTAAGAAAAACATTCCTCCAGAAAAATTCTATTTTGATATTTTTGAAAAATCGTCCGCCACGTGGTGGATTGTGGGGATGAATGCTTTAATGGCACGTGCTTTTTGTTCTGCGGAGAAATTTTCCACATCTATGATAGCTTTGGAAAATGATCATAAAAGTACATACATACATAGATACATACGGTCTTTCGAAAAATTATTTTTGGTATTCCTTACTCTCGAAAATTATATTCTCTCGGAAATTTTCTCCGGCAAGAATTCCTTCCACAAGTCTAAGATAATATTGTTCTCTTGTGGTTTCCCCAAATAATCCCTCGGAAATTACTTCGCATATAAATCAAAAAATTCCTTTGGAAAATTAAAGAATGTAATACCGTCGTTCGGGGTGACATTGGGCCTAGGGGGTAAGTTTGGGCCAAAAACGAAAAATGTTTCCACTCCTAATATTTCAGAAACTTTTACGAATTTTGATGAAATTATATTAAAATTCACGTCTAGGAAATCACAAAACAAATTCTAAGAACTAATTGTGCTCGTACCATAATGCTTGGAATTTAAATGTAAAACTATTGATCAAATGAACCCGTATTAAAATAGTGTCAGTAATGCCCCGCAAATCTATTACATAACTAGTTTTTAGATCGATGGATACCTGATTATCATGTTACGATAATCTGAAGTTGTTTTATCGAATTTTATGGATATTTTATATAACGGTTCTGTTTTTTCGTAGCAACGAGCAATGCACGCTACAAAGGGGTGAGATTGTGCCAAGCCTTTGGTTGATTTTTCTTACATAGTTGGCAAGAGCCGTAATGTAGGCCATTATTTTCAATGAACGATTGGATCGAAGCATCGTCACCGCTGCACTTTATTTTATCTAGCCCAACGTCACCCTTTCACGGTGCGCCGGTAGACCGTTATTATAAGATAAAAATGTCCATCAAAATCAAGTACAGGGCTCGATTCCTGTGGTATTTCTGCACATCTGGACCAACTTTTAAAAAGATACCAAGGAGGAATCTCAAGAAATCTTGATTTCAAGTTTTTAATTAAGAAATTTCAAAAGAATCTATATTTTAATTCATAAATATCTCCAAAATGCATTCAAAGCCGTCCAAAAAGTGGTCCAGGTTGTTTTCAACCAGTTTGCATTTGTTGCCTTTATTACAATTATAAATTTTTACAACTGATTAAGCTCACCAAACTGACTTAGGTATGTTTTTTGTATGGCTTGAAGCCGTCTGTCTTCAAGAATGCTATCTCTCGTTCAGAACCATTCATGAATTCACGTGCAGGCTGCAGATTCTTTGTTGAATGCCATTCAGATTAAAGTTTGTTTTTTTTATTGTATTCACAAATGTATTCGAGCATCACAAGTAAAGATTGGAGTACGGAAAAAAATGATGAAAAAACAACAGCTTAAAGATCTGTTTCAAGCAGTGTAGTTGTTTAGCATTATATAACATGTTAGATCTTCGTCAGATTCTGAAACAATTGAATTGACGGAGCTTTGTCATCTGAGATTTCCCTGCAAAAGGATCATTGGACTGGTAATGACTCCAAAGATGACGGTAAGGAAAAGCTACGATTTTCAAGAGTTAGATTTTAAAAATCGTATTAACAATTCCGAACTAGATGCGTAGTGGCGGAGATAAGCAAAGGTTTATTCTGTTTCTTTATTAAAGTGTTTTTAAAAGTTCAAAAATTTATTATTTTATCTTCGTCGTAACCGAAAACCCAAAAGAATATGCACAAACCTTGTAAAATTCTTTCTTTCTCTTGTACATTTTTCCTGATGTTTTCCTTGGTTCTCGAGATCTCATTCTATATGCCGAGCTAACTCTTGAAAATCGTAGCTTTTCCTTACCGTCATCTTTGGAGTCATTACCAGTCCGATGATCCTTTTGCGGGGAAATCTCAGAATATGACAAAGCTCGAGAAGCGCCATGATGAGTAAATTTATGGGTGAACCAAGTACAGATGAGGCATCAACAAATTGCATAGAGTTCACTAGAATCCCGATTTTTCTGATTACGTCACGGTAAGTTTCTCTGCTTAAACATTAGCAATTTTCTAGTTAATATTTCAATCAGCAGGTTCTGAATGATTTCAAAAAAGTGTACGCAAGATACAGCTCTTTGAAACTCGAGCATGGTTTTGAAGAAGCAATTGATGGCTTTGCTAGCAGCTGGAAAAGGCCGCAGCTTCCATTCACGTCAAAGTACCATATCTTGAATTATCATGTTTCAGAGTTCTGTAGAGGTACCGGAATAGGTCTTTGCTTACATATCAAACATGCTTTTTCTAGTCCGTCGATTAGAACTTTGACGAGATTTGGCAGCAAAGATCGGTTAATAAGAGCTGTGATCGAGTATAACAGCTTCTAACTACTATTATTCTACACGAATTCTGGTCTTACTTCTCTCGATTATGAACATAAACACTAAATTAAAATTAATTTTTACCTTTCATTCTATTAAACATTGAAAGCAACACTTATACTAAACTCGAGCAAGTTAGCCAGTCATACAAAAACATACCTAAGTCAGTTTGGTAAGATAAGTCAGTTGTAAATATTTATGGTTCTAATAGCAGCAACGCGTGCTTAGGGCCATCTTTGGCGTTGTGCAAGAGAACGGTTTGTGGCGGCGAAGGATGAAACAAGAGCTCGCCCTGCTCTACGGCGAACACAGTACCCAGAAGGTAGCTAAAGCTGGAAGGGCTCGATAGGCAATGCATCGAGAATGCCGGACAGCAACCCTGCAAAGCTGTTGGTTACTCCCGACCGGCAGGTACAAGAAGAATTGAAGGACATCTATCTAGGTGGATTAATCAGGGTTTTTGGTGATATTTTTGGATTCTTATATGGATTCTTTTGAAATTTCTTAACTGAAAATTTCAAATCAAGATTTCTTGAGATTCCTCCTAGGGATTTTTTTGAAAATTGGTCCAGAGGTGCAAAATTACCACAGGAATCGAGCCCTGTACTTGGTTTTGATGGACATTTTTATTTTATAATAACGGTCTACCGGGGCACCGTGCCTCTGTGAGGAGTGAGAATGGACCAATTTTGAACAACATATAACTTTGAAGAATTGCCCTTATTTATTATTTTTCCCCCACACAGTCGTAAATTTATTATTCAAGCTATTCAAGCTTAGTGATGAACTTTATTTTTAATTTAAAAATCACTTTAACATAGATAAAAAAAAAAATTATTGCTTGTTCCAAACTAATAAAAACTTGATTCCAATGTTATCTACTAGAGCTTTGTAACATTTACTTAGAACATACCACATTTTGGCCCAATGACACCTCCGTTGGCGGTATAAGACAATTTCGAAAATTTCTTCGTTTATTTCTTTACCGGTTCTTCTAGGAATTTCTTCAGAAAATCATTTAGAAATTCCTTTGAGAATTCCTGCAGGCTTTCGTTTGAAATTCAAATTGAAATATTCCTTCAGGAACTGTTAAAATTGTTTTAGGAATACCTTCGAAAATCCATCCGGAATTTCATTGGGAAATTCTCTGGAAACTTCTTTATAAATTCTTTCAGAAATTGATTTTGAAGTTTCTACGGGATATGTTTTAGGAAATCCTTTAGAAATTATTTTGAGGAAAGAACTTTTAAAGTAATTTCTAAATGATTCCTGAATGATTTTCGGTAGCGATTTCCGAAAAAATCTTGAAGGAATATCCGAAGGTCTCAATGAATATCTAATTAAATTTACGGAGGAATGTCCGAAGGAATTCCTGAATGAAGATTTGAAGGAATTCTGAAGGATTTCCAAGAGGGATCTTTTAAGGAATCACTGGAAGAATTTTTTCCAGAAACTCCCTAAATAATTGCTAAAACAATTTCTTAAAAGTTCGAAGGGAACGGCAGCCCAAAAAATGTCTAATTAAACAGATGAAATTGACCTTAAAAAATTGAAAAATGGTCCTTAAAAAAGTTTATGAAGCATTTCATTTTTTTAAGGAGCCCTTTTTTTCGTTTAAGGAGCATTTCCTCAAATTAAGGAACATTTTTCGTTGGTTTAAGGAGCATTTCTTTATTTGAGGGAGCATTTTTCTTAGTTCAAGGAGCATTTTTTATTTGTTTATGGAGCATTTTATTCATCCTAAGGAGCATTTTTCTTAGTTTTCGGTTGAATAGGGTTGCCAAGCAAAACAATCAGCAATAAACTCTAGGGGCTATACAATTGTGCATAAGATTCTAATTTATGATAGCCAATTTTAAGGTACCTTTTGAACTATTTTATAATAATTCTTTTGTCAATATACTGCGCAATTATCATTAATTACGTAGCAAGTCTTTGCTTTTTTAAGGAGTATTTTTAATTGTTTACGGTACTTTTTTTCTCGTGTTTACGGTACGCTTTTCGAATGTTTACGGAGCATTTTATATATTTCAAGGTAATTTGTTAGATAATTTAAGGAAAAATGATCACTTTTTTAAGGAGCATTTTTCAATTTTTCAAGGGTAATCATGAATCTTTCATGATGCATTTACCATTTTGCCAAACATTTACCATTCCAAAATAATTCTTAGCCAAATTTTGGAAGAAATTTTCGAAAGAATTCCTAAGGGAATTTCAGAAGGTGTTTCTAGATTTATTTACTGAGGATTTGTGAAGAAATTCTTTGGAGAATTTAATAATGAATCACTGGAGGGATTACCGATGGATTACTTCACTATGGAATTCATGGAGGAATTTTTGAAGGTAAGCATGAAAGATCTTCTGAATGACTAATCGAATTATTTACTGGTGGTATCTTTTTACGAAAAAATATCTGGATTATATTCCAAACGAACTTTTGGATGAATTCATTAAATATCACCTGTATGAATACTCTGAGAAATTTCTGGAGAAATTTCCGAAGCAACTCATTAAGTAAATTCCTAAGGAATTCTTGAGAATATCCGAAGAAGTATGATGATGGATCAACTATTTTTGGCTAAAGTCTTAATTCCAGATTCAAAACAGGGTTTTGTTATACTACTGTCCGGATTTGCACCAGAATTTCCAAAGGAATTCCTTCAGATTACCCTGACGGAATTTTTGTGAAAGTTTCTGAAGTAATTTGCGAATGAATTCCTGTATTAATGTAGAAGTACATATAAATAAAATTTCCAGTAGGTATTTCTTTAAAAATTTCAATGGATTTTTTTTTGTGGATGCCTTAAGAAAATATTTTCTTATTCGGGTGGTTCTTTGTAAATTAATTCAAGAATACATTTTAAAAATTCCTCCTGAAATACAGTTGGAAAGTCCTGCCAGAATTTTTTGCAACATTTCTTCAGAAAATCCTGTAAAAAATCTTTCGGGTACTTCTCCATGGATAATTCATAAAGTAACCAAAAGTTCATTTAAATGTTCGTTTTTCGCTTATTCAGCTTTTAAAAAAACCTTTGATTACTTGAGTATTCCTCCTGGAATTCTGCCGTAGAACCTCCCGAAAGGCCTTTAGAAATTTCTCCAGAAATTGCTTCAGTAAAACAATGTAATATTCTTTTCAAAATTCCTGCAGGAATTATCGCGGAAAATTTGTTGAAAGAACTCTTCCGGAAAATTATTGAAGAATGAAATAGATAATTCTAAATTAATTTTCGTAGGATTTTCTAACGGAGTTTCCAAAACAATTTGCAAATTAAATTTCCCAAGGATTCCTAATAGAATTTGTGAAGGATTTAGTAAGAGATTCCCGAAATAATCCTTAAAGGAAATTCCAAAAGAATTTCAGAAAAATGGAGGAATGACGGAAGAAATTTCTATAAAAAAATTTTGAAATTTTTCCTGAGGGAAATTTTGAAGGTATTCTAAGAATTTCTTCTAAGAGTTTCCGAAGGGATTGCTTGCGAATCCCTAAAATATATCAGAAAGAAATTCCTAAACCAATTTCCAAAGAAACTACTGAAGGAATTTCCAAAGGCATTCCTTAAGAAATATCGGAATGACTAAAGGAATTTCCGAAGGTATTCCTAAAACATTTTGCGTAGGTATTCCTAACGAAACTTCAAAAAGATTTTCCAAAAGAATCCCTGAAGAGATTCTTAAAAGAATTCTTAAACGAATTTACGAATGACTATAGATATTTCTTTTAAATCCTTCTTTGAATTTTCGAGGAATCTCCAAAGGAACGTTCCAATTTATTTTCGGAATTACAGTTTATTTTTTCAATTTATTTTTGGAAATACCGTTAATTCCTTCAAAAATACTTATATGACATCCGATTTTTTTTTCAAATTCCTAAGGAAATCCTCTAATCGGGAATCCCTTCATCCTCATCTCCTTTCAAGAATATCTACGGAAATTGTTTCAGAAAAATCTTTCGAAATTGCTCAAGGAGAATTCTTTTTATTAGTTTCTTTATGAATTCATTTGTAGATTGCCTTAAGCTATTATGCAGAATTGGAATTAGGAAATCCTTTATTTTTTTGAAGAAATTGCATCAAAAATTATTGAAAGATACTCTTAAACAAATGCTTCCAGTTATTCCTCAGAAAATCTCTTCCGAAACTCTAGTGAAAAAAATCTTGGAATTCCTTTGAAATTTCACTTAGGAATTTCTTCAGATTTTTTTTAGGAATCCATCGGAAATTATTCGAAAGAGCTACTTAAAAAATTTCATTTCATCAAATTTCATCATTCCTTTGATGTTTCCGATAAACCCATACGAAAACTCATTCAGGATTTCCTATTTCATTCTTTAATAAATTTCCGTAAAAAAAAATCTCCAACAAAATATCCGGGATAATTCCAGCAGGAATTCCATATGGTTTTACTAAAAGGAAAACCAAGCTCCGAAGAAATTTATCGATGAATTTACGGAGGTCTTTCCAGATGATTTTCCGAAGGCATCCCAGGAGGAGTGACAAAAAAATAAAGGCGTAACATTCTAAATAATCTTGGGAGGGAATTCCTAAAAAAATTCAGTAGAAAATTTCGAAAAAATTCCTGGAGAAAATTCAGAATGAATTATCGAAGAAATTTTCCAAAGCCTCAAAGATTTTCGGATAGATTTTACAAAGGAATTGCTGAAGGTATTTCCGAAGGAATTCTTACAGAATTTTACGATGGAATTTCCAATAAAATTACCGGAGAAATATCCTTTTGAATTCTGAAGAAAATAACTCCAAGAAATCCTAATCCTAATCAAAACTCTAAGAATTTTTTTTTTCAGGATAATTTTGGCAGATACATTTTATACGTAAATATACTTTTTATACATAAACATACTTTTTATACATAAAACGATGATTTTTAGTTTTTCAATGGTTTAGTTGCTTTATCTCACGTAAAAAAAATTGAAAACAAAACAAAAACGCATTTTTGGTAAGTGTTAATGTTGGATACCATTTTTCACATATTAGGCTGGGCAAATTTTGCAATTCATTGTTAATTCAAGCCCTGAATCCACTCTAAAAATGCAAGGATCGATGCAACAAAAAAAAACTTAAAATATGGGGGGTACTTATTGACAGAGTTTATCTCATGTTAAAGCCAATAAAATCCTCGAAAACCGCTTCATTGTTCAAGTTATGCGAAAAACTGGCCAAATTATGAACATGGTCAAAACTAATACAGTTACCCTATAACTTTTTATTGGAAAAAGATATTGGGCATACTAACACACCAAAAAGTTGCATTTTTTGAGTTCTAAACGTCACCCGAAATCGAAAACAAAAGAAGTAGATCGAAAATACTGTTTTGTGAGGAACACCCTGATCCAAGTAGGTGAAATTATCCTCAATCAGCCAACTCAAGAGCTACCTACAGAAAAGTTTTTTCAGCTAATTTTTTTTAGTATAAGCTGCGCCATAACTTTGTAGAACATTGCATGTCAATATTCCGCAGAATAAAAAAATATATAATTGTTATACAATGGATCATCTTATTCTGTGATAAGAGGCAGCAGGACTATGCCCAAGGCCTTGACGATCACTCCCCACGGCCAATGAGATTTAGAGGGCCTGTCTAGGATGTGGTGGGGTTTGGCAGTGGACTTTGTTAAATCTCTACAAAAAGCTGCATGTGTCTATAAGCAGGCCCTATCAAACCCAGTCAACATATGAACGTATATGGTGTCGTGTAGGATGCTGAAATGGATGCGACAGAGGTACTTCTCCATACAACATGTATGTATTGTATATCGTCTCCAATTAAGCATCTTGTATTGCATCATGAAGATTTTATGTAAACTGTAAAGCCCAACACGAATGCCAACCGGCGCATCAGGATTAATACCAGTGAAATGTTAATTACGGTATACTGGTAACGGCAAGTGACACACACACGTGCGCGAAAGTAATGCAAAATAAACGACATGTAAAATAAACGTAAATTAACAAAATATGTCTGGTTGAACATTCTTTTTTAACCTTAAATAGAGATAAAATAATTAGCTTTCCGATTACTATCAATACAGTCGTAAATAATACTTTATTTTCAATTTTAATCCCGTTTCTTTTTTATTTTCCTTACGTTAAAGAAATAATATCGCGGACGCCTAATCCGAAATTTAAATGAACAATCGCGAAGGATGAACAAATGAACAAATTAAGGAAATTCTAATTACCCCACCCAACTAACACAACTTCCTTCCCGTGGTAATTGTGGAGATGCAGAGGTATTCTCGGTCACGAACAATAACCACACAATAACCCTTTCCCGTCTGACTGTAAGACTTGACTGGCGCCGTTATTGATCAACATTTGCGAGCTGCTGAAACGTGCACTTCGATAGTGGATGGTGAATCCCAAGTGCAATTCGCACCAGTTCTGATCCATCACGGAGTAGCAACCATTGATATGTACAGTCAGTCTAAGCTAAGCTAATGGACCATCCTATTCTGTGATAGTACCATTATGATGGCCTTACTATTCCGAGCAACTTTGCTGAACAACATTTTGTTTCTAAAAAATATAGTGTTGGCGTAATTCTGGCTTTGTCCAATCCCCTTCAGTATCATCACTCAGAAGATCAAATGATGGGACGGTTTGTAACGCCTGCATAACACACTTTTCTTCTTAAAACATCTCAATTGGTTTAATATTACTTTTGAAAACTTCTATATTTGTGACCAACTTGTGTAAACGTCTGCGTGGAAACCACTTGCTTGTTTATGCCTAGTCTTCAGATAGCCTCAATATTCCCTTGTACCATGTCCTCACCATCATTATTATTAATCTGTATTATTCGATCCAGTTGGGGGTCGTACACTAATAAGGTATGCATATTTTCCGGGTTTTTCGAACCCCCCTCCCCCATGTAAGATGTTTCCCATGCAAATTATTTTTCGTTTATATGGAGCATAAGAAAATGTCAGACCCCTCCCTCCCCCCATAAGTTCTAACGTAATTAGTGTAAGACCCCTTGACAGTTTTTTGTGTGCCTAGTATTTAACAAACTATGTTCTGTGTAATTCAACATTACCGTTTTTAGGTGTTTATTTTAATTGCATGCATAGTTCTAATTATTTTACAGTTGATCCTAGAGCAAATCGGTTTATGAGAAAATCTTGAGCTTTTTAGTGGAACGCTTCACTTGTCATAAGACGAGTTTGTACAATCCCATTTAATTCCACCATTTAATTGTATCTTGACAGAGACGACCTTGACAAGAAAAAATCTTGCAAATCGGTTCATCCGTTTGTGAGTTATATTGCCTCAAAGAAAATGCAAACTTATTTTTAAATAGAGAGATTGATGCTCATAAAGGTTGGTACCGTCGTCGGGGGTGAAAATGGGTCAAATGGGGGTGAGAATGGGTCACTGTTTCAACTACTTAGAATGCTTGTAGAATAGATTGGATGTATCTGAGGGCAAGCAGACTGAAATATAAGAGACCTTTTTGAATGATTTTTCTCTATGACCTCCAGACTATTGGTGAGAGCCATGACCCATTCTTACCCCCAGACCCATTGTCACCCCCGATGGTGGTACGTTTAATTCACAAATTCTCAAAAAACTATACCACCGCAACTATAGAAACACCCAACATTGTCAGAACGTTTACCCTATCAGCACCTTGTATGACTCATAATAATTATGCAAGTGCTAGTTTTATGTTTGAATGTAATAAAAATAGTATAGAACAATTGATAGCTAAATGTATTACAAATAAGCGTATAGAAAGCGTTTGAAAAAAAAACATGATTAGAAATAGCTATAGATTACACCTATAGCAAACCGTCATCAGCCTAAATCATGTCAAGCAGTGCATTATCATTCTCCGATTCTACGGTTAGCGTGTGAACGACTCGCGTGACAGATTGCACATATCTCTTCCGCGTCGTAAAACGATTTATCGAATTGCCTCCTATATGGTCGAAATATGTCTGTCACCAGACGAAAATAGCGTAGCATCTGGTATGGTCCTGATTTTTTTGGTCTTTATTTTTGTGATTTTTTATTAAGTAATAAGTTCATCACATTATGGTCCTAATGCGAATCTAACAAACAGAAGAATTCCTTATTCACTTATCCGCATCGGCTGCATGTTGAGACTAATTTTCTTTAGCTCATCCATTAAGGTTAGGCCATTACCCCAAGTTATACTCGAGCCATCATATAGCTCACCTGAAAATTCCAATTCCCGAGCCCCATGTGAGAACTGTTGTAGCACAGGAACTTTTCTGACACCTCTCATTCGCTTGCCATTGGTACACACTTCCGGAAATCGGAACTAGGACTACTGAGCATTTCCCGAACAATTTGCCTTCTTTAACGAGGAAAGCGTCAATTTTGTCGCTCGATTTATCTGACGCGAAATTTGGCACTTTTGGGAGGGATGAGCTGTTTGGAGCGTGATGGAAATCGATGACTGCCATTATGAGAATAAAAGGATGATTTATGGTACGTTATTTCCGGTTCCGTGGGCACCAGACTTACGGTGGAAGCATTTAATCCGAGGGCATCCAGCATGTTAGAGAAAATAATTGTTAATCATCTTTCTTAAAATCTGCATAGTCATATTTGTTTCTCGTTCAATCCACCCTTCATACGCATCGTTGGTAAAATTTTATCCTATGTGATTATCGTTGAGGTTAATTATAATAACCCTTTTCAGTTCTTACCTCTTAACTCGATTCTGATTGGCGTATCGTTAGGCTAATCGTCGCAGTGCGGATATGTGCTTGTCCCTACATTCCGGATTGGTATGATTAATTGCCCTAATCAAAGGAACTTGCACTCTCTTCATTATACCATCGAAGCCACAATCTCGCTCACAGCCAAAGGCAACTAATTCGATTTTACTTGAAGCCTTCAGTGTGGTTCCCTGCCATGCTAACCCACGGTGCAATCGACTATTCCTACACGTTAGTCAACTACATACACTGAGAACACAGTCAGTCCCATCATGGTTAGCAGCAGCAAACAGCGGACATCCGGAGCTTTTTCCTTCCGCACTGCCTAAGTTGTATCCTTTTACCTCCGTTGCACAGTGGCGACATTACGATGGAAGGCACGTATAATTTGAAAGAGAGTTTAGTTTGGTCTATTTGAATTCGGAACAATACCGTTAAAGAGACATTGAAGCACATTCAGATTAAAAGGCTCTGAAACCAATTAAAGCATCGACCCTTTGCACTAACATCACCATATAAGTCTACACGCAAAAAAAACGTTCCCGAATTCGTGAACCAGCAAAAATACACCGTGATTTAATTCATGGATTCGGGAACACCAGTCACGTTTTCCAGAAAACGTGACTGTATTCCCGAATCCGTGACCGGCCTATACCGGCACCGGGAATCGAACCCAGCCACCATTAGCATGGTCTTGCTTTGTAGCCGCGCGTCTTCCCGCACGGCTAAGGAGGAGAGTTCGAATTTTATAGAAAACAAATCCTGTCATCGACCACTGCGTCGGGCTAGCGTTACTGTAGATTCTCTTTTCTATACGTATATGTGATGTAGTATATAGTACGGGCCAGCACTAATGAATAGAGTGAATAGCTGCAATCCATTAGAGCCGCAAGGCAGTCAGTAGCAAAGCTCAAATAGTTGCTGCATAGTATACTGTCCGCTGCCGGTTGCCTTCCATTCGAAACCTTTGTTTTATGGGTACGAGTGGAGCCCTTTAGTGCCTATTTAGCACCAGTCATTGTGTTTACAGCCCAAGGAATGCGGTGGATCGGAACGAGTGACGATAGAGGAAGGAACCATCAAATGAGCATTATCGTTTTTGTAGTCGTTTCCTTTTTGTGTTTCCTCAAGGATCGCGCCTTTTGAAGAAATTTTAAAAAAATGGGAAGTCTTTGTTCGTGGGGTGTAATTAACTTGTTTTACGGCTATATTAGATAAACTAACATTCATAAATTTGTCTCAGTTTCAATAATCTATTTTTCATAAACAAAAGATTTACATCAAAGATAGCAACGCAAGTGATATTTTTGACAGGATTACATCCTTCGTTAATAAAGGGAGAGGGAGCTGGGCAAGGTTTTTAAAGTGCTGATAATTCGGCATCAACATTTCAAAAGGGCGAAACTGCTTTGGTAAGCAAGAGCTTCTCACGTGGCTGGTGGGCTAATTTGTGCCTACTCACGCAATCCAACATCACTGATGGAAGCAGCGAATACTCTTCTTTCAATCAATGGTGCTGGATATTGTGGGTGGGCTCAAATTAGACCACCAGCGACGTGACAAGCTCTTGTTTACAAAAGCAGTTTCGCCCTTTTGAAATGTTGGTGCCGAATTATTAATCAATTATAACTCAGGCAATTGTGGCTTTAGAGGGTATTCCGATTCGCAAAAGCCTGCCAAAAGTTCATGTCGAATGCTGCACTGAAAATAAAAAAGCAAAATAACTCAATATATCTCAAGTAAAAAATGTTTAGAAAAATGTATTGTTGTTTAACCCTTTATTTGACCCAAAAAGCAAAATGGTTGTATAAAATCGCACGATACAAAAAATAAATAAACGCTGTCTTTATTGTTAATTGTTATTTACATGGTTAATCATAGAAAATTGTTTTAAATTAACTCCCATACTAGGGAAAAATATCAAGAATCAAAGATTAAGGCAGTAGAAGAGCTTGAACGTCATAAACATGGTGAATATCAACTAGAAAATAATCAATATATTAGCAGCGAACTGTCACCGACGAACCCACGCACAGTAAAGCACCAACCATGGAAAAAAAAGTTCTTCAATAACTTTCTGTCAACCGATGGAACCGCAACAAAGCTAACTCAATGTGGGACATTGTTCTACTGTTTGCTGTAGAGAATCAGCCAGATCTTGCAATGCATTCCAAAATTCCGACCAAAATAATGATCCGAGGAACGCAGGGCTTTACTCCCAAATACACAGCACTATAACTTTTAACCTATAACTTTTGCGACATTTTTGGTCTATTTTTGGGAAATTCTTCAGGAATACCTCGGCAGTTTTCTCGAAATATCCTCAGCATTGTCTTCGGAACTTCCTCGGCAAATTCTTTGGAATTTCTCAGTTTTATTTTGTTTTAAATTTTCTTCGAGAAATTCTTTAGACTTCCTTGGCAAATTTCTTCTTCAATGTCCATGGTAAATACTTTAAAATTTCTATTGAGGATTGAACATATTTTAACAATGGTGCAAAGATGGTCTTCAAATGAAAATTTTGTTATCAATAATATGCTGCTGTTAAAAATATTCTATTAACATATATCAGCATCAGGGTGTCCATCAAGTCGGATAAACCGGTAAAAGCGGAAAAACCAGGAATTCGATCCGACCGGGAAAATGCGGGAAATCATGCAAACAACAGGGAAATTGAACTATCGATCAAATAAAAATTTAAGCTCTTTTTAATGGAATGTAATTAACCGTCTAAGACGAGTTAAGTACTTTCCATTTAATTCCACTAGGTTTTGTTATCATTGCAGATACGTATTCCGACCTCAACTGTGAGATCGTCTCAAGTGTCTCGTACTTGACTCGACTTGCAAGTCATAAACATTCAAACTCTGAATCAACTTCGGTAATAATGGTACAATAGGTATATTAACATCATTAGGAATTTCAAAAACAGTATTCAAAAGTATAGGATTATTGGAGGAGGCGTGAGTATTCCATAGTTTCAAAAGATGTTACAGACTTATCACGATTCACAACTATGTTAATTATATTTGAAATCTATTCTCTTCAATTGATTTGCATTGCTATGCTCGAGAGCTACGAACAGTCCTGCTGACCTGTAAGGTCAAGAATATTTTTTTAATGGCATCTAATTGTGTTGGGGAGTTAATTAAAAACAAGAACTTTTTTCAAAATTACTGTAATTCAAGTTTTGACCATTTGCTAAGCTAAGTAATATTTACATAAATGTACGTACATTTTCTATTATTTGACTAGGGGAATTATAATGCTCTAACACCAATTTTCTTTCCTTTGAGCTTCGAAAATGTTTGTACGCACAATCCACGTGCATCACACCATCAACTCAAAAATCTTCATCCTGGGCTGTTGCTAGAAATTAATGAGGAAATTTCTCGAGAAATTTGAAAAGCATGGGCAAAAAGAATTTTTAAGAGTTAATCATGAAATTTAATGATGAATATCTTCAAAAGTTTTTTTTGGTAAATAATTTCTGGTCATTTTTTCATGATAACTAAATAATCTAGAGAGAGGATTTATTGAGAAAACTTGAACAGCTTTCAAACTATTTTTAATGAATTTTGTCCAAAGAAAATCTGGTGCTCTGAAAGAATTTCTGGTACATGATTAAGGGATTTTTTTTAAATCAAAAATATTTCTCTAACTTTTAACACAGGGGAAATGACGGCAGGTTGTGTTCTTTTATTGTCAGGGGTTTTTGTTGACCAACTGTTATGAAATTTGGCCACAATATTCTTTGATATGCAAAGAAAGTTTAGGCCAAATTTGAGCATAATTAGGGCAGCTAAATAAAATTTCCATTTAAAATTAGAAATTTTCCATAAACAATTAGGAAATTGCCAATAAAAAGATCAGGGTATGAGCCATAAATATTTATAAAATTTCCACAAATAAAAGAAAATTTCCATAAACTATTAAGAACTTTCCACAAAACAAAAATAAATAAGCACTTTTAAAAGCAAAAATAGCAATTATAAAAGAAGAATTTTCCATAAAGAAATGAAAATGTTCCACTAAAAAAATACAAAATTTCCATAAATAAATCAATATTATGTAGCAATAAACAATTACAAAATTTTCCACAGAATAAATATTTTTTTTTTCATAAAAAAATAAAAAAATTCCACAAAATAATCAATAAAGAGCAATAAAAAAATAAGAAAATTTCCATAAAAAAATACAAGAAAGCAATAAAGCTGATGAAATTTTACATGAACTTCAAACGCTTTTAAAGAAGGGGTCATCTATGAAAAAAAGCACAGTTTGATTGCTTTTTTATATTTCTTTATGGAAATTTTCTTATTTTTTCTATTGCTCTTTATTGAGTATTTTGTGGAAAATTTTAATTTTTATGGAAAAAAAATATTTATTGTGTGGAAAATTTTGTAATTGTTTATTGCTAATATTGATTTATTTATTGAAATTTTGTATTTTTTTTCGTGGCACAATTAATTTTTATGGGAAATTCTTCTTTTATAATTGCAATATTTGCTTTAAAAAGTGCTTATTTATTTTTGTTTTGGGGAATTTTTTTAATTGTTTATGGGAATTTTGTTTTATTTGTGGAAATTTTATATTTATTTATTGCTCATACCCTGATTTCTTTATTGGCAATTTTCTATTTTCTTATAGGAATTTTCTAATTGTTTAGGGGGAGTAGGGGAACGGTTCGCCACTTCATCTCAAAGCTCCTATTTCCATCCCATCAAAAACAAAGCAATGGAAAGGAATTTGGTTTGTTCATTATTTTTGTGATTTTTTTCAGCAGTGAGCACGCATGTTGACAAAAAGAAGCGACGAATTTGGTGCCGTATTTCTTTGTTTAGCGATGAGATAGATATATGTACAGTGAGATGGAGATCGGAACAGTTACCCTATTTATTTTAGTCCATAATTAGTTATAGAAAACCCCCCTGACAATAATAGAACAAAACCTGCCAAAGCCGTCATTTCTCCTAGAAAATAAAAAAAAAATGTTCCGAAACTTTGAAATTTCTATCATTGCAATATTATATGGAGATTTTCAATTTTTTAATATAGTGCAAAAAACTGCAGTGATGAATAGATTGAAAAAACAATAAATTTGGAGAAAAAATCTTGAAAATAAAAATTCTAAAAATACTAATTCAGTTGATGTCAAAGTGAGCTCCATTTATCTTGTTCTGCAAAATCATGAAGTTTGAAATGTCACAAGGGAGGCTTCATAAATGATCAAAAATGACCATTTTCCTCGGAGGACCCACCCTGGTAGATTCCGGAACTTGTCCAGCTTCTCCAGAAACCCTCAAAATGAACTCCATTGATCTTGTTTTTCAAAATCATGATGAGTGAGATGTCGCAAGCAAGGGTGTATCACTGATAGAAAAAGGCCATTTGAACTGACACGTCCATCTAATCCAAAAACAATTAGGATGGTATCAATTGATCTTATTTTGCAAAATCATAAAGTTTGACATGTCGCACGTTGACTTATAGAAGTGCTAAACATGTGTTCCCATAAGGTGCAACAAAACCTATCCCAGTACACCCCGGAATATTTCCGGAACCAAGTGGCCAATCCAGAATATCACCCCATTTCCAAAAATTAGAGATCTGACCGATTGTTTTGAGGGGTTGATTGTCACAGTCGGTTGAGAAATGCAGAAGTTAAGATTTTTTTAGTGATTATATGAAAGCGTGAATCGTACGTTCGGGCTTTGAGGGTTAAGAAAGTGTTTTTGAGCAAGTGAAAACAAAAATTTGGGTCTTATGAGCCGTACACATATTACGTAAGCTCTTATGGTGGGAGGGGGGGTTTGTCAATATCTTACGCGCCATATAAATAAAAAATCTTTTGTATGAAAAAAATCTTACATGGGGGGAGGGAGGGTCGAAAAACCCAGAAAAATTGCTTACGTAATAAGTGTACGGCCCCTTGCCGTGGAGGACCGTAATCCGCACAGCACTGAAATCCATCCAGCTCATGAGAGATCAATAAATTAAAAGGGGATTATACTTGACAGTAAGCTTTTCGACCATTGAAATGGAAAGTAGGCTTTGGAACTAAAACAACAAAAATCAAAAACAAATTGCTTCTCAGCAAACATGGATTTTCAGGTGCCATTTGTTCGTCTGTAATGGACAAAACGTACCAAAAGTGACTGTGTTTGAATACAAATTGCAATGAAAACAGTTACATCAGTAGTATCAAAATCGAAGGGATCGCTTCTCAAGGTGTGTATTGAACAATTTACAGTGGTAGTTTAGTCAATCAGTCTGCTTTACTTTGAAATATAGTCAGAAAAAAGTTGAACGGATTTTGATCTTTTGATTCCAGTAACTGTGAACCAGTAACAACGACGGACGTTTTATTTGCATTCGATTCGTAGCTTCTAGATACATTAACATATTCGATGCCCCACGGTATAGGGTTAAAGAACATCAAAAATACATTTCTGAAGCAATTCCAATAGATTATTTCTAGGCAAAGTTAAGCCTTCAAGTAGATGTTGTGCTTCTATTTTTTCTATTCTTTTAAAAGTTATATAGGAATGTCTTGAATATGGTCTTCAGTTTATTGTGACAAAAAAGGAATTGATTAATACTAAGCGTGTCTAAGAGCCACCTATAGTTCTACCTTCAATAAAATCAACAAAAAATAGATCACTTGTCATAAGACGAGTTTATACAATCCCATTGAATTCCACCACTTAACCACTTTAAGGGTCTGTCTCATTTGAAGAATTAAACTGAAATTAAACTTAAAAGTGACATTTCAATAATTATCAAATAACCCTGCTCGCAGAGCAAGATTACTTTTGACAGATATCGAATCATTTTCTATCGATGTCCTATTGGAATTGCTGGGTAGCACCAGCCATTCTTATAACGGGGTGATTTTTTAATTTTCGAACTGTCACTTTTAAGTTTAATTCTCCAAATGAGACAGACCCTTAGGGTCACTGTCACTTTTAAGTTTAATTTCAGTTTAATTATCCAATAAGGCAAAGACAAAGGTGCTGTTTGAACGAGATGGCGCCACAACATTTGAAGTAAAATGAATTTCCTTGTATGGACAAATCATCCGTTCTCATTAACTACGCATCGCATCAATATGAAACCTAGGTCAAAAAGCAACAAATAATTTTTAGAGTTTTGTTCCTGACAGGTGGTTTTACAGTTCTAAACAATAAAGAGATTTCATTGTACCTCCATGACTAAATTCTAGCTGTATATCAATTTCTTCAAGACTCTTCTCCACACTCGTGTGTGTGGAAGAACATTGAAAGCTTACGATATCGAACAGCAGAATTTAGTCACTGGTGTATAAGCAATATTACATTGATACAAACACAGCAAAACAACCTGTCGCCTGATAATGGAAATATTGCAATTATTTGTTGCTTTTTGACCTAGGTTTCATATTGATGCGATGCGTAGTTAATGAGAACGGATGATTTGTCCATACAAGGAAATTCATTTTACTTCAAATGTTGTGGCGCCATCTCGTTCAAACAGCACCTTTGTCTTTGCCTTATTGAGACAGACTCTAAGTGGTGGAATTCCATGGGATTGTATAAACTCGTCTTATGACAAGTGAAGACATTCCACTAAAAAGCTCAAAATAATTTTCTTATCAAAAAATAGATGATTTCATATTCCAAATAGGGGAACGGTTCGCCACTTCATCTCATAGCTCCTATTTCCATCCCATCGAATTTTTTCAGCAGTGAGCACACATGTTGACAAAAAGTAGCGACGAATTTGGTGCCGTATTTCTTTGTTTAGCGATGAGATGGATATATGTACAGTGAGATGGATATCGGAACAGTTCCCCTACTCGTGGCGACTCAAGGTTCAAAATTACTTAATACAGGACGGACGGGGTAGGGATTTGGGTTTAGGTTATTTCAACTGCTCATCCGGGCGTTTGACGTTGAAAACGGTTTTGCGTGGCATCGTGCTCGATTTTGGTTCGTCAGGGAGCATCTTCCGGATGGCCAGAGCTTCGTGGAACATGGTACAGAGAAGCAGAATCGGACAAGAAAAACAACTTAGAAAGAGAAGAATATTGGCATTAAACTTTGATGTCAATCAAGCAAAGGAAGACATAGATGGCCTGCAATTTGATCACATCGCGATCTGCCAAAACACCTCTCATATCCCGGAAGGGTTGTTTACCTTGGGCCACAGTATCCAATAGTTGCTCGATAGAACTAAGACTATCCGAGAAGATGAAATAATGGTCTACGGGCTGATCGGAAATAATCCCCAACGCGAAGTTAATTGCTGCCAGCTCAGCAACATAAACCGAAAACGGTTCCTGAAGTTTTCGGAAGGTGGTTAAACTTACGTTGAAAACACCGAAGCCAGTGGATCCGTTAATGCGAGAACCATCACTGAAATATCTGTTATTGCAATTGACATGTTCATATTTTTCAGAAAAAAATAAAAGGGATAGATATTTGTCGAAGATGATCTGGTTTTCCTTGAATAGCGTGTTTCATGGACAGATCGTATTCAATGTAGGAACTGTCGTTGAAGGAGTGAACTCGAGGTGGATTATAACATGGAAGACAGAGATCTAACGATATTTAGTTGAGATAGACTCGCAGGTATCTTGAACGATGAACCAGTTCAAGCATATTATCGAAGTTTTCTAATACAAGTGTTCCACATTCGATCGGTATTCTAAGTGGGAGCTCCCAGTAAGGGTGCTTTAAAGGAGTGACTCCAGCAAGCACCTCCAGGCTCATGTTATGCGTCGATTGCATACAGCCAAGTGCAATACGCAAAACAACGATTTGCGAATTCGTTCCAGTTTAATTAGGTGGTACTCAGCTGCTGAGATGAAGCAGAAAGAGCCGTACTCTATATAGTTTGATGAGGTCTTCCGGGTGAGAACGAAGAAAATGGATCCCTTTTCGGCATTTCTCTATCAAATAATCAACATTGGGTTTGCAAAAAAAATCTTTTTGGCTATGCCTTTCAAATATTTTTTTCGCAACGCTCACCAAAAGAAGCGGAATTTATTATCCTTTTCAAAGTCTGATGGGTTTCCAGGATTGGCCACTTGGTCTCGGAGATCTTCCAGATTTAGAATGGGTGTTAGCCTTTGTTCATTTCTCAGAACGCATACTTTGGAAATGATTATTTTAGATATATTGATTGGAGAACTATACCATGAACTATAACAAATTTGATCAGGAATTTCATCGGTCCGAAATATGCCCTGTATTCCGGATTCCAGACTTTCCGCCGGAACCTGTTACGGAGTCTTTTTACGAAAATAGACGAATACAATCGCGACACATCAAACTTTATGATTTCATAAGTTAATACATTCTATGGTAGTTTTGTACTTCCTGAACCATATTTGAACCGATTGGAACCGGTAAACGGATTTACCGAGTACCGGTTCAAAAGTAAATCTTGGGAAAAAAGTAAATCCCATCATGGGGCCCATCAAAGTTCATGCTTGCAAAAGTTGTAGCATTCTATGAAACTAGTTTATTTGTGGACGCAGTAGCGCCCGTGGCAAGTGTTTTTTTTTCAATCATAATTTTCAACGTCTGTTGCCTGTGATTTTTTCATCAAATGCTGTGTCTGGTTGTCTGAGGTTGTTACTGGTTTTGTTTTCTGCATCTGATAGTATTGAAGTGTCAAATATTTTATTTTTTTTGTGAGGATTTCCCCGCGTGCTGCGTCTGGTTGGCTAGTCACCGGACAGACAAACAGTGCTATTATATTTATGATTTTTGTGCTTTTTGGACTATATTTGAACCGATTAGAACCGATAGTCGTGTTGACAGGATTATGGTTCAAGAGTCAATTTTAGAAAATACTTAAATTCCGTCAACCTTCAATAAAACGGAAGGGTTAATATTATGGAAAAAATCCGGGAAATGGACTCACAATCTTGGAACGATTTGCTTGCAGCAAATTTCATATGTCTGGGAATCATTTCCCATTGTTTGTTATTGAAAATTGATTAGATCGGACAACGGCATCAAAAGTTAGGGCAAAATACGATTTACATATATGCAACAAGTAACACGCTGAGAAAATTTCACTTAAATTTTTTGTATATCTAATGCACGAGAAAGGCATAATCATCGCTAGGTGGGTCAATCAAGTCATCGCGAAAATGATAAAATATCCATTTGGCGTTCGATGGATCATGCGTATGTACTGCGCTTTGTTCCGGTCGAAACAAGCGCGATCTTCAATAGCTTGCGGTAGCCATCGTGTAGGGTAAGACAGTATAATATGCCCCCTAAGGCAACTCCTTGATAACTTTTTACTAAGAAAATTATTTTGAGCTTTTTAGTGGAATGTTTTCACCTGTCATAAGACGAGTTTCCTCTTTGTCCATTATCACCACTGCGTTTCCTTTGTCCGCCTTCATGTAGTAAACTGGTTTCTCCTTTAACTCCTCCTAATCGTGGATACTGAGACAGCGATTTCACGAAATGTTGATCAACGGGACCAGAATAGTGTGAGAAACATCGTAGCAGACGCCATCAAAGCAGGACATCATGGGACATCGAACAAAGACGAGAGGAGGATTTTAAAGGAGTTAAAGGAGAAACCAGTTTACTACATGAAGGCGGACAAAGGAAACGCAGTGGTGATAATGGACAAAGAGGACTACGATGAACAGATGACGACAAAAATCAACGGAGGACCATACAGGCATTTGAGAGTGGACCCACTACCCGGACTAATCCGACTTACGGATAAAACGATAAAGGAATGCAAGAAGATCATCGGAGAAGCCCGCGTTAAAATGACGAACCCTGTGTTACCAAGGATCAAATGACTACCAAAGATACATAAGCCAGGTACAGAGATGCGAGAAATAGTTTCATCAGTGGGATCCCCTACACAAAACTTGGCCAAGTGGTTAGTCAAGGAGTTCCAGAGTATGCCGAAGCCGTTCCCCAGCAGATCAGTTGTAAACACCCAGGAGTTCACCAAGAGGATATTGGAATCAGGAAACATCGGAGAAGAGGACATCATGGTATCATTCGACGTAGCGGCATTGTTCCCAAGCGTTCCAGTGAAGGATGCTCTGAACCTTTTGGAGGATTGGCTACTAGGACAACGGACGGATACAACATGGCGAGGAAAGGTAAAGATGTATCTCAAGCTTGCAAGATTATGCATGAATGAGAACTACTTTACATTTCGTGGAAGCTTCTACAAACAAACGAAGGGTGCACCTATGGGAAATCCGCTATCACCGTTTTTGTGCGAATTATTCATGGCGAATTTGGAGGACAACCTAGAGGAACAAGGAGTACTACCCGAGAAGTGGTGGAAATACGTGGACGACATTTTCAGCATCATCAACCGGAAAGATCTACCCAGGATTTTGGAAGCGATAAACAACGTGCATAAAGACATCAAATTCACCCACGAGGAGGAAAAGGAAGGTAAATTACCTTTCTTGGATCTACTGGTTATCAAGGGAACAAATGCAACATTAGACTTCGAAATCTACAGGAAGCCCACCAACACCATGAGAGTCATCCCATACACATCAAATCATTCGTATCAGCACAAAATGGCAGCTTTTCATCACATGATCCACAGGATGCAGACGATTCCCCTGAGCGAAGAAGGAAAAACGAAGGAGCTACAACACATCTTGGAAACAGCGAGGATCAATGGATACAAGGAAAGAACAATACAAGCAATCATCAACAAGAAGCAGAGGAACCTACGGAAAAACGAACTGACAACACTAACACCGATCGATGAACCGCTGAAGAGGGTATCGGTCCCCTATGATCCTTCATCATCCAATCCTTCGTATTTCGTCAATTTTTTACCGAACAGTTAAATTGAATCTAAGTGTGTATAGGGTAATCGATCCGATAGTCGTGGGTGTTCCTATAGTTGCGGTAGTGTAGTTTTTGCCAAATATACGCAATAAACGTAGCAACCCACTTTGTATATCTAATTGTTGACATGTCATTACTTGAAAGAGACGAAAACAGTTTGAGATTTCTTAAATAATCGGTAAAGTATCACTGAAATACTATAATTTCTTTTCTGCTTTGTACCTATAGCTGCGGTAGTGTTCCTATAGTTAAGAGTCCCGTATGAAAACAATGGGATTCGCAACTATAGGAACACGAATTAGAAAATACCGCAACTATTGGAACATTACACCAATAATTGGAGGACTTATTTTAGGTGATAATAACAGGAGCTGCTGCTATTGGAATGCTTTTTAATAAAAATACAAATTTATGGCTTTCGAGTGCACCATTGAGGTAAGCGAAATAATGTATAGTTTTTGTGCAAGCGAACAAAAAGTGGTGGAACGTGCTTAGTTCCTCCACTATTGGGTCTTTTACCCTAGTATTCTATTATTATGTTTAACACCAACAGATATCGATGAATCGCAACAGTTTTAACCAACCAGTTTAACCAACGGTTTTGATTTTTCTTCTAATTAGCTATAACTGTCATTCCTGTCATTATGACCTGGAAAAGTACTATTCTACGAAATGGAGTAAGAGATACTTTTTTCCAACGCGTTTTCCCGGTATAATGCGAACAGAGGAGATGATGCCTTGTTTTAATGAACGAGTTTGCCCGGTATAAGGCATACAGGGTAAATATGTGTTTGCCCGGTATGAGGCAGACAGAGGAGATGATGCCTTCTTTAAATGGATGGGTTTGCCCGGAATAAAGGAACAAAGAGGAAATTATTCCTTGTTTAAATGAACGCGTTTGTCCGGTATAAGGCAGACAGAGGAGATGATGCCTTCTTTAAATGAACGCGTTTGCCCGGTATAAGGCAGACAGAGAAGATGATGCCTTCTTTAAATGGACGCGTTTGCCCGGTATAAGGCAGACAGAGAAGATAATGCCTTCTTTAAATGGACGGGTTTGCCCGGAATAAAGGAACAAAGAGGAAATTATTCCTTGTTTAAATGAACGCGTTTGTCCGGTATAAGGCAGACAGAGGAGATGATGCCTTCTTTAAATGGACGCGTTTGCCCGGTATAAGGCACACCGAGGAAATAATGCCTTGTTTAAATGAACGCGTTTGCCCGGTATAAGACAGACAGAGGAGAGGATGCCTTCTTTAAATGGACATGTTCACCGGTATAAGGCACACTGAGGAAATTATGCCTTGCTTAAATGAACGCGTTTGCCCGGTATAAGGCAGACAGAGGAGATGATACCACCTTTTAATGAACGTGCTTATACCTCGATAAGGTACACATAGGAAATACTGCCTTTTAAAAAGGTACGTCTGCTCGATAGATGGCGAAAAGAGATGATGCCTTCTTTAAGTCAACACAACTTCCCGAAGACAAACAATATCTCCCTCTCTCTCACTCTCATACATAAACTCTCACTCAATCAGATCCTCTGTCTCACTACTTATTACTCATTCACCCACTCTCATTCATTCACCCACGTTTACTCACTTAACCACTTTTACTCACTCATCCACTTTTACTCATTCATTTACTCTCAATCATTCGCTCTCTCTTTCTCGCTCACTCTTACTCACTCACTCTTACTCACTTACTCTTACTCGTTTACTCTTCTCGCTCACTCACTAACTCTTACTCGCTTACTCACACACTCACTCTTACTCACTCATTAAATCACTCACTCACTAAATCACTCACTCACTCTTACTCACCCATTCACCCCCTCGTCAATTTTGAGATTTAGACCACGCTTCATCCAGAATCTGTTGCTTTTACTACAGCGACCAAGGAACAACTTCTACCATGCTGACGTGGACCGCAATTGCCTCCAACTCTCTGCATTGTGCATGAAAACGTGCTGCATAATCTCCCCCTGCCATTCAGGAATCTTGAAGAGTGCCATACGAAGTGGAACGGGATCTTACGGAGTAAGAATACTTAGTTCCATACTGCATTAAAACAGTTTCAGTTCCAATTATTGTTCATTCATATGAAATTTGAATAAACTTTTATTGAGTAACATTTTTTTCATTGAAATGAAGTATTAACTTGAAATAATGACTAATTCGGGGTACTGGCTCATTCGGGGTAGTGTCCCATTAGGGGTAATGGCATTCGGGGTAGTGACTCATTCGGGGTTGTGGCGTTCGGGGTAGTGGCCTTCGGGGTAATGGTATTATGGGTAATGGAATTATGGGTAGTGTCGTAGAGTCATCGATGAATCGCAAAATGAGTAATGGAGTAAGAGGGCCTATGAATGAACAAGTTTGCCCGGTATAAGGCACACAGAGGAAATAATGCCTTCTTTAAATGAACGCGTTTGCTCACTAGAAAGCAGACTGAGGTGATGTTGCCTTCTATAAATGAACGCGTTTGCCCCGTATAAGGCACACAGGGTAATTATTACCTTCTTTAAATGAATGTGTTTGCCCGGTGTAAGGCAGACAGAGAAGATAATGCCTTCTTTAAATGGACGTGTTTGCCCGGTATAAGGCACACAGAGGAAAAAAAAGCCTTCTCTAAATTAACGCGTTCGCCTGGCGTAAGGCAGACCGAGGAGATTATGCCTTCTTTAAATGGACGCGTTTGCCCGGTCGCACAGAGGAAATAATGCCTTTTCTAAATGAACGCGTTTGCCCGATATATCGCAGACGTAGGAGATTATGCATTCTATAAATGAACGCGTTTGCCCGGTATAAGGCACACAGAGGAATTAATGCTTTCTCTAAATGAACGCGTTCGCCCGGCGTAAGTCGGGCAGGAGATGATGCCTTCTATATTGCTCACTCACTCATTTTTACTCACTCATACATGCTCTATTACTCATACACTCACTCTTACTCACTCATTAACTCTTACTCACTCACTTCTACTCGCTCACTCTTACTCACTCATTCACCCACTCGTCGATTCTGAGCACGCTTCATCCAGAATCCGTTGTTTTTACTATAGCGACCAAGGAACAACTTCAACCTAGTAGCCCTTGTAGCCATGCTGACGTGGACCGCAATTGCCTCCAACTCTCTGCAATGTGTTAGAACATGCTGCATAATTTCCCCCTTCAGGACTCTTTAAGGGTGCCATGTGAATTGGAGCGGGATCTTACGGAGTGAGAATACTTAGCTCTATACTGCATTTAAACAGTCCCGGTTCCCCTGGGGTCGTACACTAATTACGTATGCACTTATGGGGGGTAGGGTGGTATGCCATTTTCTTACGCTCCATATAAATAAAAACCCAGATTAATCCACCTAGCTGTGATGGTGCCTTTCTCGCGCAAAAAGGTAATAAATGTAGCCTTTATGCTTACCGATGATGTACAAGAAAGGTAAAACAGTTACACCGTCTAATGTTATGGTAGAAAATTTACACTAGTAGACGACAGATGGCGCTGCCAAAAGTTTCTCGAATTTCCTATGTTCGAATTTTGACTTTCGGACAATGAATCGACTGCTTTGAGCGTGCTTACAGCGGCACACTAGGAGTTAACTTTCTGAAATCAGTATGGCGAAAGGCATCTAAGGTTCGATTTCTCAAAATTAAGCACTTTAATCGAAAAAATATTTGGTAGGCGTAGTAGCGGACACCATCCCTCATAACCGGTACCAAATAGTTTTTCATTAAAAGTTCCTAATTTTGAGAAAACCAGCGTTAGATGTCTTTCGCCATACAAATTTCTGGCGGTTAACTCTTGCTGGCTATTTTGTGCATATACTATAGCGCCTGGATGTGGCTGCGGCGAGTAGAAAATCAGCCACTGCCAATAATTCATTTCATAGTACTATGAAACTGAACGAAGAGCATACTTACGCCTAAATGCGTGCAACACGAGCATCTTTATAGTACGATGAAACTCTTAATGGGAGCAAGCCACGGATAAACTTTAAAAATATTCATAGATGCAAGGCATTTTTCATAACACATTATTGTTCTATGTGACTATGTCTCATCACTATTTTAATATTATCTATTTTTGCAATTCGCAATTATTATGAAATTCAATAGTGATCAACAGCGTTTCAGTCTCTGTCAGATGCAACTTGTTGCAAGAAAATCGGTTAAGAGTTTCTATGTGAAAATTTGGCTAATGTTTTTTATGGCATTTTGTGCACACACACGCACACACATACACACACACACGCACACACGGACAGACAGACATTTGTTCAGCTCATCGAGCTGAGTCGAATGGTATATAACACTATGGATCTCCGGGACTTCTAACAAAAGTTCGAATTTGGACTGAAATGATAGCCTTTCGGTACAACTTAGTTGTACGAGAAAGGCAAAAACAATTGTTTGTGAAAAATCTTACATGGGGGGAGGGGGTTGAAAAACCCAGAAAAACTGCTTACGTAATTAGTGTTTATTGAGTACCTTTTTTTTCATTCAAATGAAGTATAAACTTGAAATTATGATTAATTCGGGGTACTGGCGCATTCGGGGTAGTGTCTCATTCGGGGTTGTGGCGTTCGGGGTAGTGGCCTTCGGGGAAATGGAATTATGGGTAATGGAATTATGGGTAGTGTCGTAGAGTCAAGTACTACTCGTTAACACTATTTTTGGAAAATGGCGAAATGACTTTTTCAGATTACGGCAGTATACTGACGGTGATAAATATGAAGACAACTACCGTTTTGACTCGAAGTCCGGACACCTAAGCACTGATAAATTTTCAGCTCAATATTTCAAACGGAATGAGGTACTTGACACTGAGTGATACCACATCCTGTCAAGATTAACTTATCAAATTTGCTGTAGTGTACTGAAAATGACATTTTGTATGCACGAAATAGCTAATATAGACGAAAACATTGAACATCGCTTGCTTCGAAATCCGGACACAGTATAAGGGATGCTTCAAATACCGGACAATTTTGCTTCGAATTTCCGGACACTACGAGTTTGGCTACATTGATCCTCAAATAGCCAATTGAATCCGTTCAAAGACAAGTAGGATATAGCATTCATTTTTCTCGATTAATATAAATCCGTAAAGTAAGGTTTCTATACAAATTTATGGAAATCTGGTTGTGTGTACCATCCGAAATTTCTGCTCCGAGATTGACCAGGACTACCAAAAAACAGCATTTGAAACCAAGCGGGAGCATTTAACTGCAATATACAACATTGGGAATCTAATAATTTCATACTAATTCTCCCCTCTCCCCTTTCAAGGTAGAACGCTTTTTTTTACATTTGACGTATCTGTGGGTAATGAAATATTTTCTTCAATACTACCTCTTAAATTCAACGTGGGTAAGCTGCAATTAGTGGTATTTATGTGTCTTTTGAAATCCGTTTCAGTTTGCTTTCAGAAATCAAAGATTGAAAGGAGCGATTGAAATAATGAATTCATGCGTGTCCGAGAAATGTTGAGTTTTTTTTATATGACGAGAGTCGTTCACATCGTGTCTTTTTATACAATTTTGTTAAAAAAGCTAGTTTTACGAACTTGTTTTTTTTTTCTACAAAAATGTGAATGCTTAAAAAATTCATTTGAAGAAAACCTTTACTAGAAACTGAAGGCAAGTTTAGCTACTTGTGTACAATTAATAAAGTGATACCATTTACAATATGTGTATAAGTATATATCGAAAAGCTGAGAGCAAGCAATGTTCCTTTTGGGGTGTGGCACCTCAAATCTAATGAAATTGTAACTATGATTGCTCATTACGAATCATTTGATTTCAATTGACTTAACTGATAAACAATTATTTAACATCATTTCAGCATGTCCGGAAATCGAAGCAATTGTAAAAACTTGGCTCGAAGTCCGGACATAAAGAAAATGTAATAAAAATTATAAAGCTATGAATTCCCAAGCAATTTCTCTAATTCATGACAAAAAGTGCTATCATACTATGTTAATAAATTACTAATACCCCTTGCAAATGATAGAATATAGAAAATATGAGCTTAGATTATTTAAGGTTGAGTCTTAAGCTGCATTCTAAGAAAAACGAAATTCACCGTTGATTATGATATGCTTTCAACTTTTACCTCTAATTTTCAAGTTTTTACCACAGATCACGGATTACTTACATTTGTTAAAATAGTTTCAAGTCCAAGAATCGTTCCCTGCATTGATAACCCAAGAAATACTTGTTGAGATGGTAAATAAAGTCAAATAACAATTGAAGTGTCCGGCTTTCGAAGCGTCCGGCAATTCGAAGCAAAACGGTATATTTTTCATTCAAAATGGTGTTGCTTGAGGATATGAATCTCAATTCATAGCATTTTGATTTAACAGATAATGATTATCGTATCCACATGTTTTTTTTTCTAAACTTCTCCATATGATAATAAACGCAAAGCTTTTTATTTGAGACTATGCACAAGTGATTTTTCTTGCATACAAATAACTTTATGAATAGTTAAAAAAAATAGCTATCAACCGACTTGCTATCGAGATTTAAGTTTCAAAACATGAACCTTGTATTCGGAAATCAAACCAGTCATATTTATTTATTCCCCCAAGTATACTCTTTACGATATGATGTATCACAGCTAAGTCGAGAATTCCGACTAGCATGTCCACCGATTTTCACCCTTGTTTCCCACGCTTTACCTCGGTGTTGGGATACTCTGGAGAATAATTAGTTAACGCCATGAAACAGAAAACAATAAACTTGGGCCATAAATCACGTGAACGGGGTTGGTGTTTTGGCTTTTCTCCTATTTAGTAGCTAACTGCTATTCGAATAAGGGTCCGCACTGAGGAAACCGAGAAGTGATGATCTGGTTTGAAAATAATAAAGTACCACAAATTCAAGTAGCGGCTGTTCATAAAATTTGTCTTCTTATATTTTTCTCCTACAAGGAAGGGAGTGATTTTGAGAAAAACAAACCCCTAACGCTAGCTCAAAAACATTAGGGTAAACCACTTCAAAATCTGATCTTCTTCTTCTTGGCATTATATCCCCCACTGGGACATTGCCACCCCGCAGCCTAGTATTCATTAAGAACTTTCACAGTTATTAACTGCGAGGTTTCTAAGCCAAATTACCATTTCTGCATTCGTATATCGTGAGGCTAACACGATGATACTTTTATGCCTTTTATACCCAATGGGATGTATGGCGAAACCGGACAACTTTCAAATTCTGTGCTTTTTATTGCTTCCGCATATATGCTAACTCACTTCTGCTTTGTGAATAGCATCGAGGTCGTAAAACTTCTATCAAGTTTGATTCATTTTTAAGCAATTAAAAAATGTCTGTTAATTTCGACAAACTAATGCTACAGCCTTGAACCATAATTGTGCATCAACATCATAAAATCTCATGTCAAATATCAGCAATGAATTAGATTGTGCCAAACTTTTCAATATCGTATACATCGCATTGTTTTTAAACTTCTGAAGATTAATTGAGAATGCGGCTCGTAATTAAACTGTGAAAATCCTGCAAAGAATATCACAATATTTGTATATTGAGCTGGAACCAGTGCAAGCTACCAAGATATCCTTCATCAGACTGAGAAATATTTCTTATCACATATTCTCGTGATGACCATAGCAGTAAGGTGACGAATATTTTAATTGAACACTCTAACCATTCTCTAGCCGTGATCGTGAAGGAACGCGCTCGCACGCCACCCACACGACACGCGCCAAATCCTCCCCCCGGAGTAATTCAAGTCCACATCATTAAAACTGCTGATGGGCGAATTCCTTGCCCGCTTTCTTCGCAGATACCTATGCGATACGAAATGTTCACACGTCACTTGCCGTACCATCGACTATATTGTTGGGTAAGTCACATCACGTGTGTTCTTCTGCACGACCAAGTGCCCAGGAATGTTGTGAATTTGATAAACAGCGAGAATGATGTAAACTTCTGTTCATATCGTAGCCGAAAGTCTTCAGCGTGGGATGGGGGCTGTACTTGAAAGCATAGGACCTTATCGTATGTTCATTATACGCTAGTGAAAATTATTTTTTATGAATGTGCTGCATGGATGCTGATATGGCAACGCATGGTAATTTGATGCGGGAGTACGAAAAGCAACAATATAATTAGAATTATATTATTGTTTAAATTAATAAACTTTAAATTGTTGGATTCAGGGGAATAATAAAAATGTGTAAAAGCAAATGTTTTGTACTTGTTAGTAATATCAATATGTAGTGGTAATCGATATTCATTAGACGATTGAATACTATTATTATTTATTTTCTCAGACTAAAACCGGAGTGGCCTATGCAGTACAAAAGACTCTACAACACTGCATAAGTGTCTTCTCCATTCAACTCGGTTCATAGCTACAAGTCGCCAACCACGCAGGCTACGGAGGGCGGAGGTCGAACGGCGGAGGGATCAGTTCGAAAATCAAAAATCATCCAGTCATAAAAAAAAACAAATAAGACCGTTAAGACATCTGTCCCGTAACACAGTGTGTTGCGGTGTAAGATCTACCAAGAGCCCTAGCATAATCCATTTTCTAGCTAGGGCAATAAGTTGAGGTAATTAAGGATTCATCGTATTTAGTCCCCGCTACCAACAGCAGTCTCAGAAATAAAACATAATTAATTTTCAATTAATTGCATATTATTCGGCAACTCGGCCGTACGAAAACCATTTTTTTGTTAAATATCTTGGCTGTACATATGCACAGCACATGTTTCGAAATGGACAAATTGATATGAAATTTGCGAAAAAGAATCCACGTGTCTTGGAGGGACTCGAACCCTCAACCTCCTACTCTCTAGATAGGCGTGATAACCCCTACACAACAAGACCACTTAAAGGTCACGTTTGCGGAAAAGCCATCAGAATCCGAGTACCAACCTCCACCGCGGTTAGCTCTCTTTTTTGCTTTTTTGGTTTTCGTACGGACAAGTTGCCGAATAATATGCAATTAATTGTAATCAAGTGTCGGTCTTTCATCGTCATTAGTCGTCTGAGTACACGCGACCGCTTACGTAAGGCAATCAAACTCATCAAATGCTTTAGCCAAGCAAGCCTTTGGCACAGCAGAGTGCGATTGATTCGCATTCTATACCAGCCTAACTAGTTATAGTTATGGGTAGCCATCCAAAAATGTCTGCATACTTGGAAGTAGATAAATGTATTATGAACTTGGCTGAAAAGCGGTGTTGAACTTAATCTAGAATTAAAAAACACCTGATTAAGAATTAAAAAAAAACTTGGCTGAAAATGTGTATTTCCGATAGGATGAACTTACCAGTAAAAATGCCCTTTTAACAAAATGCACGAAACCTATGAAATTACTGGTTTAAAGTCCTTCAATAGCCATCGGCGTGGTAAAAATTACGTGGCGGCGCGAAGACTCAATTTTTGACGGCGGCTGCGGCGTGAGATAATCAACGGCGGCGGCGAATAATTTTCATAACGCATGAGTGAATAAGAATCTTTTTACCAATTAAAGGGAGAAATGCACAATGGGCAGGTTTTCGTGCATATCCGTACAAGGAAAATAAAACTAGCCACCAATTTCCAAGTAATTCAAAGCTGATTTATCTTACAACATTTGAGATGTATCCGTTTTAACAGGAAACTCCTTTATTCTTCTTTTGTCGTACAATCATTTCTATACAATGCTTTATAGTAGTAACAATGAAGCTGAATGGCTTATTCTTTTTCATCTGTCACTCAGCTCTAATAACAATTATGCCAAATGAACACAATGTCAAACGGCCGTTATGCCAAACGACCATTATGCTAAACGACTTTATATCAAACGACATTATGCCAAACGTCATTATGTCAATCGATATTATGCCAAACGGGGTATAATCCCCTATATCTATGCTGGTGTCCCAGTTTCCTAGAATACGTACAGACTTTCCGGCAGTATTAGAGATGTTCTCGCGGACGATACTGTAAACAATGCAGCCCTCATCTGCTTCGTCAAAGATGAGGACTTGTTTTGTCGCATAAAACAATTGCTTTTTGGGCTTCCTGAGTCATACTCCCCCCCTGACCCATAATCAGAGGCGTGCGGACTTTCCTTGGTTTCATCGAGTTCTTCCGGGATATAATATTGAAAAGTTTTCATTTGACAAGAGGGTAAGAATAACTTTCATTGGAAGCATAGGACTCCTCTTTTAGATCAACTCCTATCCTGCAACATAACTTAGTGCAAAGTTCTGATTTTTTCAATTCAACCAGACTTTTACAAGGTAACAATATTTAACTAAATTTCAATGTATTCCAACCAGAGCATTAGTAATTAATTATTGATTTAAACATGATTAATGTATCTATAGCTTATTTATTCATTATTCATTGATTATAATCACTCGAAAAATATGATTTAATCATTAATCACTAATCATATTCATAATTGTTTTGAACTTATTCAATAATCATCAATTTTTATCATTGTCTACATCGCTTTTATTCATAAGGCTTTAATCATGATCATATACCTGTTATGCCTTTTTTAACCCAATTCAGTAGCCTTAGAGAATGATTTCTTATTACTTCAATTTTATAATTTATAATCATTCTTCTTCTTCTTCTTCTTATTGGCATTACATCCCCACACTGGGAAAGAGCCGCCTCGCAGCATAGTGCTCATTAAGCACTTCAACAGTTATTAACTGCGAGGTTTCTAAGCCAGGTTACCATTTTTGCATTCATGTATCATGAGGCTAACACGATGATACTTTTATGCCTAGGAAAGTCGAGACAATTTCCAATCCGAAAACTGCCTAGACTGGAACCGGGAATTGAATCCAGCCACCCTCAGCATGGTTTTGCTTTGAAGCCGCGCGTCTTACCGCACGGCTAAGGAGGGCCCATAATTTCATAATCGTTAATCACATCGAAATTCCTTGATTGATAAATTTTGATAATTGTTCATTTTTTCAAAAACTCAAATCAGCAAAGTTAATCCACAGTGCATGAAGGTTAAAGGTAAAGACCAAACGAAGAGGGATAAATTTTGGAAATCTGACCGAAACAAAAAATAATCATATGTTAGAAACATATTGATATGTTAAGAATATGCTTCTGAACTATAACTCATCCCAATTTGAGAGGCTTAAAGGACTTTTTTCCTTAAAGCTAAGTAGCTTCGTTACAGAGGCTTTAAAGCCCCCTTCAAAGCGGCTCGTAGACCTCTTTCCAAGTGGCTCGGAAGCCTCCTTTTGAAAGGCGTTTCAAAAGGATTGGAAGCCTCCTTTAAAGAGCATCGAGGAACTCCTTTCAAAAGACTCGGAAACTTCCTTTTAAGTGTCTCAAAAGCCTTCCTTCAAGAGGCTCGAAGACTCTTTTCAAAAAGCTCGTAAGCCCTGTTTCAAGAGGCTCGGAACCCTCATTTTAAGAGTCTTAACCTCCTTTCAAAAGGCTCGGAAGCCTCCTTTCAAAATGGACGCTAGCCTTCTTTCAAGAAGCTCGAAAGTCCCATCCAAACGCCTCAGAAGCCTCCTTCCAAAAGGCTCGGAAGCCTTCTTTTAAAAGACTCGGAAGCCTCCTTTCAAGAGGCTCGGAAGCCTCCTTTCAAGAGGCTCGGAAGCCTCCTTTCAAGAGGCTCGGAAGCCTCCTTTCAAGAGGCTCGGAAGCCTCCTTTCAAGAGGCTCGGAAGCCTCCTTTCAAGAGGCTCGGAAGCCTCCTTTCAAGAGGCTCAAGCCTCCTTTCAAGAGGCTCAGAAGCCTCCTTTCAAGAGGCTCGGAAGCCTCCTTTCAAGAGGCCTGGAAGCCTCCTTTCAAGAGGCTCGGAAGCCACCTTCAAGAGGCCTGGAAGCCTCCTTTCAAGAGGCCTGGAAGCCTCCTTTCAAGAGGCTCAAGCCTCCTTTCAAGAGGCTCCAGAGCCTCCTTTCAAGAGGCCTCAGCCTCCTTTCAAGAGGCCTCAAGCCTCCTTTCAAGAGGCCTCAAGCCTCCTTTCAAGAGGCTCAGAGCCTCCTTTCAAGAGGCCTGGAAGCCTCCTTTCAAGAGGCCTCAGAGCCTCCTTTCAAGAGGCCTCAAGCCTCCTTTCAAAGGCCTGAAGGCCTCCTTTCAAGTGGCTTGAAAGCCTCCTTTCAAAAGGCCTCAGAGCCTCCTTTCAAAAGGCCTGGAAGCCTCCTTTCAAAGGCCTGGAAGCCTCCTTTCAAGAGGCTCAGAAGCCTCCTTTCAAGAGGCTCAGGCCTCCTTTCAAGAGGCCTGGAAGCCTCCTTAAAGAGGCTCAAGCCTCCCTTTCAAGAGGCCTCGAAAGCCTCCTTTCAAGAGGCCTCAGCCTCCTTTCAAGAGGCTCAAGCCTCCTTTCAAGAGGCCTCAAGCCTCCTTTCAAGAGGCTCGGAAGCCTCCTTTCAAGAGGCTCAAGCCTCCTTTCAAGAGGCCTCGAAGCCTCCTTTCAAGAGGCTCAGAAGCCTCCTTTCAAGAGGCTCAAGCCTCCTTTCAAGAGGCTCTCAAGCCTCCTTTCAAGAGGCCTCAAGCCTCCTTTCAAGAGGCCTCAAAGCCTCCTTTCAAGAGGCTCGGAAGCCTCCTTTAAAGAGAATCGGAAGCCTCCTTTCAAGAGGCTCGGAAGCAGGCATTGCAATATCATCTGAGCATAGGATATTATCTTTGCTTCTGCAAAGATATTATCCCTAATCAAAGAGCACTCTGGAAAGATATTATCATTTGAGCATTTGATGATGATCCTGATAGCCAGCGCGGTTCGGGGTTTGTTCACGTTGCGAGGGCGTTGCTACAACAAAAGAAGTGAAAAAATGTTTCTCCATGAGAAACATTGAAATTTGTTTACTGAGCAGATAGATAACTAAGATCGATGTCCCTTCATATCATGAGTATCTTTGCTCAGAGATCGAATGATGGGATAATTTGCAAAGCCTGCTCGGAAGCCTCCTTTCAAGAGGCTCGGAAGCCTCCTTTCAAGAGGCTCGGAAGCCTCCTTTCAAGAGGCTCGGAAGCCTCCTTTCAAGAGGCTCGGAAGCCTCCTTTCAAGAGGCCAGGAAGCCTCCTTTCAAGAGGCTCTGAAGCCTCCTTCAAGAGGCTCAGAAGCCTCCTTTCAAGAGGCTCAGAAGCCTCCTTCAAGAGGCCTCAGGAAGCCTCCCTTCAAGAGGCTCAGAAGCCTCCCTTTCAAGAGGCCTGGAAGCCTCCTTCCAAGAGGCTCAGAAACCTCCTTTCAAGAGGCCTGGAAGCCTCCTTTCAAGAGGCTCAGGCCTCCTTCAAGAGGCTCCGGTAGCCTCCTTTCAAGAGGCTCAGAAGCCTCCTTTCAAGAGGCTCAGGGCCTCCTTTCAAGAGGCTCAGGCCTCCTTTCAAGAGGCTCAGAAGCCTCCTTTCAAGAGGCCTCAGAAGCCTCCCTTTCAAGAGGCTCAGAAGCCTCCTTTCAAGAGGCCTCAAGCCTCCTTTCAAGAGGCCTGGAAGCCTCCTTTCAAGAGGCCTCAAGCCTCCTTTCAAGAGGCTCAGAAGCCTCCTTTCAAGAGGCTCAGAAGCCTCCTTTCAAGAGGCCCCAGCCTCCTTTCAAGAGGCCTGAAGCCTCCTTCAAGAGGCTCAAGCCTCCTTTCAAGAGGCCTGGAAGCCTCCTTTCAAGAGGCCTCAAGCCTCCTTTCAAGAGGCTCAGAAGCCTCCTTTCAAGAGGCTCAGGAAGCCTCCTTTCAAGAGGCCTCAGCCTCCTTCAAGAGGCCCGGAAGCCTCCTTTCAAGAGGCTCAGAAGCCTCCTTTCAAGAGGCTCAGGCCTCCCTTCAAGAGGCCTCAGGCCTCCTTTCAAGAGGCTCAGCCTCCTTTCAAGAGGCCCGGAAGCCTCCTTTCAAGAGGCTCAGAAGCCTCCTTTCAAGAGGCTCAGAAGCCTCCTTTCAAGAGAGGCTCAGAAGCCTCCTTTCAAGAGGCTCAGAAGCCTCCTTTCAAGAGGCTCAGAGCCTCCTTTCAAGAGGCTCAGAAGCCTCCTTTCAAGAGGCTCAGGAAGCCTCCTTCAAGAGGCTCAAGCCTCCTTTCAAGAGGCTCAAGCCTCCTTTCAAGAGGCCTCAAGCCTCCTTTCAAGAGGCCTGGAAGCCTCCTTTCAAGAGGCCTGGAAGCCTCCTTTCAAGAGGCTCGGAAGCCTCCTTTCAAGAGGCCTCAGAAGCCTCCTTTCAAGAGGCTCAGCCCTCCTTTCAAGAGGCTCAAGCCTCCTTTCAAGAGGCTCAGAAGCCTCCTTTCAAGAGGCTCAGAGCCTCCTTTCAAGAGGCTCAGAAGCCTCCTTTCAAGAGGCTCAGGCCTCCTTTCAAGAGGCTCAGAAGCCTCCTTTCGAGAGGCTCAGGAAGCCTCCTTTCGAGAGGCTCAGAAGCCTCCTTTCGAGAGGCTCAGAAGCCTCCTTTCAAGAGGCCTGAAAGCCTCCTTTCAAGAGGCTCTGAAGCCTCCTTTCAAGAGGCTCAGGCCTCCTTTCAAAAGGCCTGGAAGCCTCCAAGAGCCTCACAGCCTCAAAGAGGCTCGAAGCCTCCTTTCAAGAGGCTTGGAAGCCTCCCTTTCAAGAGGCTTGGAAGCCTCCTTTCAAGAGGCTCAGAAGCCTCCTTTCAAGAGGCCTCAAGACTCCTTTCAAGAGGCCTGGAAGCCTCATTTCAAGAGGCCTGGAAGCCTCCTTTAAGAGGCTCAGTAGCCTCCTTTCAAGAGGCTCAGAAGCCTCCTTTCAAGAGGTTCGGAAGCCTCCTTTCAAGAGGCTCAGAAGCCTCCTTTCAAGAGGCTCAGAAGCCTCCTTTCAAGAGGCTCAGGAAGCCTCCTTTCAAGAGGCTCAGGCCTCCTTTCAAGAGGGCCTCAGAAGCCTCCTTTCAAGAGGCCTGGAAGCCTCCTTTCAAGAGGCCTGGAAGCCTCCTTCAAGAGGCCTGGAAGCCTCCTTTCAAGAGGCTCAGAAACCTCCTTTCAAGAGGCTCAGAGCCTCCTTTCAAGAGGCTCAGGCCTCCTTTCAAGAGGCTCAGAAGCCTCCTTTCAAGAGGCTCAGGAAGCCTCCTTTCAAGAGGCCTGGAAGCCTCCTTTCAAGAGGCTCGGAAGCCTCCTTTCAAGAGGCCTCGAAGCCTCCTTTCGAGAGGCTCAGGAAGCCTCCTTTCAAGAGGCCCAGAGCCTCCTTTCAAGAGGCCTGGAAGCCTTCCTTTTAAGAGGCTCAGAAGCCTCCTTTTAAGTGGCTCAGAAGGCGCCTTTCAAGAGGCTCGGAAGCTTCCTTTCAAGAGGCTCCAGAAGCCTCCTTTCAAGAGGCCTGGAAGCCTCCTTTCAAGAGGCCTCCAGCCTCCTTCAAGAGGCCTGGAAGCCTCCTTTCAAGAGGCTCAGAGCCTCCTTTCAAGAGGCTCAGAAGCCTCCTTTCAAGAGGCTCAGAAGCCTCCTTTCAAGAGGCTCAGAAGCCTCCTTTCAAGAGGCTCAGCAGCCTCCTTTCAAGAGGCTCAGAGCCTTCTTTCAAGAGGCTCAGAAGCCTTCTTTCAAGAGGCTCAGGCCTCCTTTCAAGAGGCCTGGAAGCCCTCCTTTCAAGAGGCCTCGGAAGCCTCCTTTCAAGAGGCTCAAAGCCTCCTTTCAAGAGGCTCAGAAGCCTCCTTCAAGAGGCTCAGGCCTCCTTTCAAGAGGCTCAGAAGCCTCCTTTCAAGAGGCTCAGAAGCCTCCTTTCAAGAGGCCTCAAGCCTCCTTTCAAGAGGCTCAGAAGCCTACTTTCAAGAGGCCTGGAAGCCTCCTTTCAAGAGGCTCAGAGCCTACTTTCAAGAGGCTCAGGAAGCCTCCTTTCAAGAGGCTCAGAGCCTCCTTTCAAGAGGCCTCAAGCCTCCTTTCAAGAGGCCTGGAAGCCTCCTTTCAAGAGGCTCAGAAGCCTCCTTTCAAGAGGCTCAAGCCTCCTTTCAAGAGGCTCGGAAGCCTCATTTCAAGAGGCTCGGAAGTCTCCTTTCAAGAGGCTCGGAAGTCTCCTTTCAAGAGGCTCGGAAGTCTCCTTTCAAGAGGCTCGGAAGCCTCCTTTCAAGAGGCTCGTAAGCTTCCTTTCAAGAGGCTCGGAAGCATCCTTTCAAGAGGCTCGGAAGCCTCCTTTCAACCTGAAATTCCTTCGAAAGTTCGTCCAGGAATTGCTCCGGAATTTCCTCTGGGAAATTTTTCAGAAGCTCCACCAGGAATTCTACGAGGAGTTGCTTTTGGAACTCTCCACAAATTCCCTTTGATTTTTTTTCGAAATTCACATAAAATTCCTCTTCACTCACCTCCCATCCAGCTCCCGAGAATTCCGCCAAAAATTACTAATTCCTAAAAAAGTTCCTTCAGAAATTCTTCCGGTTAGTCCTAAGAAATTGCAACAGAAATTCTCCCGACATTTTCTCCAGAAACATCTCTGGAAATCATTTAATGAAATCCAGCATTCCACGCTTACCATAATGGCGCATACTATAAACAAATACGTTAACTGCTTCCCGACACTGAACTGAAATTTTTATCTAGCAATCATTGATATATCTCGTTGCTAAAGCCAGCCACAAGGTATTCCGTAGAAAACTGAATGAACGGAATATTCTACTTTTAGAAGAATTCACGCTGAAATTTCTGTAGAAAAATCCAAAGGAGATCCTAAAAATTTCATGAAACAATTCTTGGAGGATTTACTAAAGACATTATTGAGGAAATATTTGGTTTGAATCCCTGGCAGATTGTTTGGATAGATTGTTTGGATAGAGCGCTCAACTGAGACTACTTTTTTGTAAAATCAGCTTGGGCCATATGATCAACAGTTAATTGATAAGTCCGCTTTCTTTTGCCAAACGTCCTGGTTCAAGAGGCTCGGAAGCCTCCTTTCAAGAGGCTCGGATCTTTAAAGTCTTGTAGCTTGGAAGCTTGATGTATAAACATAATTGAAATAGGAAAGTTTCACAAAAACCAAAAGTTTTAAACAAATGTTTGGTTAAAACTATGTGAATAATGGAGAACCACATATCCCGTTAGGTTTTAGAACCGTTTTTCATATATATTATTAGTTACGCATATTTTCATTAGGGCGATAAAAATAGGGGGTACCTCAATGAATGCAAAAGTTCGAAGGGTACCTCCTAAGAAAAAGTTTGAGTACTGCTGGTGTAGTCATTGTTTTTTCATATATCTTTTGAAATAATTTAGAAATTTTTATTTAACAACGAAGCACAAAATCCTTCTATGCGTGATTTCCATGTAAAAATATTTTTATTTCGTTGCTTGATATAGAAAAAGGCACTTTACCCGCAGTTTCTTGACGATGGCGACGTTCTTCAGTACTGATTCTGTTCATTAAAATCCTTGCCTATAGATGGACCTTACGTTGGATACGGGTGGCTTGTCTGTCCCTCTTTCCATTTGTCAAGTAATCCACAAATTTTAGGAGTTGAATAAAATCATTCTGAGGCATCTGGAGGACTCCGGATACAGCCGATTCTGCATTTACAGCATCATCACTATTCTGGAGGAAGAGGGAAGCATCGAACATAAGCCCAGTTCTGACCGCCCGACGGCGCTGCGCAACTGCAGTCGCCCCTGCACATCTCGATATTGAAGATATGGAGAAATCGAGGAATGGAAGGAAAAATTAAATGGGTACTAGTTCCAAAAAAGGTCGTTGCTATGAAAAACGACAACAAAATTAATGGCGTTTCCTGTTGTAGATGTGTTTATTATTGTCCAAAGATGTTCTAGTGGCCTAAAAATTTGAACATATCGACATAAGGAAAGTACATCCTACACAAAACTTGATCAGAACACATCGAGATAGAGAGATATCGAGATAAGGAGGTTACCGAGATGTAGAAAGCCCAAATAGGGGAAAAGTGGGTAAAACCGACACCTTAAGCAACTTTACAGTTCCCCAATCAATAAAGCAATTTTCCGGTCTAGAAATTTCATACAAGCATACTTTTGCTCTTCATGCATCAGTCCATGAGGTCTCAGGACAATATTTCTTGATAGAGTTTGATTTATGATGAAAACGCGAACAGTCCATCTTCCAGCCCAAACAGCTGGGGTGCGGGTGAGATCGACACCACATGAGGGTAAAACCGACACATCAAGTCGGTATGGAATCGAACATCAGAACAATTCTAAATTATGTTACAACATAATTGAAAATGTTCAACAACATTCATTCTGATATTTGTGTATGAAATTTATATTTGGGGGTCACTCATAAACGATGGTTGAACAGAATTTTATATTTTTAAAATCATCACAACATATCATATTTTATTTAGTTTCCTTAGTGGGTCGGGTGAAAAATATATAGAGTATAAGAATGTTAGTAACAAATTTACTAGCTACTGTAAATATTTATATTTTGTATAATTTCACTTATTTTAAAAAGTTGTTTATAACGGCGATTTAAAATAAATGCGTATGGTGCAGTTATGACAAGAAATGAAAACGACTAGATCCGTAGGTGACAAGCTACATGTTTACAGGGGTGAAAATGGATCACGAAAGAACAACACTAGAGAACGGATTGAATATATCTAAGAGCAAAATAAGCCTAAAAATACGGTTCTTCTTTGAGCGTTATTGTTATCCGACCTGCAGGTTTTCCTTGATGACTTAATATTACACCCCGGACCTATTGTCACGTCCAATGATGATATGGTATGTAATCAGTCTATGATTAAGTTATATTCCCCGGCGCCTCGTTTTTCGAAACTTGAATTGCGTTTTGAAAATTATGAGTCTAATAAAACAGAGGTATTTCGTGATTCGATGGCAGGTGTCGAATTTACCCCAACTGATAACATAATAATGAGGATGGATATATGGATGTTTAGAATTAGAAAAGTAAACTATTTTTCCACAACATACACAAAATGATGTTCAATTATGGATCAGAGATGGATTAAATACTGAAAATTAACTAATTATTGTCGTAAAAACTTATACACTGATGCTAAAATTTTACATAATTCATCTCCTCAATGATGATCAATGCTAATTGTCTGTTTATTATGACTCTTACACGTCTCCGCCATTTACAAAATGACTAGAAATACAAGAAATCAAACGTTTATTCAAAGCGTGTCGAAATTCTGTCCGATAATCATTTGAAATCAGAGATTTGAAGTGGTGTCGGTTTTACCCGCAGTGTCGGTTTTACCCATAATTCCCCTATATGTAGATTGAAGGGACTTTCTCAGTATTTCTCAACTATTGACATAAGGAGAGATATCGATCTAGAACATCGAGATGTAGAGAGTCGAGTGTATTAACTTTACACGGAAGTACTAAACTATCCAAAAGTGAGTTCAATCCACCCAACTTTGCACTTCCGTACGGGAAACCAAATTTGAGTAAATGGAGTCGAAGTAGTTTGTCTTTACTCCCATGTTAAAAAAGTACCTGGCGTAAGTTCTATTTACTCAACTGAAGGCTTAATTCGCTCAATTTCGGCCTCAAGAAGCAAACTGAAGGTTGGCTTCGCGTATCGAACTGGCGTCGATGCATTGTTTTGCTTCTTTGTTTTTGACAACAGAAGAAAGAGTTGATGAAAGTGAAGAGGAAAAATAACTCTTAGGGGCCCCATACACGCTTCGACATGTTGTAGTGAAGTCGGACCGTCTGTGGGCAAGTTGTACTATCCAACAGTCGTACAACTTGCCCACAGATGGTCCGACTTTACTCCGACCGAAGCAAAATTCCTGGGGGCGGAGTCAAAGTTGTACAACATATCGGAGCGTGTATGGGGCCCCTTAAGTAGGTTTAAAAATATTCAACGCTGGGTACTTTTTTTCTTCCGTGTAGCAGAATCTGACCAATGGCAAGGTGGCCTCTCAGAAAAAGCAGCTGAAGTTGCTTGCGAAACCAACTGAAAACGACAGAAGATAAACACTTCCATTACACCAGCATCGTCCGATGAAAAAGTTTGAGCAAACCTAAAACGGAAGATCCACTCTAATAATTCAGTGGTCTAAATGGAGGAGCGCAGCTGACAGCCAAAACCACGAGAAAGCTAAGGAGGCTCAAGTACATGCCGACATTTATCTTTACCTGGACCATGGCGATATGTCGTTAGAATACCCAGCAGTTCGTCGAAGCCTTTTTGTAAAATGTGTCTTTAATGTGTTCCATTGCATTATCTTCTGTCATTTTCTTACCAATAGCCATCCGAAATTAGTCGACTTTTTGCCATTCTCGTCCACTAAATGGTCATAAAGGCTACAATAACACCTTATTAAGATGGGCAGCATAGTTGCCAAAGAGAATTTAATGGGGATTGCCGTTTGTTTTGTAAAGTTTTTTCAAAACAACATTGCTCAATTTCCGGTCCATTTTTGTCTATATTCGCAGTATTTCAATATTGTTTTCAAATGTTCTCTTTCTAGTGAAAGCTGGAGAAAAGGAATTTTTCTCAGTAACTGTTGCTCAAAAATTTGAAAACCAATCTTGTAAACTAAGTAATGTTTGTTTTTTTCTAATGCATTACGGCAGATGTTAGTTTCACTGTTTTCTTGAATGTCAAACGAGATGGAACTCACGAGCACAAAACACTGAATATGAGCTGAAACGAAGATTCATTATTTGCATAAACCATGAAATTGCAGCTGCTTCGCTTCTACTGTATTACCTGATACAATGACACAGGGACGCTAAATTAATATATGAATGGAATTTACATTTACATCTATGTTTGCACCTATTATCAAGAAAATTGAATTTATTCAAATGTTATGAGAAAAATTTCCCAATATTTGAATGCAAAAGCTTGTTATGTGACTGCATTTATGCAGAGTATATTTATTATCCAGGACTGTCCTCCCCAAGTGATATGTTTGTTTTATCTTTTGCTTGGGAACGCAATATGAAATTTAATATTCTGGATATTATCTAAACAATCTTTTCCAACAACCATATTCTCTATTCTTTTCCTCACCTCATTGGATATGCTTTGCTAAAAATTTTGCACTACAACAAAACTTCTAGATTGCATGTCTTGCGAAAGAAACAGCCACATTAAACAACGCTTCACCCATCGCTGATGCATACAAAATCCTCCATCTGCAGTTGCCTTCATGCCGCTTGAGATATCACCTTCTACAAGTGTCCTTCTTTGTCCTCGGCTGCCGCCGCCATAAGCTTTTTCCGCTATGGGTTTTGAAGCCGGCGGGGAGCCATATAACTTTAGATATGACAGCCCCCATCTCCTTCCACCCTGCTGGCCCCAGATCCAGCCTAGCGGCTGCAATTTGACAACAACAAAAAAGAACGAACAGAATTTGCATTTGGCTTCTCACAGTGCCCACGCGGCCCGTTTAACAAGAAAAGCCTTCCTCCAGCTGATTGGGTTTTTCATGGTCTCTGGGAATGGTTGTGACTTTCACTGCCCGAGAAGCAAGCGAGGTACCCAGCCATATGATTGAAACAAGCACACAGTGGCGCGACTGTAAATCATAGGATTTCAAAATGTTACTTTTTTCTGGTAGACTCATTTTTGCCTAAAAGTCTACTGCTTTTAAACTTTATGGAAAAACCTTCGAACATAGTAGAGTGTGTCAGGTCTAAAGGCGAATTATTTACTTTTTGTATAAAAAATCCTTTTAAGGGACCATTTGGCAAACTAGGGTAAATGAATGCACATGATGTTTCCATGCCATTAAATTCTCAAACATAGTTTGGGCCAACAAAATAAACAGACTACTCGCACGTGTCATCGTGATTTGCAAAGGGGTTGTTTGTTATCGTTCACTGATGGGTCGTCCGGCAAAAGCAAGCTGAAGTGAAATCGTGTGAACAAACAAACGGAAAACTCTCACCCAGCGTGGCGGGTCTGCTGCTGCTGTGCTGAGAGCGCGTCGCCGTCAACCGGCCGGAAAAGAAAGAGTACATTTTCCGAATAAAGGAGAATATCGATTTCATGTCATCTGTTATGGGGGCCCGAGTTGTTCAAATTCACCACAATAACGGCGAGCGTGATGCCGACGACTATGACGGGTGGCTGTTGGTTATCTGGCGGAAAGCTGATAAATTATTAGTACAGCTTGGCGATAAAACTGTCCAATGTGCGATGTTGGCGTGGCGTAGGTTGGTTGCAGCAGCAACCAGTCGGTAAGATAAGCGTTGCTGTTTGACACAGCAAAAACAACCATGCGGCTCCATTTCCAGTCATTGCAGTGGGTTTAATGGGAGATGATTTGAACTCGTTTATAGTCACTGGTATGTAATACTAATATAGGGAGCTATTCCATTATCCATCTCACTGTAACAGAATAATCTCATCTCGAAACAGAGTAATGAAGCATTGATTTGTTCGGTTCTTCTTGCAACATGCCTACATTACTGCTAAAAAAATAAAAAAAATAAAAATTAACAAATCAAATAGCTTTCCATTTCTTTGTATTGATAAAATACATATGGGAGCTATGATATAAATAACCGGAACAGAAATCCTATTATCTCTTTCCTCTAAATTCATCGGTGAGTAATATTTGTCTTTTGTGTATTTTATGTCTATGTTCGTATATCATTATGCTAATACAATACCCTTCAGCGTAACTTTCTCAATCAATTCGAATTCAAATTCAGTCGTTTCCCGCACCAACATTGGCTATCGTGGTATAGATGATTCAAAATATCGCTACATATAAGCTTGAGTAAACAAAGAATAGTTCCTAGCTTGGTATGTTGCATGACACATTTGTAACGCACGAGTAAGCAATAAAGTTACTTGCATAATCAAATCAGGGTTATTTGCCATCGCAGTGTGCCATGTCCGTGATGTGATGCAACACGCCAGTAGGACGTACACGTGAATGGTGGAAGACATGTTTTGTAATTTACCACAGTTGCAATAAAATGTGTGTCTTTTTGATAGGCTCAAGTCACATAACCTACCATCAAACGTCCATCAGTATTATATGTCACACTAATAAGATTTAACAAATTCTAGGGCTGAGTTGAAATGTAAATTGTATGTAAGTTCATATGTAAAATGAATTATTATATTCGTAAAATATGTTTTACATTTACAGTATGGCACTAAAAAATGCTTAAATCCCGATATCAAATACATACATAGTTAAGAGACTTACTTACGCAGATACATCATTTTCATGCATAAATTATGCATACGACACAAACGTTTTTTTATGATACAAAATACTGGGACGGGATTTGCAAAGAAGAAAAAAATAACTGGTATCACATAAAAAGTGTTCCGCATGATTTTTCTTTCGCGAAGACTTTTTCACTATGAAGAGTATTCTAAAATAGCCGAGCAGCTTAAAGCTATTAGGTTACTAGCTGTACTCGGCCTTGCCCGGAATTGACAGTTTTATGCGCATTTTTTTTTACAATCGTGAATCGGTATATGATAAAACTTCTGGATAATTGAGTAATTCTCGCTGAGACCGGGCCACTATTTGCACGAGGTCTTTGAAAATACCTAAAGTTTTTAAATGAACATAAAATTTAAAAACTTTCGATGAGTATATTAGGGATCAGAGTTACATTTTTTCATAAAGACGGACTCCTCGTTAGTTATACACGAAATCACTTTTATGGACCCCTCGATTTTGGCCAATTCTTGACTCACCAAAACTGTCATAACTCCAACATTTCTCAACCGATCTTGAGGATCAGCATATTGTTGGAAAGAGGAAGAGTGTATCCTTAATTTTCAATAATAAAAATTGGGCCGCCATATTGTATTTGGCTGACATCTTTGATGTACTTTTGAAAACTATTTTTTCGCTAGGTTCACAACCACCGATTTTCAATATCACGACATCGGTGAAAAGCTTAACTTATATCAAGCTTTGTGTCCAAAAATCTCAGGTGTATGTTTTTTCTGTCAATACATAACATAATACTGTCTGACATAATACGATTTACCAAATTATTTTTTTAAGGCCCATCTGACGAACAAACATTATTTTGATGGCTAATATGATACAACGACGTTGGTTCCTCGATTTCATACACTATTCTACATCAAATATGTTTTGAAAATGAAGAGCATGTCAACCACAGTATTTTATTTGAACGGCTCAAAAGTTCTGACATAACAGAGCCGTATCCAATTTATTGTATTAAATAATTCAAAAATTTTGGGTGTTGATGATTGAAAAATAAGTTAGTTTCGATTATTTTGAATTTATTTTTCCAAACATGTCATCAAAGAATATTGAAAAGAGGTCTTGGTTATTTGTATTGGTATAAACAAATCAAGTAGCAAAAAATCTTTCTTTTCCATAACTAGAGTGTTTATTTGTAATAATAAACATGTTTTTTCAGCTTTGCCATGTTATAATATTAGTAGAATAAAAAAATCTTACGTGTTAGATTGTTTGTTTTCTCGTGTTATTTAATTAAAACTTATAATTAAAACTATATAATTTTAACTCAATGAATACTTTTATATTTCAAGGAAGTATAAAAAGCGACAAATAAACTGCAAAACAAATGGTCATCAAAAATTTCTTTTTTATAACTTGAGAAGAAAATTATTTTTGGATTGTTTAGTTGTATGTTTCACTTTTCAAAAAACTTTGCACTATTTTATATAGTATTTTTTCTCTAACAGTAAGGTCATCTTCAGTTTTCCGTGAAGCTTAAATATTTTGAAACTTGGCCACAACATTCTTTGACGTGAAAACATTTCGATCCAAATTCAAAGCAATCAGTGTTAAAACCTCTTGCTCTTGTCAATAAAAATATAAAATGCCAAAGCGACAATTCCTCCTATTGGATCAATGTTGCTTCATTGAATTTGTATAAAATATAATTTCCCAACGCGCTGAAAAAAATTCTCATGCGTGCTTCAAATTGAACTTTCGATTACTTTGGTTTTACCTTAAATAAGACTTTTGGTTTCATTTGTCATAATATTACGGTTCCTAATCAACCATGAACAATGCTGTAAAAAAAATTATTTAGATTAAAATATAGGCCATAATAAATTTATTTTCGTCAATTTTAATAATTGAGTTGAAGAAAATCAGGAATAATAAGAAAACCGTTCCAGCAACCTGTGCCGTCTTTTTCACTAGAATGAAAATATACAAAAAAAAATCAGATAGTGCGTGTTTCATCTCGCAGCATTAAATACTTTAACTATGGAAAAGGTACAATCGTACAAGAAGCAGAAATTCTTGATTTTTTATACCAATACAAAACAAGGAAGCGAAACTAAAAGACCCCTTTTCACTATTCTCGTATTTTTCATAGCTAACATGTTGAGAAAAATAAGTGCAGAATAATCAAAAGTAACTTTCGTTTACCTTTATAATCACCAATAATAAAATGCTTGAATTATTTAATACAATAACTTGAATACGGCTCCGTTATGCTCAAAAATTTTGAGCCATCCAAATAAATCACTGTTGTAGATATGCTCTTCATTTTCAAAATATATTTGGCGTAGAATAGTGTATGAAGTCAATGAACTGATGTCGTAGGAGTATCAATTTATTACCGTTACCGTTATGTCGTAGGAGTATCACAATTACTGTTTCCTGAAGACGGACAGACACCTACTTTTAAAGAAGGCATATTCTTTGTATTGAGCTAACAATACCCGAAATCGGATGTAAGACGGCGAAAATACGGCCAGAAACTTTTGCCTATATTTTTTGAGGGTGAACCCAAACTTTTGGCCGGGAGTGTACATGAGCAGCCAAATATGAGTTTCCTTAACGGTTTTGGACATTAGATAAGGAAACGCTGCTGCAGACAAAACAAGCGTCCGTGGGTGGACTCCCTGACCGACGAAGGTAAGAAAGATGCAACAATTGTGATATTCGCTTCCTCTACGGAACCAGGGTGGGAAAAAAATCGAACCAAGTACACTACTGAAGTACTGAAAGACGCGAGAGGTCGTCAGTTACTCAACTTATCAGTTGAATCATTATTGGTTCAACAACTTCAAGTTTCAACACCAGACCAAGCGTCAAGCAGTCTCTGTATGCGGGGTGTGGTAAGTAGTGGGAAAAGTGAAAATGACAGCTGGAAACAAGGCTGACAAGCTGTTTGACTAACTATTTTGTGCACTGTATTCTCCTCGTTTTAGGTTTCCATGGGAATGCTAAGAATTCTTATTGCAATTATTCATGAGTTACATGGTTTGCTAGATTTTTGTATCAAAACAAACTGGCTAACTCTCTCAACATGGTGATTGTTTGTCACATTAAATCACATTCATTTAAGACACCTTGGTCCAGTGTAGCGTGTTAAAGTAGAGAATATCAACTCAATGAACCTGCTGAGTGCTGAGATGTTTAGTAATGCATGAATGCATCATACAGGACTTGGTTGATTGGGGAAATTGCCTGTTCAGAACGTTCCCTAAGAACGACGGTCATAACTATTACAAAAATCGAAAACAAAAAAATCAAAAAGTCCTTCCGTATGAACCGTATCATCCCAAATAAGATTTTTGCGTATATTTTCTTTGATTTTGGTTTTTTACTATGAAAGCTACAAAACAGATGGGTTTTTGGGAAGTCGACCTGAAGTTAGTCAAATAATCGACGAAACAATAATGTAAAAGTGTTATTAGCCAATAGAAAAATGTTGACGCGAGAGGTAAATTTAACATACCTATCTATCTGTAATGAATAAATTTAGATGCCTCCGAGGCTCGTGTTTTCATTTTCGCCCAATATCTTCAAGTAGGGTAAATGACCCAATAGTGGAGGAACTAAGCACGTTCCACCACTGTTTGTTCGCATGCACAGAAGCTATAAATTATTTCGCATACCTAAATTGTGCATTCGAAAGCTCCTCTTTTATATTTTTAGTAGAAAGTATTCCGATGGCAGCAGCTCCTGTCATTATTACCTAAAATGAATCCTCCAATTATTGGTGCAATGTTCCAATAGTTGCGATATTTTCTAATTCGTGTTCCTATAGTTGCGAATCCCATTGTTTTCATGCGGGACTCGCAACTATGGGAACACTACCGCAACTATTGGTACAAGGCAGAGAATAAATTACAGTATTTCAGTGATATTTTACCGGTTTTTTAGTAAATCCAAAACAGTTTTCAACTCTTTCACTTAATGACAGGTCAACTAATTGATAAACAATGTGGGTTGCTGCGTTATTTGCGTATATTTGATAAAAACTACACTACTGCAACTATAGGAACACCCACGACTATTGGATCATTTACCCTATAACATCTATCACAGCGGCGGTGAAAAAGCAGAGCATGGAGTTGGTTTCGTAGTGATGGGCAAGCAGATGAAGCGAGTGATGCGGTGGAAACCCATTAGCGAACGAATCTGTGTGTTGAGGATACGGGACAAATTCTTCAATTACAGCCTAATCGACAAACGATAAATCCGACGACGTGAAGGACACGTTTTATGAATGTCTTGATAAAGCCTATGGAGAGTGCCCAAAGCATGACGTGGAAATTGTTATCGGAGACGCTAACGCTCAGGTCGGTAGAGAGGACTTTTTCCGTCCCATAATCGGTAGGGAGAGCCTTCACTCCGCTACCAATGACAACGGCCTACGGCTAGTAAATTTTGCTGCTGCCAGAGGGATGGCCATCAGTAGCACTTACTTTGCACGAAAGAACATCCGAAAGCACACCTGGAGACACCCAAATGGTGAAACTTGCAACCAGATAGACCATGTTCTGGTGAATGGGTGCCATTTCTCGGATGTTATCGATGTGCGGACATTCAGAGGTCCGAACATTGACTCTGATCACTACCTCGTTGTCAGGAAAATTCGATCACGGTTGTCAACTGTATCGAACGAAAGATCACAGCGAACGATGGGTTACAATATCCAGCGATTGTCGGTGGAAGGAGTATCGGCTGAGTACCGCCAGAAGCTCGACTAACGGATAAGTGCAATCAACGTTAGCGACAACATCAACGATCTATGGGAGTCGATCCATGGAGCGGTGAGCACAACAGCACGAGAAGTGGTAGGCACTGCACAGAGGCGACCCAGGACGGGTTGGTTCGATGTGGAGTGTCCGAGAGTGACAGACGAGAAGAACGTTGCCAGAAGCCGGATGTTGGTGTCGGGTACCCGATCGAATAGAGATCGGTACAAGGAAGCAAGAGCAGCCGAAAAACGAAGCCACCGCAGGAAGAAAAAAGAGTACGAAGAACAAGTTATTAGTGAGGCGCAGGAAAAAATGGAGCAGAACGATATGCGGAGGTTTAATGAGTCTGCCAATAGCGTGCGGAGAAAGACAGCGCCATCTCCCGTTATGTGCAACGACCAACAAGGGAATTTTCTGACATATAAAACTGAAGTGGCTGCCAGGTGGAAGCAACACTTCGAGACTTTGTTGAATGGAGAAAGTGACGGTGCATCGGTGAACAGAATAAATATTAGCGACGATGGACAAGCTGTGGAGTCACCTACACTAGATGAGCTTGAGCTTGAGCTTGAGCTTGATTGACTGCTCGTAGTTGCTACTCCATTATGACCAGATCAGCTGTTCTTGCACAGGGAACCAACAGATGTTTGCTTGGGACTAGCACACATCTTCAATGTACAAGTACTGGTGATCTCATTTGTTAGGTCATACTGGCGCCTGCCACGTCAGAATGCAAGTCAATGTAGGGAAGGGAGGAAATGATTATGCAATCACTCGCCCACTGTGAGCCGAATATACCTCTGCACTTGCCACGAGTTCATGCGGAATTTGTTGGAATTTCTGGGTTAGGTTGAGAGGCAGAGGTCCGTTTTGGTTAACGAGCTGCCAATGTGATAGATAGGAGAAGGTAACTGATGGAATTTCTAATTGGATGTGGGAAACGAGCTCTATAGTTCATTTCCAATTCTAGCAGATTACTGTTAGAATACTCAAAATGGAAACGGTATGAAAGTCCATTTCCAGTTCTAGCGATTGCTAGAACATGAGAAATATAGAGGAAGATACAAAGTAGGAGAATGGAACGGACCTGGGATTGAACCCACGACCTCCTGCGTATGAGGCAGAAGCAGTAGCCATATGACTACCAAGCCCGCTTCGAAACAAGAGAGATCACGCACAGAACTGATTAATTTTATTACCGGCCGCGCAATGCAGAACACAATAATTCGTCCGACCGCGCGATCGTTCTGCGGTCCGAAACAAGAGAGATCACGCACAGAACTGATAAATTTTATTACCGGCCGCGCAATGCAGATCACAATAATTCGTCCGACCGAGCGATCGTTCTGCGGTCCGAAACAAGAGAGATCACGCACAAAACTGATAAATTTTATTACCGGCCGCGCAATGCAGATCACAATAATTCGTCCGACCGAGCGATCGTTCTGCGGTCCGAAACAAGAGAGATCACGCACAGAACTGATAAATTTTATTACCGGCCGCGCAATGCAGATCACAATAATTCGTCCGACCGCGCGATCGTTCTGCTGTCCGAAACAAGAGAGATCACGCACAAAACTGATAAATTTTATTACCGGCCGCGCAATGCAGATCACAATAATTCGTCCGACCGAGCGATCGTTCTGCGGTCCGAAACAAGAGAGATCACGCACAAAACTCTGTGGAGTCACCTACACTAGATGAGGTTAAAAAAGCTGTTAAAGAGCTAAAAAACAATAAGGCTGCGGGGAAGGACCAGCTCCCGGCTGAACTTCTCGAACATGGCAGTGAGCAGCTTTATGAAGTTCTGCACCATATTATGTCGAAAATATGGGAAGAGGAGGAAATGCCTGCTAGCTGGTTGGATGGCCTCATTTGCTCACTCTTTAAGAAAGGGCACAGACTGGAGTGCGCCAATTACCGAGGAAAACCCTCCTTAATTCGGCGTACAAAATAATGTCCCGTATTCTGTTCAACAGATTGAGACCGCTTGAAGAGTCCTTCGTCGGCGAATACCAAGCAGGTTTTCGTGAGTGCCGATCAACGACGGATCAAATGTTTACCCTGAGACAAATCCTTGATAAATTCCGGGAGTACAACTTGCAGATACATCATTTGTTTATTGATTTCAAGGTGGCGTACGATTCAGTGAAACGGAATGAATTATGGCAAATTATGCTTGAACATGGTTTTCCGGCGAAACTGATACGGCTGATTCGTATAACGTTGAACGGATCGAAATCAAGTGTAAGGGTTGCGGATGAAATATCGACGTCATTTGTTACCTTAGATGGATTAAAGCAGGGTGATGCACTCTCGAATCTACTGTTCAATATAGCGCTAGAGGGAGCGATTAGGAGAGCTGGTGTGCAAAGAAGTGGTACCATTATCACAAAATCGCATATGCTCGTGGGATTTGCGGACGATATCGATATTATCGGGATTGATCGCCGTGCCGTGGAAGAGGCTTTTGTGCCTTTTAAGAGGGAGACAGCGAGGATTGGACTCACGATCAATACCAGCAAAACGAAGTACATGGTCGCTGGCAATCAACGTGGGTTCATTAGTGGTGGTGGTAGCGAAATGGTGCTGGATGGCGAATTATTTGAAGTGGTTGAAGAATTTCTGTATCTTGGAACATTTGTGACGTGCGATAATTTCACCCGCGAGGTGAAAAGGCGTTTTGCAGCTGCAAATAGGGCTTATTACGGACTTCGTAACCAGCTTAAGTCCCGTAGTCTGCAAACGAAAACAAAACTCGCGCTGTATACTACTCTGATTCTTCCGGTGGCTTTATAGGGCCATGAGACATGGACGTTAAAGGAGGCTGATCGGAGAGCTCTCGGAGTGTTTGAGCGTAAGGTGCTGCGGACAATACTCGGCGGTAAACAGGAGAACGGTATCTGGCGGCGTCGCATGAATCACGAATTGTACCAGGTGTATAAAGGGCTGGAAATTATTAAGCTTATACAACACGGCAGACTACGGTGGGCTGGTCACGTTGTTCGTATGCCGGAAGAACGTCAAGCGAAGATAAGTTTAGTAGATAACCCGGAAGAGGCCGCAGGCTTCGTGGAAGGCAGCGTACACGATGGCTTTTTGCAGTTGAAGAGGACCTGAGGGCGCTCAATGTTCAGGGCGACTGGAAGCGATTGGCCCAGGATCGAGTCCAGTGGAGAAGGATACTCCATTCGGCGTAGGTTCATCGAAGAGCTGTAGCCCATCAAGTAAGTAAGTATTTTAAATGGGCCAGAATTTTGATTTTCCGTGCCTAAATCTTGAATAGCAGCAGCTTGTCTGGGAGAACACAAAACTGAAAAGCAATTTTTTTTTGCAAGAAAGAGCAGTAAATTAATCGGTGCGATTAATTTTGTCCATCAGTGTATGTGCCAGGGCACAAGACTAAAAGCTGTGTATCATCCCAAAAAGATGAAGACCCAAGGAATAAACATTAACCATTTTAGCTAAGACACTCCCAACGACACACTCGAGAAAACACGCTTGTCGTTCACAAGCGAGACTGCATAAGTGGACCATCCAGCACCATGTGAGTTCCGGAAGGTTAAGAAAGAATCGCCTACTTTGAGCGGCACACTAGGAGTTAACTTTCGGAAAACAGTATGGCGAAAGTCATCTAAAGTTTAATATTTCGAAAATAGTCATCTTAATCGAAAAAATATTTGGTTGGCGTAGTAGCAGACACCTTCCTACATAACTGTTACCAAATAGATTTTCGTGAAAAGTTCCTGCTGTTGAGAAATTCTGCGTTAGATGTCTTTCGCCATACAAACTTGGTTGTTAACTCATGCCGGCTTTCTTTTACATGTACGTTAGCGCCTGGATACGGCAGCGGCGGGTAGGAAACCAACCACTGTATGTGATTCATTGATTTCCACTGGTATTATCAACACAGTAGGCCTGGCCACTTTTATGGTTGAGCTACATTTATGAAAAAGTAAAGGGATAGATACATACGAATCTATCTTAATTGGTGCGCAATCCATCGTTTTAAATACTACTGGTCACACTAGACTGCCTGGGATAACGCGATATGAGAGTAAATCAATTTCTGTATGGGTAAGCATAACATTAATTAGTGCGCGATGCATCGGTTTATCGTCACCGTTGGCTCGCCAGCTTCTTCGGAGAGGGTGCGATTTTTTGATGAGACGATTATGACTGATCTTAGTACAAACCCCATTCAATTGTTTATTCAACAGTTAACGTATAAAAACTGAATGACCAGTCACAAAATACATATGCACTTATGCCTAATACCAGGTAAGCTCATTGTGGGAAATGGTTTTCGGAAAATTGTTCCATTATTCTCCGAATGCGTGCAAATGTTCACATTTTTTAATAACATATTGTACATCATGCATAACGTATTTATGCTAATCGTACTGTCACACAACCTCGAGTGCAGCCACCTTGTTGTTTGTTGAATACCTCGATTATTGAATAAACTTCACTTTCTATTGTCTGTAGAGAACATCGATTAGATCTATGCTTTAGTCGTGCCCAATGCATTAATACCAATACCTGGAGTATGGAGTATACCCTATTTGTGAATGATCTCCCCTTCGTTCTTAATAAATTGAAAGTCTTAATTTACGCAGATGACATGAAACTGTTTTAAAAAATTAAAACTGCCGAGGACATCGTAACATTCAAAGCCGAAATACTGATATTCCACACATGGTGTAACAAAAGCCTTCTACAATTAAATATCAAAAAGTGCAATTTAATAACCTTTAGTAGAAAACGAAACGTACCTAGCGTAAATATCAGTTTTGACAATCAAAGTGTAGGAAGGTGTGATAGAGTAAGAGACCTGGGAGTAATATTGGATTCAAAACTCACTTTCACTGATCATTATAACACTATTGTAAGCAAAGCCAATAACATGTTAAGTTTCATAAAACGATTTTGTTACAATTTCCAGGACCCATACACCATAAAGACATTATATACTGCTTACGTAAGGCCAATTTTAGAATATTGTAGCATAGTTTGGTCCCCTTTCTCAACTACACATGCAGATAGAATAGAGTCAGTTCAAAAACAATTTTTATTATATGCACTTCGCAAGTTAGGATGGGTCGTATTTCCATTGCCACCATATGTAGCTCGTTGCAAGCTTATTGATATTCAAACACTGAAAGTGCGTCGTGACTTTGCCATGGTATCTTATATATACAATATTGTCTCCCAAAGAATTGACTCCCCACAGCTATTATCAGAACTGAACTTTTATATACCGTCACGACAACTGCGATATCGACAAATATTCTCCGTAAACTATCATCGAACAAACTATGCCAAATATGGACCTTTGAATCAGATGATGCTCACTTTTAATAAATATTGTAATAATATTGATTTAACTATGTCAAAAATGCAACTAAAACACTTCTTTACACGTATCTTAAGTTAATGGCACTCTATTAGAACATAAGAACATTATATAATATTTCAAAGAACTGTTATTAGTTAAGGCTACCAATGTAACTAAGTCTACAAAATTGATTGACGACAATAAATAAATAAATAAATAAGTTTGTATAAAGTTAAATATCTAGCGGGCTTCATTGACGGCCGCTCGACTACGTTCTTTGCTGTACGGCAAATCCTTCGAAAAGGCCATGAACAACAGATCCCAACTTGATTTTAAAATCGGGATAAAACAGATGTGAGAAATTGTGACAAGTTTTCGGGCGAAAACTCCAGTCTATTCGGAGACTACGACTATTTAGGTGATTTCGTACCTATCTGTTGTTCAATAATCAAAAATTTAAAAAATCACCCTAAGGACATGGGACTTGAGCCATACTCGAGAAGTACTGGTAGGCACTTGGAGTTTTCGAGCGACGCATCCTTAGGACCATCTTTGACGATGTGCAAGAAAATGGTATGTCAATGTGGCGACGCAAGAACAACCATAAGCCTGCCAAGCTCTATGTCGAAATCGAATCCAATATTCAGAAGGTGTCGTATATCAACCCTGCAAAATATGATGTTTAAGAGAGCACAGAGCGGACCGTGTGTAAAATGACCTAGAGAGTGTGGGACGCAGTCGAGGTTGCAGGGATATGGCCACGAATCAAGTATTTTGGCGTCAAATTGTTGATTCAGTGATATCTGTTTAGCTAATCTGTGAGCTAATAAATTAATGAATCAGATTGCGTTAAATATGTGTTCGATGATTGTAAGGACTGTACGAGATTTATGCTCTTTTTAATCGTTTAGAGTAAATTAAGCATACCTTGACCTCACATTTTACCCTTGTAAAGGTATTCCACTACAGGAATTTCATTCTTTAATCCGGGCTTTTTTTGAATTTTTGTATTGTTTAAGTTGCTCCAATTATCGATTGATTTATTGTTGTCGACTTTCCAAAGTGAACCTATTACCAAACGCCATTGATGTTTCCTCAAACAATTTCGATGGAGCCATCACGACATCATATCGTCAACACGTAACCGCCACAGTAAGTCCAGCTGAGCAAAATGGAACAAATATAATGGTTAAGCAAACTTATTGTACTGTGTAGCGCAAAGGTCATCTCTCCTATCATAGTGTATGCTGATCATTATTAATGGTGAGGTTCTTTGAGAGTATTCATATTATGACATTCACACAATGGCATGACATTGAAAGGTGTTCTGTAAAGGCTTCAATTTTAACACGGAGATAGCCCAAAGATAAGAATTCAAAAAAAATATTTTATTTCTTCTATTAACGATAATATAATTGAAATCAAGAACACAAAATCAACGCGCTCGTATTACCTCCTGGACAAAACCCGCTCCACGAGGAGGAAACGCATTTTCTAGCTTGTTCAAGCTTTTGTGACATACATTCTTCTTACCTGCACTACAACACTGAAACAATTCGAAACTTAATAAATACCAGACCAGAATTAGTTTCATGCTAACGTGAATTGATTGATTGTTACAGAGGAGGTGCAGTAAAATATATAATACATCGGTTATTAAAGCACTGTTTCTGAAAAATATAGAAGAAAGCGCCATTCTCTAGTGGTATGAAATATTCATCTAAACGATTAAACACCTAAAATAAATGTAAATCTAAATCTAAAAATTTAAGCAGAAAATCTCTATCACTAGTTCTACGTTACCGTTGCTGTTATGATTGTTATGACTCTGACCGGCATGTTTGTGTCCCACAGTGGTCCCATCGGTATGGTTCGCGTGCCCGTAGTGGCCGTTGGGCCCGGTGCCGATCATGGCTCCCTTGCCACCTCCGCCGATCAATCCCAGCGGGGGCATCATCGGTGGCATCGCTTTCTGGTGGTTTTGGTTGTTGTCGGTCTGGATGGCGGACAGCGGAATGGCCAGGCAGTTGTTTCCCGGTGCCGCCTTGAGGCTATCCTGTTCGGATATGGGCAGCGGAGAGTAGGCAATAATCGAACCACGGCCCGACGACGGACTGATGCGGTTGTACCGACCGCCAGCCGCCAGCTTGTCACTCATCTTCCCCGGCAGCAGTTGACAAACGAAGGAAGCCAACGATCCGGATCAATTTTGCGGTCGATCAAATTCCGGTGAAAACGAGTGCTGACGCTACTTTCCGGGTCGTGCTCATCCGGAACCAGCAGGGGCAATTTGCATTCTTCTCTCACTCGGCGATGGTGACCGTTTTTCCGGAAACTTTTCCTCGTTGGCGAAACCGACAGTTGTTCTGAATCATGCATAGGTCACCGCCTCGCACCTTGTGAGAGAATGTGGCTGTTGATTATGAAAATACATCCATTTCCTATTTCTTTCTTTCGGTTTTCTTCAAAGTTTTGCACTTCTTTAAACACTGCCACTCACTCGCGATACTGCATCCAATTTTCAGAAACACTAACCATCACTATTCGATATCATTTTTCGTTCAAGTGAGAATCTTGTTCCTTGGTAATTAAAGAAAATTCTGTTCACGTCATGAGTATAAATAGGGTAGATAGTGAAAGCGACGGTTATAACCGGTTATAACAGATTATGAACAGCATGGCCAGATTCCAACACCAGGAAAGTTCATGAATGCATTAGGAAGCTGATTTTTTGTTTGGATATCTAATATATATTTATTGTTTAGATTTAGAAAGTCGCAAGATATGATCACAATGTTCAGCTTTTCTTTGAATCCTATAAATTTTAATCAAAAAATGAAGCATCATCAGAGTTTGGAATTCATTTTTTCTTACTAACCGACTATGCCTGTCGATTATCAATTAAATTTGATTATTCTAATCAAAAATTTAAACATTTTGATAAAAAAGAATTGAATGAATCACGTTGTAGCGGAAGGGTGAAAAACTTGATCCCGTGGGAGACATAATTTCTCTCAATCCAATGCCAATGCGTTTTAGGGTCTGTCTCATTTGGAGAATTAAACTGAAATTAAACTTAAAAGTGACATTTCAATAATTATCAAATAACCCTGCTCGCAGAGCAAGATTACTTTTGACAGATATCGAATCATTTTGCATCGATGTCTTATTGGAATTGCTGGGCAGCACCAGCCATTCTTATTACCGGGTTATTTGCTAATTTTCGAACTGTCACTTTTAAGTTTAATTCTCCAAATGAGACAGACCCTTATAAGTCATGCTGAAAGCCATCTTAGCCGATGTCGGCACATGGTGTCTAATTTCGTCTTTTAAGCGCGTTTAATTAATAGTATCTTTCAGACATTTCAGACATATTATCAGTATGTTATTAGGCTTCTTTGAAGGTATTCAGCATAATGACCAACCCCCGTATATAAACTTTATAAACTATATTCTGAAAAGCTCAAGATATTATTGATGGTAAATCCGACTTACAATCTTACAAAACATAAAAATTATAAATTTTTTAAAAGGTTTTTTTGCTCATATACACAAGTACTAGTAATTGTTTTGGATTTGATACTTAAACTGTCTCTTTGTAAGCGTATGTAATGTATCATTGATTAGTCAACAACAATTTCCTGCTAAACAAGGTAGAAATCCGAGTCCTTAATTATTTACTTCGTCATCATCTCTGTGGAACTAGAAATAGACATAGATCTCTAGCCAGGTTGTTTTTGATCGTAACTCGATGAAAATGGCTTTCACAGGTTATGCAGAATAGTATTGTAGAACTTCAATTTATGCACAAACAGTTTTTGTCACAGGAAGTTGATGTACAAATGCACCATGCGTCTCCATATGCTCCGTATGCTTTTATGATGATGAACATCAGGGGCCCCATACGCGCTCCGACATGTTGTACAACTTTGACTCCGCCCCCAGGAAATTTGGTTCAGTCGGAGTAAAGTCGGCTCGTCTGTGGGCAAGTTGTACGACTGTTGGACAGTACAACTTGCCCATAGTTGTACAACATGTTGGAGCGTGTATGGGGCCCTTTAGAGTAGGGAGCAGTTATATGGAAAAACGCAAACTTCATCCAATCAAGTGAAATCAAGGTTTTTCTGAATCGTTTTGGGACCCCAATGAACTGGGCCGAGAATGGTATCTATTGATTACTTCCCCGCTTTCCACAACGCGTTTGAATTTTTTATGGAAATTAGAATGGGAAAACGTTCATTTTTGCGTTTTTGCTCCTTTAGTCAATTTATCGTCAATTACGTGACTCAGTACGTTAGTGCATAGTCTAAACGGTGCCGAAAAACTTTACCAAAGAAGGTACGTTGCTGAAGCGTGTACAAAAAATGTAATAACGCTTCGAAAATTAATTGTTCAAGTCATATGCAGGAAATCAATGAACAAAAAAAGCTCTGTTCAGTTAGAATCCGGAATCATTTATTTTATTGCAGCGGCACGATTTGAGCGATTTAAAAAATATTCCAGATGGAAGCCGAGAGGAGAGAAAAAAATCTGCACACCCCCGTTGATAATTCTGCTCATCGACGGTGGAACCTACGTCAAAATGGATTTAGAACAGCTTGCTGGCCAAAAATTCTACATGGCGACGGCACGAGGAGTTGTTCCTGCGAGATTAAGTTTGCTTTTATGGACAAATTTTTCAAAATACTGATGACTTGGTGAGGGATATGCAGCTGCAGAGCAAAGACCAAAGTGTTCGTGACGAATAAGACGATGGACTCTAAGCTGTACAAGGAGGAATGTCTCATAAACCGCATACTAAGTTTCATGAAAGCCCATGAAGGTCCCGTGAAGTTTTAGCCAGATTTGACGAGTTGCCACTACAGCCAAGAAGTCATCCAGTTGTACCACGATAATAACGTAGATTTCAACAATAAAAACATAATCGAGACATTTTGGTCAATAATGAAGCGGAAGCTTAAGAAAAGTGGATAAACGGACGCGAATCAGATGACCAAAATGTGGAACAAATGTGCCAAGGAAGTTGTCTCCGGAGGTGTGCAGCGTTTGATAAAAAGAATAAAGAAGAAAATGCGAATTGTCACAAGAAAACTAGAAATGATTTGCATTTATATTTTTTCCTTAAAGTTCAGTAAATTCTTCGTTTTGATGTATTAACCTTATTTGTATGTCAATCCGTTACCTAGATACAGATGTTTTATTATTCCGGATTCTAAATGGACATAGCTTTACATGTGAGAGAGTTAGATCTGAAAAATAAAATGCGAGAGTTCGGCTACGTGCCTGGTACTGGGAATTTTGTTTCATCAGTAGGTACCCGCCCGCTAATCTGCGGAGAACGACGGAGGCCCTTCGTAGCTTAGTAGGGAAAGCACTTTTCTAGCGTACTGGTTTCGGAGGGAGTATCGTTTGGCCGAAAACCATTCGGCCGAATGCCACTAGGCCGAACAAACTACTAGGCCGAATGGGTCATTTGGACGAATTGGTCATTTGGCCAAATAGATCATTTAGCCGAATAGACATTTGGCCGAATAGGTCATTCGGCCGAATAGAACATTTGGCCGAATATGACATTTGCTCGAGTAGGTCATTTGGCCGAATGAGTAGTGCGAAGTGGGAAGTGAGACGTTTCATTACTCACTTTTCACTTCTCACTTTTCCCTGTAAATAGTGAGAAGCGTGAAGTGAGTAGTGAGATGTCTCACCACTCACTTCGCGCTTCTCATTTTTTACAGTGAGGATTGAGCAGTGAGAAGTGAGACGTCTCACTTATCACTCCTCATTTTTTAAATTCTCACTATAATAGTGAGAAGTGAGAAATTAACAGTGAGAAGTGAGACGTCTCACTGTGAAAAGTGAGTAGTACAAAGTGAGTAGCGGGACGTCTCACTACTCACTTCACGCTTTTTACTTTTTTCAGTAAGAAGTGAGAAATCGGGAGTAAGAAGTGAGACGTCTCTCTTCTCACTCCCCATTGTAGAAAGTGAGAAGCGCGAAGTAAGCAGTAATACGTCTCACTACCTTTTCTGTTTACTCACTTTTCACAGTGTGAAGCGAGAAATAAAAAGTGAGACGTGAGACACTTTTCACACCTCATTTCACACTTTACAACTGACATATTCGGCCAAATGACATGTTCGGTCAAATGACCTGATTGGCCAAATGTTATATTCGGCCATAAAGGTGTGCGCCCGTCCACAATGGTCGGATTCGTCAAATTTAACGACATAAATCGATAACTCGAAAACTATCGATGCTAGAGTTTTGACGTCTTCAGAAGAAATGATCTACAAGAAAGATCTATTTTTGGTGCAAGTTAGGGTGGGGTGCCATTAGGGTGGCCCTTTTGTGATTTTTTTTTTAAAACAATTTTTTTTTAACCTTTTGAGTTAGGAGATCATATTATTCTACAAAGTTTTTTTTTTATCTTTCATTTATTTGGAAGGCTCATTTGCCGTGAAGCGTTACGGAGCCGGAAACATGTTTTTAAATACAGTTTATTATGATTCTTATACACTAATGTTAGTTTTGGGGAACCGTAAGATTCGCTGTTCTACAAAGTTATAGAGAATTTAATTCTAAGCATTTTTGCTCAATAAACATTTATTTGGCCCCGAAAAAAAATAGTTTTTAGCTTCCACTTTCACCAATTCAAAATATTTTCAAAAACTTTCCAAGCATCGCTCCACGGTCTTTGGGAAGCGCATCTTTTGTTTACATAAGATGGTTGATAGCTTTATTTTCAAGCATATTATAAGCGTTTTTTTTATGAAAAAGTGATATTTTTCTGAGCATTCTACTGCAGCTAGTAGCAAATATTAGCAAAAATTTCAATCGTGTTTTGAAAATATACATTCAGGCCCATCAAATCCATGGTACTTCATTTGTCCATCTTTGTCCACTTTTGTTTGAAAATCATTTTAATTTTTGTATGCACAATCAACTATTCCATGGAAAACACATAGATATACCATATCTCTGTTTTTTGCAATATTTAGTAGAAACATTATTTTTTGAAAATGAATAAACTCACTTTTTTTGTTTTGTCCGATACGTCGACGCGACGTCAATCGTCTAGACACATGTGATATGGAGCGTGGATTCGATTCCCACCCGGTAAGAAGGGAACTATTCGTGATCGAAAAATTCTTCACCGGTCCACTGAATATTATGTGTCTTATGTGTCCGTTGTCTATGTTTTCAGTCTATACGACCTCTGATTGTGGGTCGGAAAATAGTGGTCGGCGTTTGTCACAATCATGGTCGGCTTCGGTGTTTTCGGCGTCGCGCCGAAAGTCATTTTAGCCGGTGGCGGCGGGGGCGTGAATCGGCGTGACGATTTTTTATTGCCATTGTTTCTTTGGACAAATATATTAACAGGAGAAATAATTGTAGTTCTCCGAAAAAATGTAATGAGCTTCCTTGGAATATTTTGCTAAATTTTCAAAAAAAATGTTTTTTTTCTCATATGCCTTGAAGTTTACTTAGCAATTATTTGTAATTTCCTGAAAAGTTCTTTGGAATTTACAATGAAAGCCTTAAGAAATTCCCAAATAATTTGGGATAAATAAGAAACAATAAAAAAAAATATAGAAAATAATTTAGAAAAAAAGAAATAAGAAAATAATTTAGAATTTTAGTGGAAGATTCTTCAGAATTTCCACGGAATATTGTTCCTAATTTTAATGATAAATTATTCAGAATTTCCGCGGGTAAGTTATCCGGAATTAGCAAAGGATATTCTTCGGAATTTCCCTTACAATATATGCGGGCAACTCTTTGGAACATTCACATGAAGTGCATCGGAATTTATTTAATTTCTAAGAGAAATGTGAAAGCTTGTGGGGGCCCCAAAATGTACAAAAAAGGTTGGTTTTGGCACATAAGATTTGTGGAGGCCCGGGGCAAGATAGAATACAAAGTAAAATAGGGACGAACCTGGAATTGAACCCACGACCTCCTGCTTATAAGGCAGAAGCGGAAGTCACTAGACCACCCAGCTCGTCACGTTAGCCCGAAATTGTTAATAGGTCGAAAACGGTTTGACAGAAAATGTCATTTGACCAAAAGCAACTTACGGCCGTAATTTGGCCGAAAAAGCAGTTTTCCTCAACAGGTCGTTTGGTCTAATAGGTCATGTAGCCGAAAATGACGTTTGGCCGAAATATTGATTTCCAAACAAATAATATGGCCGTAAATGTCAGGGGGTCCCGTAGCGTAGTTGGCTACACGTTCGCCTTACAAGCGGATGGTCATGGGTTCGATTCCCAACCTCTCCACCAAACCCTCTTCAGTCACTGGAACCGTAGCCTATACGGTGGCGTTTGGGGTACGTACCGTCACGGCTGCCTGATAACGACTGACAACTTGTTCTTCTCGGAGGCATTCCTACAATGTTACCCGGATAAATGGCAACAGGACAATGCCACGATCATTGAATGCACGGCATGGACGAACGGACTCAATGGACTCACGATTAGATGGACTGGTAGACCGCATCGTGCTTTCGTGCTGTGCGGTTCTTTCTCTCTTTGCGGAAGGAAGTTTTTAATACTACCCGAAGCTATTTTAATTTCAACGGTGCTTCTTAGCGCTATTTGTACCCACTGATCCCGTTACGATCTTTGCAAGGACCCGTGCCTTCGTTTTACGTTGGACCCGTTTGCGGAAGTAAAATTCCGACAAGCGGTGGTAATCCTGCAGGGACACCGTTCTGGCAAAAAACCTCTGAGTAGGTCACGTCTCCACGCTCAGCAATGAGTATTAACAAAAACAAGAGGAAGGGGGAGTCTCTGTATTCTCCACTTCCTTCAAAGAAACAAGGTTTCAAGACCGTCCTGCCAAAGCGCGGAAAAAATAGAAGGAAGCTGGAGAATTCAGATATTCCTTCTAAATCTAATGTTGACATTGTTTCTTCTCCTATCGAACTGAGCAATCAGTTCGATTTGATTAATGATGAAATTGAGCAAATCGAATCTACCTTTAGCCCAGGTGATTCGATTCATGCGAAGAAACAAAGGATTCCGCCAATTGTGGTATCTGTTGCCGAGTTTTCTGGCTTTTGGAATGAAATCTTGAGTAACCTTCAGGGGATCAAGGTTTCATTTCAGATTGCTAGGAAGGGTGACTGCCGCGTTTTGCCGCGATCCTTTGACGATCGCAAACGTCTTCTTCAGTATTTAACTGAGAAGCGCCATAAATTCTTCACATACGACGACATAACTGAGCGATTGTTCAAATTCGTCTTGAAAGGTCTCCCCAGTGATGATAAATCACTGGATGAGATTAAAATTGAAATTTCTCAATTACTTGGATTGTCACCAGTCCAAGTAATTAAGATGAAAAAGAAATCCCACCCTGGTACTTCACAAAGAGGCATTTCTCAAGAATTTTATTTAGTTCATTTTAACAAAAGTGAACTAAATAATATGAAAAGTTTGGAAAAGGCCTGTATTATGTCCCAGGTCCGTGTTACATGGGAACATTTCCGCAGGCCTGGGGGAAATTTCCAAACCCCCACCCAGTACCGTAAGTGCCAAAAGTGGGGTCATGGAACCAAAAATTGTCATATGGCAGCTAAATGCATGATTTTTAGTGGAACCTCTCACGCCAAGGACGCATGTCCTGTGAGAGAAGATTCCAATAAATTAAAGTGCGCAAATTGTGGGGGCAATCATAAATCCAATTTCTGGGAATGCCCTTCACGCAAAAAAGTTTTGAATTCCCGAGCAAAATTGATGACGGGAAATTCCAATCGGATCCCAGATTCGACGGGTAGAAATTTTTCAAACGCTCAAATTTCGAAACCGGTTACCGGTCGAGCAATTCATACCCACCACAATTCACAAACAAATTTTGCAGGTCGTCAACGGGTAGCAACCACTTCAGTAAATTCCAATTTTTCCAATGTACCTACGTATGCAAACATCGCTGCTGGTAGACAAAATTTCTCTTCTCAAAATGAGGTTTATACCCATGTCCCAACGGAAAATAACGGTCATGTTGCCGATTCAGGTAGCATGTCTGCTTCCGATTTTGATTTTTTAACTGAACAACTGCATCACATGATTGATGCAATGTTCAAAGCAAATACCATACCTGAAGCTGTTCAGGTTGGTATAAAGTACACACAAAAAATTGATATCGGACTCCGTTTCAATTGATCCAAATAATTGTGTGAAAGTTCTAAATTGGAATGCCCGCTCTCTAAAGGGTAAGGAAGATGAATTATTCAACTTCCTAACAGTTCATAATGTGCATATTGCCATTATAACTGAAACTTATTTAAAACCAGGACTCTCCATTAAAAGAGATCCAAATTATTTTATCTACAGAAATGATCGTCTTGACAGCGCCTGTGGTGGGGTCGCCATTGTCATTAATAGACATAAATCAAAATCAAACATAAATTATTTTCTTCGTTTGAAACCAAAGTTTTTGAAACCTTGGGAGTTTCTGTTGAAACAAATTTTGGACAGTTTTCCTTCATTGCAGCCTACTTGCCTTTTCAATGCAATGGGCAGCAAAAGAATTTGTTGAAAGCTGATCTTCAAATTCTGAATCGCAACAAATCAAAATTCTTCGTAATTGGTGACTTCAATGCCAAACACCGTTCATGGAATAATGCTCAAAGCAATTCCAATGGTAAAATTTTATTTGATGATTGTTCTGCGGGATATTATACTATTCAATATCCCAATGGACCAACTTGTTTTTCTTCCAGTCGAAATCCTTCTACAATTGATTTGGTTTTAACGGATTCAAGTCAGCTGTGTGGCCAATTGGTAACTCATGCTGACTTTGACTCTGATCACCTTCCAGTGACGTTTGAAATCTCACAAGAAGCCATTTATAATCCAATCACCTCTACTTTCAATTATCATAGAGCTGATTGGGATTTATATAAAACGTATATCGATAGGAATTTTGATGTTGATATTCCTCTCGATACCAAAAGTGATATTGATAATGCTCTCGTATTTTTGACAAATTTAATTGTCGAAGCCAGAGGCATTACAATTCCGAAATGTGAAGTTAAATTCAACTCCATTATTATTGACGACGATCTTCAGCTACTGATCCGTCTTAAAAATGTGAGAAGAAGGCAATACCAAAGAACTCGCGATCCCGCGTTGAAAGTTATTTGGCGAGATTTGCAAAATGAAATTAAAAAACGTTTCGCCATTCTGATAAATACTAACTTTGAGAATAATGTCTCGAAGTTGGATCCCAGTTCGAAACCCTTTTGGAAATTAACAAAAATTCTTAAAAAACCTCGAAAGTCAATTCCAGCGCTTAAAGAGGGAAATAATATTTTATTAACAAATGGCGAAAAGGCTCAACAACTGGCCCAGCAGTTCGAGAGTGCCCATAATTTTAGTCTAGGTCTCACTAGTCCAATTGAGGATCAGGTTACACGGAGCTTCGAAGACATTCTCAATCAAGAGAATGTTTTTGACCCTTCGTTGGGAACTAATTTGGATGAAGTGAGATCTATTACTAGAAAATTTAAAAATATGAAAGCCCCGGGTGATGATGGTATTTTCTACATACTTATCAAAAAACTTCCTGAGAGCTTTTTATCCTTTTTGGTTAATATATTTAACAAATGTTTTTAATTGGCATACTTCCCAGATAAATGGAAAAACGCCAAAATTGTTCCTATTTTAAAGCCGGACAAAAATCTAGCTGAGGCTTCTAGTTATCGCCCAATCAGTTTGCTTTCTTCAATAAGCAAACTATTTGAAAAGATTATTTTAAATAGAATGATGGTTCATATTAATGACAATTCTATTTTTGCTGATGAGCAATTTGGTTTTCGCCATGGGCATTCAACCACCCATCAGTTATTAAGAGTAACGAATTTAATTCGGCTCAACAAATCTGAAGGATATTCGACTGGAGTTGCTCTTCTTGATATAGAGAAAGCATTTGACAGTGTTTGGCATGAAGGTTTGATTGTAAAATTGATGAATTTTAATTTTCCTCTGTACATCATTAAACTGATCCAAAATTATTTATCAGATCGCTCACTGCAGGTAAACTATCAGAATTCTAAATCTGATAGATTACCTGTAAGGGCTGGTGTCCCCCAAGGCAGCATACTGGGGCCCATTTTGTATAACATTTTTACTTCTGACTTACCTGATTTACCACCAGGGTGTCAAAAATCTTTGTTTGCAGATGACACAGGTCTATCAGCCAAAGGGCGAAGCCTTCGTGTCATTTGTAGTAGATTGCAAAAAAGTTTGGATATTTTCTCCACTTACTTGCAAAAATGGAAAATTTCCCCGAATACTTCCAAAACTCAGCTTATAATTTTCCCACATAAGCCGAGAGCTTCTTATTTGAAACCTTCTAGCAGACATATTGTCACTATGAATGGGGTTCCAATTAATTGGTCTAGCGAAGCTAAATATTTAGGACTTCTGCTAGATCAAAAATTAACTTTTAAAAATCACATTGAAGGCCTTCAAGCAAAATGTAACAAATATATTAAGTGCCTATATCCACTTATAAACAGAAAATCAAAACTTTGTCTTAAGAACAAACTTTTGATTTACAAACAAATTTTTAGACCTGCCATGTTGTATGCTGTGCCAATATGGACTTTTTGCTGCAATACCAGAAAGAAGGCTCTCCAGAGGATTCAAAATAAAATTTTGAAAATGATTCTGAAGTTGCCTTCGTGGTATGGTACCAACGAACTTCATAGAATTTCTAATATTGAGACATTTCAACAAATATCCAACAAAATAATTTCCAATTCTAGACAAAAATCGTTGCAATCTTCTATTGCAACGATTAACTCCATGTACCCTTAGTATAAAATAGGTTAAGTTTAGTTTAAGTTGAAAACATTGTAATTCCTACATGGTTCAATTCAACCAGAGGAAAAAAATTCTAAGTGCCAGAGGCAATTGAAATGTATTAATAATAACTAAAAATATGACATAGCAAATAAAAATGATAGTGTTAAGAAAACACGGAACACCTAGTCTAAGAGATGAATGCATGTATTAGATAATTAGCAAATAAAATTAGTTAAAAAAAAAGAAGATGGACTGGCAACGACAACAATAAATGAGTAATTGAAATCTAAAAATAGATTCTGTGTGGATTCTGTACAGCAGAATACCACAGTAGATCTCGGCACAGTAGCGGTTAAGTAACACAGAGTGCCTATCAAATAAAGAAAGGAATAAAAAAACAGTTTCAGTCAAATGGTCCTTTCTAATCAGTTACGATAGTGTAGGGAAGTTCCGATACTTTCGATATATGGTTCTTTCTACGAAACGACTGTGGCTCTTTTTCGGCCAAAAAACCAGTTCGGCCGAACGACATTTCCAAAGGACCAGTTGTTCATTTCGGGCTAATGACATTTTTAGCCAGATGAGTCTGATGGTTTGTTCGGCCAAATGACATATTTGGCTAAACAACTTTCGGCCATATAGATCTTCTCATCATTTGACTGAAAGTCATTCGGTGAAGGCCATTTGTTCGGATGCCACTACTCTATTTGGCCGAATTGGACGTTTGACCGAAACGGTTATTATGTCAACAATAGTTTAGTTTGGCCGAAAATGTCATTTTGCTGAATATGACATACGGCTGAAAATGTCATTGCCAAACGTGTCACATGGCCAAACATTTCTACCCGTTTGACCTATTCGGACAAAGGTCTTTTTCGGCAAAATAAACAGCCGTCTAAGACGAGTTAAGTAACTCCATTTAATTCCACCAATTATATATAATATCTTTGCAAAGATATCGAAATAATTGCTGGAATTAAATGGAGTTACTTAACTCGTCTTAGACGGTTGAATACATTCCACTAAAAAGAGCTTACAATATTTTTTCTGAAAATAAACAGTTTAGACAAACAACACTTTCGGCCATAATATATGTACATTACAGTCAAATGAAATCTCGCCCAATGGCTTTCGTACTATGTTTGTTCGACCTGATAACATATTCGACCAAACAACTTTCGACCTGTTGGCCTGCAGTCAAATGACTGAATTTTTTTGGATTTCAATGGAAAATCCGCGGTAATGTCTGCGGAAAATTCTTCGCAAATTTTACACGAAATTCTTTAGAGTTTCCACAAAAAGGTTGGAACATGAAAAACCGTCAGGTTTGAACAGCAATACGAATTTTCTGGGCGTGTAAGGACATGCCGCTGAAAACCTTGATACGAATTTGATTAACCGTTTCGTGGCATACTTAAGGACAAGCCTCTCGGAATCCAAGGGCACGCCATACAACACGGAAGTAATGCACAACTGTCATTTTTATTATTCCAGCTTTGTTGCTTCGCAGCATGCGTGAAATAATAAAAATGACAGTTGTGCTTTGCTTCAGTTTTAAATGGCATGCCCTTGAAAACGCGAGTGCATTTAGTGTTGAATTCCGGGAAGCTTGTACTTAAATACCGTGCAAATTCATATATCGGATGCACACAAACTTCGGACACTCGAATATGGGTATGAGATAGTTTTTTAAATATTTCACAGAACATGTTTCAATTTACTCGTCCAAAAGACTACATGTTTGCATGCAATTTTATTACATTTAGAACACAGTTAGCCATGTTGATTCAAAGCTACTGTTTATTTGAAAGACAAACAAAATACAATGTTTGCAATTTTAATTTCATAGTAAAAAGCAATTAGAAGTTCGAGTGGGATGCGTCCGAAATATGAATCAGTGCGTGCATGTGTCCGAAGTTTGAATCTAAGAGGAATCAATATTGAGGCGAGAATCTAATAACATTTTAGGCTCAATTATTATAGCATGGACTGGACATGGTTAGTATAAATAATAAAAGTATAAATTTTTACGGTAATACCCGATGGACTTGAATTTCTAATGTCTAATTTGCAAAAGTTTTCTAAACAACGTCTAAACTTTTGTTAGCCGGATTTACGTTCATGCAAGCTTGGACCCAATATATGGACAGTCTCGATTAAATACGGTTATCGCCCACGATTACCGTTTATTGAGTTCTGGTCGAAAAATGTTCGAGCTTTATTCAAATCCGATAGTAGTTTGTAGCTCATTAGAATCGTAATGTAAATTCTTGTCTCTGTAATTATGGAATCTTCTTCACCTCCTTTAATGGCTCTACATTCAAACTGGAATTTGGCCTGCTTTTCAACTATCTCTTCAAGTATTCTGTTAGCATTTCCTCAGTTATTAAATGAAAGCTTTTCTATGCCCGCCATTGCATGAGTATGTAGCTTGTATGTCAAGTACAATGGATACACTATGCCCAGGGTGTCGAGAATATTTCCAACCCGAAAACACCCTAGACCGGACCGAGAATCGAACTCGTCATCTCCGGATTGGCAATCCCACGCCTTTGTTCGCAAGGCTACTGGAGAAATGATGCAATCATTATTTGATTAATAAATGATCAATGGCCTAATGAATTCAATGATAAAATCAATTGATTTAATAATGTTACCAAGTGAAAGTAATCAGCATTGGAAATCTGATAAATGCATATTACTTGGACTTTACATTTTGCAATGACAAGTTCGAGATTTTGCCGAACCAATAAAAGGTCATAAAAAGCATACGATTCAACGCATGCAAAACAATTTTGATAATATTCCAAATCTTCTTTTTCTTATTGGCATTACATCCCCCACTGGGACATTGGCGCCTCGCTGCTAAGTGTTCATTCAGTACTTCCACAGTTATTTTCTAAGTCAAGGTTTCGAGGTTTCTAAGTCAAGGTACCATTTTTGCATTCGTATATCATGAGGCTAACACGATGATACTTTTATGCCCAGGGAAGTCGAGACAATTTCCAAACCGA